>NW_003307556.1:1366600-1366836 GCF_000143455.1 Volvox carteri f. nagariensis
GTGAGGTATGCCAAGGAAAGACTGCTGCGGTAGATGTAATTAAAGCTTAACTAACCAGTCGGCGGTTGTGAAGAAAACTAGGGAGGGGGAGGGGGAGGGGGAAAGGGAGCTGTTGAGATGTGTGCGGGAAGGAGGCCGCCTTACCGCGGTGAGTGCCCCCGGGGGACATTGAGGTGAGACGGCCGCTACTCCCAGGTCGCCAGGTAGCCAACAACATCCGCACCCCCCCCACCCCC
>NW_003307556.1:1366886-1422981 GCF_000143455.1 Volvox carteri f. nagariensis
CCTGGGTCATCTCGGGGTCGAGCTCCACGTAACGCTCCGGAGCCTGAATAATCTCGGCCTTCAGCTTGCCCTCCACGTGGGTGCGGTACAGCGCCTTACTAACCATGCCGTACAGGGCCTGGTACGATATGTTCCCTGCCCCCACCTGGAACATACCCAGGTCCAGACGGTCCACCAGCTGCCGGGGGCCGGGGGGGGGCGGGGGGGGGGCGGGTGGGAGGGGCAGGAGGGGCAGGAGAAGGGGGGGAGGGGAAGAACCACTGGCGAATGAAACAGATAAAGACGAACCACTGACGATAGCGGCTGAGACACCAGAGATAGACACGGATAGTCCAGGAGAAGAAGACAAATGCTGCAGAAGGAGAAGGGAGAAGGACGAAGGGAGAAGGGGGGGAATAAGGGGGTCGCTCCCACCAAACACACACGCACACACACACGGGTTAGGTTACTTTGCCACCACACCTGCATGTACATAACGGCCTCGCTAACCGAAAAAAGGGTGTTGAGAAAAACCCAGCGACCCTCGTTGCGAAGATTTACCACCTCCCTGCCGTACAACTCCCGTATTTCCTGCCAGTTCATCATACGCGTGCCGTGCATGGCGCGCTTCACCAAACTGCTCCAGCGCGGGACGGGGGGCCGGGGGAGAGAGGGGGAAAGACGAACCACGAACAAGGGGGACAAGGGGGGTTGTAAGGCCGGCGCTGAGGGGGGAGGGGAGGGGAGAAGAAGAGATGGGGGGGAGGCTGCTGAAGGCTGCGGGTGAGTAACCTTGTGGGCGTGTGCGTTTTTCGAACTTCCGGGTGTGGTAGTGTGGTATTGGAAAGGGAGCAGCTGCCGTGACTGTATCCATCTGTATGTCGGTATGTGCCCGATCCACCAATTTCCACACCCACACGGGCGAGAGCAAACCAAGAGGGGGAGGAGCCACGTAAAGTCAAGGAGGCGACATCGGTAGGCCTTGTGCGCGCCGCAACAGAGCCCGCTCGTCCGTCTGTCTGTCTGTGTGCATGCCTAGCCCGTCTGTCCCGGAGCTAACCCTCCACTACTCGTCCCTCCCTCTCCCCCTCGCTGCATGTCCCCCCGGGCCTCCAGCTGCCCTGCCGGGTCCCCCTCCTCTTCCTCCTCGTCTCCTCTCCCCCTCTCTCTTTTCCAGGCTCACCCGAATCGGTCCACCTTGATGAGGTTGCCATGTTCCTTATCCATAATGAGACCGCGAATCACCAGGTCGGGATCGAACCGGAGACCATCCACCGGCACGCCCTGCTGCCGCAACGTCTCCAACCCGTACTCGTACGCACGGCCCTCCCACGCATTCACATCGTAGTGGATGAGCGTGTAATCCTGCCCCAGTGAAAGGGAGGGGAGGCGAGGGTTTTAACGGAGGGTTTAAACGGGCGGGGGGGAGGCGAACCACGGACGAGTGAAGCAGGTGGCGAGGGGGCAGTGACGCAGCTGTACCTTCCATACCCGGGGACAGCCAATGGTGGGGGGAGAGGGATTCGAAATAGCGACCAGGGGTAGCACCCACCATCATCCAGTCAGCCACACAGTCCGCAGCGACCAGGTCGTTGAGCTACGTGGTTATGCGCTACGCTCCTCTTCCCCCCACGGCCGCCAGGTCATCGCGATGACGGGTATCAGAGTCCGTCAGCACCAGCACGTCCCCCCGCCCGCCCACTACCCAGCCAGGTCCCCCTGGAGCCCACCCCACCTACCATGTCGTAGCCTTGCGCCGCCACACGCAGCCAGGGTTCCAAGATCCCATTAAAGTCCATATCCAGGGAGGGACGGCATATAGGGAACAAAAGAGGGGAAGGGCCTGAGCATGGACATACGCACTTCTTTGCATGTATGTATGTATGTCCTCAGTCAGGTCCACGTCCCCAAACCCCACCCCACCCCGCAGTCCACATGCCACCACACGTGCTCCCCACAACCACCCCACCTTCCTTGGAGCTGATCCCTCCCCACCTTCCTTGGCCCCCCCAGCTGCTCCGCCCCCGACCCGTCACAGCGTCCAGTCGCCTCGCGGTCCTAGCCACCAGTCCTCCGCCTCCGCAGCCCCAGCCAGCCGCCCTGCCTCACACCCTCCTCAGAGCCCTGGCCCCCCTACTTCCCTACCCTTCCCTTCCGTACCCGCCTACCTATGGCCTTAATGGACCTCAAGTTGAGTGTACGACTGCAGTAAATGGCCCTCTGCGGGTTGCCGTCGGGGAAGGACTCCGGGACGTCCAACACGTCCAACACGCTCTGAATACACATACACATACATACACACGCACACACACATACACACGCACACGCACCGGGACGGACAGGGGGACCGGCAGCGAAGTGCATCAGTACGCGGTGAGGCAAGGAGGATCTACTTAGAACGTGCGACCAGGCGGGGGGGGGGGAGCGGGGGGCCCCGGGGCGTCAGGACGAGGACTTAGGCGCCACTTGGTCCCGGAATCCCGGGGCCTCATCACCACTAGGCGGCAAGGTGGAGGGCCGGGGGATGCAGACACCCTCCCAGGCAGCCGCGGGGAGTAAGGTGCCTCCGGTGTATCCAATGCCCCCCGACAAACACACACACCACCGCCCAACCACCGCCCTTTCGGCCCTTCAGGCTCTACGCATTACCCCGCGCGCGGATTTCTGCCACCATTTCCTACTCAACCGTGCCACTACCCCCCCAGCTCACCCCGCCCCACCCGCTCGCGGACCTGTTCCCCTCCCTCCCTCTCCACTTCCCAGCACGCCCTACCCGCAGCCCCTCGGCCCCCTTTCCCTCTCCTACTCCCCAGCCCCGCGGCCCCCCCACGCACGCACGCACCTGCGTTGCCGCCTTGAGCTTCGCCAGCGGCAGGGAGTAGATGTCGTCCAGTGACTGCATTCCGAACACGTTAATGACCCCCACCCGGCCCTTGCGGAGGCTATCCACCAGATGCAGGTGCAGGTCGCCCTCCGTGCTTTCACCCAGGAAGTCAATCTAAGTGCGTGCGTGTATGGGGGGGCCCGGGAGGGAGGGAGGAGAGAGAGATGGGGGCCGGATGGGGATAGGGCGACTTTAGGACGTCGCGAAGTTCAGGAGAGGTGGGAATGCAGGTACGGCGGGGCCGTGCAGCGTCAGGCGGTTACTTTTAAAGAGTAGCTGCGGCGGCGGCCCGTAGTAGCAGTGCTCCCTATGTGCCGTCGGGAAGTTGCGGCGGCAGCCATGCCAACCTAAATAGCAGTGACAGGCCGCGACAGCACGGCTGCGAGCAAATCCTGTCGCGCCTCTGTGCACGGGATACGCATCCACCATACGGTAATGGCTGTACGGCTGTACGTTTCCATCAGACAGTCCTGTCGTGCAGTTGGTTGCGGAGAAGGCCACGAAATCCCGCCTTATTAGCCAAAGACTCTGCCCTGATGTCTAACCCCCAAGGTGGAACGCAGCATGAGGCAAGGCAGTGCAGCCTTGGCATAACATGTGGGTGCCGCCTGGAGGAATTTTGGAGGGCTTGGCTGCGAACCCATCGCTTATCCTATCGCGTGCACGGAGGCGTGGCTGCGGTATGGAACGGAGGGGTTTACGCCTCCCAAGCTCTTGAGGGCCCTGTCATATGACCCCCGGATGCGGCCCTACCACGGCGGCATCCTCCTGCACCGGCTCCACCAAGCCAGTGCTGGTGGCGAAAGTCTCCTCCGCGGTGGAGGCAGCATCCTCAGCTGCAGGTTGTGGCGTCGGCTGGAGGACGTCCGACACTCCTCCAGCACCCGACTGGCAAATCCATGGAGTTTGGAAAGTGAAACGGGACCTGGCAGGAACTCTAACTGGCGCAAAGACCCTCGCAACGCGCTGCGTGCGGAGTTTGCATGTACTGGAAGGAACCCTGGCGCCGAGAGGCCGAAGGCGCATCCCCCCGAAGCTGCCTTTGTCGAAAGGTGCAAGTTATTGTCCTCTTCGCTCGAGTTGAACGGCAACCTGGCCAGCTAGCTGAAATGCCAAAGTCAGAAGCAACACGGGCGAAAGTAGCCTTGCTCACGGTGCAGTCGGTGAAAGCTTTCGGCCCAGATGATGTCTTAAGTCTTACAACCTAGTCTTTGCCACCTTTCCCAGTCAAAACACGAGTGTACTGCATTTCGTTACCTCTTGAAGCGGGAAAGGCAGTGAAGGTAGAGGGAGATCCTGCATGATAAACTCATGGCCGAAAGGTACTAGTGGCTTATGAATTCTTGCGCTGGACATGGCTCATAGAAGGAAACGCAAGTTTTGCACTTTGGCCCGTTGTTTTCTGGTTTGCTGGCCAGACGGCTGCCTCTGTGCTACTGTAGCACATAGGTTTTTACCTTGGGGCATAGGGTTGCGAGCTTATTGTTGACCGCCCAAGACATCAGGTGCCGCCTGAAATCGCTACCCAGGTTTTGCACTTGAATAAAAGTCAAACTCTGGTGCTGCCAAGCGTGCATGCGGATGGATGACCAGGATAAGTGTTCATTTACGGGACTGCCTGCTGAGTCGAGTGCCTATCTGTCTCGTGCATCGGCAACCCATTCTACCGTATTGTGACTCGCCGCAACCAGCCGAACTCCATCATCCTTCATGTTCTTATGTCACGTGCATCCATCATCCACCAAGCAGCGCGGCGAAGTGAAGGGGAGCTTCCTACACTTGCTTTCCGAGACTTGCGATCCTAAGACTTGCAGATGCGCTTTTCTCTTCCGAGAGGGTTTCTACAGAGTGCATAGCTGGTAGATTCGAACATCCTCAAGCGCCAAATAGACCCGATGCTGCGCTGCCTGCAACTGCTCTAAGTAACCATTAGAATATCCCTATGGATAGCAAACCCTATCTGAAAACTATCACTCTGTACCCATCACATGTAGCAAAGAGATGCATGCCGGGACCGGGACATGCCGTACCCCATGCTTGGTGGCCTGACCATGTATCAGGCCTATAGTCTTGTACAGTAGTGGCGACAGCTCATATTTACAAGCCTTGGCGAGTCGACGACATACGCACTGATAGCCGGCATTCCCGTGCAGGTGCAACGAGGTACGAACCCCGAGAGCGCCCAGGGATGGGTGGCAACGTAGAGACTGAACTAGCGGCAGCGCTGCGTGCGTGTCCACAGACAGAAGTGCAACCGATGAATTGTACATGTTGCCCGTGTCATGCCAGACGGGGCCAGCAGTGGGGCTCGATGATAGCCACAGTCAAAATGCTGAAAGGCGTTCGTGGTGACGTGTTCACTAGCACAAGTTATCCGCGCTCTCAAGAGTTTCCAGCATTGCGTCCCGTACCGCTCGGAGGGTACCTGCAAGCAGAGAAAAAATGGTTTTGATGGGGAGAGGAATGAGTTATGGCTATAGCGAGACTCGCATAGTTTTTTGGTGCAGCGTGACACTGCGGTAATTGAATCTGACAGAAATCTGACCCGTGAACTGTACGAATACGAAGGCCGCAGCATTAAATGTCCGATCAACCGGCCCTGTGCACTGTACGACACGCAGCCGACACAACCGCTTCGCAGGACGAACGCAGGAAAGCACGGTTTCGGCTGCACGCAATGATTTTGTGAAAATCGATGAATAACCTGGGTTTTCCTCACAAAGCTCCGACATACCAGGACATGCCAAGGACCGAAGACGTGACAGTACGCAAATCCCCCTGTCAGCAAATATCTTGCCCGTATGGACGCTGCTGCAGACGTCGCCATGAGGGAACATCAGCTGTGTGATGAAGATGACGACTGGAAACGAAGGGTGGCGGCATCGTTGTATGCCGGAGACACCGGGGAGTTGGCAGGGGTTATTACGACCGATGTGATCCTAACACGGGGCGCGAATGAGAAAAAAGACAGCAACACTGGGAAAATCTAAAATTATACGTAGCTATTAGTTCTTTGCCTGTCCTTGGGTCTCTGGAGTAGGAGGAGCGTAGGACATGGCAGAACTGAAACGACTAGCCCTGGTCACCTGCCGCCGTTGCTCTTCTATCGGCCACGACCCAACTCTTCTACGGTAACACAGAAAGCTTGCCTGCCGCGTTTTAGTTAAAATGGAAATTATTTTATGTAAATATCATTTGTGGCTGTGTCAATCCTCACCAATAATGATCGGAAAGCCCGAGAAAAGGCTTCGATGTGTACAGCAGAAACACCGCCCCTAGGCAAGCAGTAGACACGCCTTCCTGCCAGCTGCCAAGCCTAGGTCTCTCTAATCCGCAAGAATCGAGGAAATAGTAGTATGTCTAAATCTTCACCATTCCATTCTCCAGGGCAATCCAGGGCACAATAATGCCCTTTTCCACGCGTCTGGCTGCTTTCTTTTGCAGCCTAGCATCACCTCGGGCGCTGAAGACAGCTGCTCTCTTCATCACTGCCTCACTGGGCCATCAACGCACCACCTCCGGTCCCGTGATCTCCGTCATCGCCACCTCTGCCGACATCGCCAAGGCCGTCATAACGCTACGGCAATCGAGGCCCCAGGTCCCTAAGCCGCGCCTTGGGCGAGCCATGATCCTGCCTACATTCTGTCTCATCATCATGATGGGTGCTGTGACAGCGGACATTACCGATACAAAGCTATACGGCGACCATCCGCGGTGGCTTGCAGAAAACGCTGCAGACGGCGCCAGAGGTCCGATGGTGGGGGCGGCGGCGAATACAATATCAGCGGTAGCTGGCGAGGAGGAATCAGACATCGAGGAGATGTCCTACCGGGGCGAGCCAAAGGAGGTTGCGAAACCATACCCCAATCCGATTGTCGTGCCGCCCCTCCAGAGCTATAAGTACGACATCGCGCTCAGCACGGGGTACCGGTGAGTGTCCTTCCACTTGTGTGTGTGTGTGTGTTACATGGTTGGGGGGTGCGTGACCCCATACCTGTAAAACTACCCATACGAGCCGAAGGCCCAAGGGCAATACTACAACGCCTAAAAGCCACGGAGAAAAGGAAAAACACCGCACATCAGCCCAGATTAGCGTCCAAAGGGGGTAATTGAGTTTCGGTGAGCCCACATACTTTCCAACATCCTCGCCAGACGTGTTGGCTCCCATTTCATGGCCTCCAACATGCTCTGTTGATGATCGAATCCCTCTTCAGCACGAATATCATTATAGGCTGGGCATTCCAATAACACGTGTTTTTCATCCTCGATTCGGCTATTAGTACCACAACAGCGGCAAAACCGCTGCCCCCTGGGGACATGGTACTTGCCTCTTCGTGCTCTGTTTGCCTCCAGAACCCAGCAACATAAACAAAACTGCACTTGCTTACGGTGTGCTAAACGAGGAATGAAAACCTTAGCATGTGTTGGCCACATGACGGCTGCGGCTCCCGAAAAGAGCAGCCCCATCCAGTGCTTATACTTCGCCATTTGCACTCCCGGTTACTTCCCATCTGATGGGTACTCCTCTGGCAAGACAGTCAGACGCGTATGGTCCCAGCCGCTCATCAAACGCTCTCTTAGTGCCGTTATCATCGCTCCTTCGGGTAGAGGGCTACTCAACAACCAGTCAACACGCTCCTTTACCCCCACGACTTCTTGCGGTATTCCGCTCCAAATGGTGCACTCCAAGAAGGAAAACAGTCGTAACGTTGAGGTTCCCCAACTCTCCCATTCCGGGTTGGTCAGGGCATCGGTTATCTCCTGCCGTAAAACTGCATGAGCAATGGACCCCACTTGTTTTTGAAGGCGGTTCCAGAAACGGAGGATCTGTTTCACCATGTAATACTGTAAGGGGAGTTCAGCCAGCTCCGCATACAACAGCCTGTGGGATGGCCGTGCCGCCCCCACTACCTGCCTCATGAATAAAATCTGCAGCTGGACTGCACCATCCTTCAAACAGGCTTCGAACATGCCCTCCGCATGGTTGGCTATATCCCGCCGCCTTCCCGCCCTGTCCACGACCTCTGCCAGCGCAAAAGGGCCCCACGCCTGGCAGCCATACAACAGAATTGCTCGGACTTGGATTGCAAAGCACCGCATTCGCACGTCGGGGGCAAACAGCTTATTTTGTCCAGCTTTGCGTCCACTTGTATTCGTACGGAGAGCGTGTGCCTGATTAGGATCGCATGTGTCTGGCGGCCAGGCGGGGCGGCTGGGTTGATCCGCGCGCGATGTCAGCGGTCATACCACGACCCTCCTCCGCCGCCCTCTTCTCCTCTATGCCCCGACGTGCAACGCAAACCGCAGGTCCCTGTACGGCGCCACTTTCGCCTCCTGCCTCGTGGGCCTGATGGCGTCCGGGGCCATGCTACACGCCAGGGCGCTGCACCTGCTGCTGAGCGACGCAAAACTGCTGAACATGAGCCTGCTGCACAACCTGGCGCACATGGGCACGAATGTGCGGGTTAGCCTGTACGACGTCACGGGAGCGTCAAGCTCCATGCGCGCGCGCAACACATTTTACCAGTTGAGAGCCCGGACGGCGAAATTGGCTAGCATGAAGCTTCTGGGTGGCAGCACAGTCAGCATGAAAGCAGATGCTTGTACGAGTCCATTCCTCGGTGTTTCATGAGTACCCTGCATCTCTAGCTTAGCTACGGTGCCGATCTCCATCCTGTCCTCCATCCATCCTCATTCCAACATTCCATAGCTCACGTACGGAGTCAGGACAGTAACCGCTACACTGAACTTGCTCTGCACCCAGATGCACCCAGATATGAGTCCATTCTTCGGTGTTTACCTCAACATTGTATGCCCCCCAGGCTGCTGCGCGTGCCGGACCTGCTGCCTGGCGGCCAGTACGGCAGTACCCCCGCATCCAACCCCGCACACCGCCAGCTAGCTGCGGATGCGGGGCCGGGGCCGGGTGCTGGTGCGACGGGCAGTGCTGTGGCGCTCGGTGGGAGCGACCTGCCGTCCGTGTTTCTTGAGGACGACGTGTGGCCGGTGGACGACTTCCCTCGAAAGGTGAGCACGGATAGGTGTATCATGGTATAAGGGAGGGGAGGGGGGGAGGGGAGGGGAGGGCAGCAGCACCCTCTCACCCATACAAATGGAAGCGCGCTAACCGGAGGAGGGAAGGGAGGAGGAGGGAGGAGGGAGGCCCTGCCTGCGAACGACATGGGCTGCGACAGCATACAGCCCAAGGCATGCAAGCGATAGCAGTGAAGGCCATATCACTGTAGTGTACTGTAGGCCATGCAGCCGTACGGTCCAGGCTTTTGGTTAGGGTTTTTGGCATATAGCCACTCGCGTTCCTAGCAAGCGAACGTTGCCATTTCAACAGGCTTTCCTTCAGCACCATCGCTTATCCAAACACACTTCTTACGAACCTCGTCCCTCCCCTGCCCGCCCGTGTGAACCCGGACCCCAGATGCACTTGGTCGCCACCCGTGCAGCCGTTAGGACGGGTGGATTGCCTTTCGTCATCAAGCTCTACCTCCATTCTGGCAAGTGGGGGTTCCCGGCAGCAATCCGCGAGGAGCACACAAAGACCTGTAACGTGACTGTGACCCAGTTTCCTATCCCCGAACACCCGGACGGCAACAGCGACTTCAAGCCTGCTTTCAAGGGCGCCGTTGAGGGCGGCCCCGGGGCTGTGCTGGTGACTGCTTTTCCAAGGAGCAGTGGCAGTAATGGCGATGCCGGGAACAGCACCGATACCCGCAGCAGCATCGGTAACGCTGGCGGAGACCCAATGCTGCGGGGTTACCGGGCCAAGCCGCGCACATACAAGTGGGGGGCGCAGGGTCTGTACTTTTCCGATGGGCTCACGAGGCGGCGCCTGGCGGACTGCTACTTGCACTACACCGCCCGGTCCTTCGAGAAGCAGCGGCGGTATAAAGTGGGTTCCGCAATACTCCATTGCCCTGCGGCTGTTGGTGTGACGTGGGTGATCTGGCTGTCAAGAGGTTGCGGTAGGACGGGTTGCAGTGCGGTTTTCTTGGCTATCTGTCCTTGGTTGCACGCGTGTGATGACTGAACGAAGAGGAAGTACGCGACATGCAATCACGCCGGAATTCGGGCCGCCACCACCACCACCAGCTCTATGAAAAGCACCCCTTTCATCTTTTCTCTTGCCTCCTCTCCTCCTTCGCCTTCATACGGCTCCCCGCCCCATGCGCCGCCCACGCGTTGGCTCCACACCGCCACCGCCTCTAATGCTACTGTGGCCGCAGGATTGGCCGCTCAAGATGTGCCTCGGCCACCTTAAGATCGGCATGTTCTCCAGTGGCCGCTCTCTGGTGCAGCATATCGGGGCCGCCAGCAGCCTGTTTGGAGACATCAGCAAGAACGCAAAATATCACCGGGCTTGCAGCTTCCCATTTGTGGAGAAGCTCCCTTCCGAAGACGAGCGGACGGACTGGTACTGAGAGCTCTAAAGTTACTGCCCGCACCCGCAAATACGTTTGCTTGACAATTGTGTACGGTATGGTGTGGCACGGCACGGACGACTATAATGGCTTGGCTGCGCCATGGCCCGGTGGGCGGAATCGTTAGCAAATCCTAGTTTTATTTCTGAGCAAACTCTTGTTTCTGAACGTCGTAGTGCCAGAGGGAGAGAAAGCTGCGACGCCTCGTTGAAGGATGTGCGAAATGTTATTAAAGCTAAGGAGGCAGGTGGAGGGTCATTCTAGGTGTTTGCCTTGTGTGCAGTATTGTGAGTGTGGAGAGCATTGCCTGGATAGGAATGTGCACCATGCGCACCCCATGCGCGAGCATGAATCTACTAGTCGATGCGTATTCCGGCGGCTGTGGATGCACCTGGCATACATACGCCCAGGCCTGGATAGGAGCCTTACGTCGCCTTGCATGAGCCATCATCTAGAGATGCGCGCTGGCGTATAAATCTCCGAAGTCGCGCGTGTGCGTAGAGCGTCCCGTAACGATACTTGGGGTGTGGAGTTTGGTTGCGCCCTTCAACCTGGCCACGCCAGCCTACCAAGATTGACGTCATGACGTACACACGCCACCAACAAGGCGCGTATGTAAATTACGCCGGCTATGGATCAAATATATACACATAGACCCCACACCCTTTCAAAGGAACACATCAACGGGTGACCTGCAGGAGCTGGCCGCCGGAAGGGGCCCTCGAGCTGCTGGGGGTGCATTTCAGCTTTATTAAGATAAAGATAAGCCGTTTTTCCTGCATAACTGTATTGGCAGTATGTGCCTACGACAATCTACGACAATTATACAGCACCCGGGAGCACATTCGCATGTCACATCCCAGCAGGGCACTGTTCTTGTATAACCACCACAGTTTGTGTACATGTGGTAGGGAGAACTACCGATGAGTGAACGAAGGAAGGTTCACTGCATCGATGACGACGACGTATACAGCATTCTGTACGATCCGGACTGTACGATCCGGAAGAAAGAATCTCATCGCAAGATAATCGCCAGTCGGTGTAATCATAGGCCCAAGTGGGTCTACCAGTGAGAAGTGTCACGATATAAGAGCGCCTGTAGTAGCTGGTACACAGTACGGCTCTACAAATACGCGCGAAGCGCGACCACCAGCATCTCGAGAGGCCTTTTCAGCGGCCAGCTACTACAGCGCCGTAATCCAGCAATACTGCTGCATGGCTGTCAAGTGTGGGGGCCGTTTATGCCAGCTGAAGTCTTAAGCAGGCTCAGGAGGCGGAGTGATGCGAGTAACCTTGCGGAGGGGGGCCCCTCGAGGCGTGCCTAAAGGACGGAGCGGTGCAGCTTCAGATATCGTTCATGCGACAAATTGTGGGAGCTGCGAGACCAACACATCGCCTCCTGTTTGCCGAACTGTCGCAGCTACCCCTACATTACCACGTTTTCAAGCAGGTCGTGAGGTTTTGAAACCGTGTCCGTTAACAGCGTGGGTCTGTGGCACACCAAGTTTTGCGACAGGAGGTCGCAGAGTCCCTCTCCAACCCCGACGCTTTCAGAGCGCTGGAAGTCATTCAGAGCGAAATGGCCAGCGTAGCACAAGTCATGAACGCTCCCTGGGATAATCTGGCTGTGGGCTTTCCTCACAAAACTACGACATGCAGGGCGATTTGGGTACTGTCACGCCAAGGACCGAAGGCGTGACAGTACGCAAATCCCCCTGCAGCAATTATCTTGTGCATATGGAAGTTGCTGCAGACGTCGCCATGAGGGAAATTTAGCTGTGTTATAAAGACGACGCTTGAAACGAAGGGTGGCGCCACCGGAGCTTGCTGCGGGCTGGCAGGTATGGTCCCGATGCGACGCGCTAGGGTTCGTCAAGCCCCTGGTCCAGCCCAGTAGCCACAAGCAACTGAAATTATGTTCTAGTATGAAAGTTAATTGCCGGTGTATTGGCTGACCTTGGGTCTCTTGCAGAGGAATATGGGACATGACAGAACTACAACGGCTGTAGGCTCTGCCGTTGCACGTACCTCGATTCTGTCATGTCCAAAACCTTCCAAGGCTGCACATAGAGCATAATTGCCTGAATTGTATTGTTGAATTAATGAAAATAAATATGTATTTAAATATTATTGGTCCTGACGCCCGAGGCCGAGGATTTCGCGGATGAGGTAGATGTTCGGCGACGCCAAGAATTACGTAATCTGTTAATCCCGAGGCGAATCATTAATTATATCAGGCACAAATTTCAGCCTAATCTTTTTGTTACTGTGATTATATTATTTACTTGTTTCATTTCATGATGATGCTGGCAGGACCACGAGCTGTGCGGCTAGTGAACTGATTGCGGAGGTCCACACAAGTCCCTGTCCTAGTAGCATAAGTAAAACATATAGCTGAACTTATAGCCTTACTGCCTATGACTCTTCACTCTGGGAGCCTTTTGCCTCGCTTGGCTGCATTTCCCTAAGTGTCTCTCGTCCTATCCTCCTCTCCTGACACTGCTGCAGCCGGAGTTTTCTTCGTATGAAAAGCTTTCGCTTGATTGGAAGGTAGGGATCCAAATTAATAATGTTATTAGCGGAAATTTGGGGTTTATTCCGCTTGCTTATTAACAGACATGGCTAGGTGCAACCGGCCCTAGGCAAGCAGTAGACACGCCTTCCTGCCAGCTGCCAGGCCTAGGTCTCTCTAATCCGCAAGAATCGAGGAAATATGTATTATGTCTAAATCTTCAACATTCCAAACTCCAGGGCAATCCAGGGCACTATAATGCCCTTCTTCACGCGTCTGGCTGCTTTCTTTTGCAGCCTAGCATCACCTCGGGCGCTGAAGACAGCTGCTCTCTTCATCACTGCCTCACTGGGCCATCAACGCACCACCACCGACCCCGTAATCGCCGTCAGTGCCACCACCACCTCTGCCGATATCGACAAGGCCGTCATAACGCTACGGCATCCGAGGCCCCAGGTCCCTAAGCCGCGCCTTGGGCGAGCCATGATCCTGCCTACATTCTGTCTCATCATCATGATGGGTGCTGTGACAGCGGGCACGTTGTATGGCGGCCACTTGCAGCAGGCTGCGGGTAGTGCGTATTCTGAGGATATATCAGACGGCGCCAGAGGTCCGATGGTGGGGGCGGCGGCGAATAAATTATCAGCTGTAGCTGATGAGGAGGAACCAGACATCGAGGAGATGTCCTACCGGGGCGAGCCAAAGGAGGCTGCGAACCCATACCCCAATCCGATTGTCGTACCGCCCCTCCAGGGCTATAAGTACGACATCGCGCTTAGCACGGGGTACCGGTGAGTGTCCTTCCACTTGTGTTCGTACGGAGAGCCTCATCCGCATCTGCGTGTGCCTGATTAGGATCGCATGTGTCTGGCGGCCAGGCGGGACGGTTGGGGTGATCCGCGCGCGACGTCAGCGGTCATACCAAGTGGGCGGATTGACTGAAATGGCGGCGATAATGGGCGCAAAGGGCTGTCCGCACCTCAGCGACTGGTCCTGCCAGCGAGTCTCTCCGGCCCAAGCCGCGAAAGAGGGATCTGCCGCTGTTCCCCAACCGATGGCCCAATAATGCCCACCATGCTTGCTGGATTAGACGTGCATCATAACGATATGCAGCTAATCCCAAGTGGGGTATCTTAACCTCCACACAATCCTCAACCTCCGCCGCCCTCTTCTCCTCTACCTATGCCCCGACGTGCAACGCAAACCGCAGGTCCCTGTACGGCGCCACTTTCGCCTCCTGCCTCGTGGGCCTGATGGCGTCCGGGGCCATGCTACACGCCAGGGCGCTGCACCTGCTGCTGAGCGACGCAAAACTGCTGAACATGAGCCTGCTGCACAATCTGGCGCACATGGGCACGAATGTGCGGGTTAGCCTGTACGACGTCACGGGAGCGTCAAACTCCATGCGCGCGCGCAACACATTTTACCAGTTGAGAGCCCGGACGGCGAAATTGGCTAGCATGAAGCTTCTGGGTGGCAGCACAGTCGGCATGGAGGACGTGGGAAACGGAAAACCTGCTTATCGCCGATTGACCGGCAGACTGGCGCCTAGGAGGGCAGGGTTACTTGATGTAACCTCAAGTGCCTGTCAAGTCCGGCCATTCAAGTAAAAAGTAGTTGCATCTATTATCATGAACTCCTACCCCAGCGCTGTATCTAGGCACCGGCACCTAGTTCCCACGTTCCTAACACTTCGTGTTGCGCTGGTGTTACTTTCACACCAGCTTCATAGCTCACGTACGGAATCTGGACTGTAACCGCTACACTGAACTTGCTCTGCACCCAGATGCACCCAGATATGAGTCCATTCTTCGGTGTTTACCCCCCCAGGCTGCTGCGCGTGCCGGACCTGCTGCCTGGCGGCCAGTACGGCAGTACCCCCGCATCCAACCCCGCACACCGCCAGCTAGCTGCGGATGCGGGGCTGGGGCCGGGGCCGGGGCCGGGTGCTGGTGCGACGGGCAGTGCTGTGGCGCTCGGTGGGAGCGACCTGCCGTCCGTGTTTCTTGAGGACGACGTGTGGCCGGTGGACGACTTCCCTCGAAAGGTGAGCATGGATAGGTGTATCATGGTATAATGGAGGGGAGGGGAGGGGAGGGCAGCAGGCAGCACCACGCCGTCACCCATACAAATGGAAGCGCGCTAACCGGAGGAGGGGAGGGAGGAGGAGGGAGGAGGGAGGGCCTGCCACCCGCCCATCACATTTGTCACAAGCGAACGGCACCAATTCGGCTCGACTTACCTTGACTACGGCTCATCTAAACACACTTCTTACGAACCTCGTCCCGCCCCTGCCCGCCCGTGTGAACCCGGACCCCAGATGCACTTGGTCGCCTCCCTTGCGGCCGTTAGGACGGGTGGATTGCCTTTCGTCATCAAGCTCTACCTCCATTCTGGCACGTACGGCTACCCGGCAGTGATTCGCGCAGAGCACGCCAAGACCTGTAACGTGACTGTGACCCAGTTTCCCATCCCCGAACACCCGGAGGGCAACAGCGACTTCAAGCCTGCTTTCAAGGGCGCCGTTGAGGGCGGCCCCGGGGCTGTGCTGGTGACTGCTTTTCCAAGGAGCAGTGGCAGTAGTGGCGATGCCGGGAACAGCACCGATACCGGCGGCAGCACCGGCAGCGGTGACGGAGACCCATCGCTGAGTGGTTACAGGCCCATTCCGCGCATTTACAAGTGGGGGGCACAGGGTCTGTACTTTTCCGATGGGCTCACGAGGCGGCGCCTGGCGGACTGCTACCTGCACTACACCGCCCGGTCCTTCGAGAAGCAGCGGCGGTATAAAGTGGGTTCCGCAATACTCCATTGCCCTGCGGCTGTTGGTGTGACGTGGGTGATCTGGCTGTCAAGAGGTTGCGGTAGGACGGGTTGCAGTGCGGTTTTCTTGGCTATCTGTCCTTGGTTGCACGCGTGTGATGACTGAACGAAGAGGAAGTACGCGACATGCAATCACGCCGGAGTTCGGACCGCCACCACCACCACCAGCTCTATTAGGAGAACCCTTTTCATCTTTTCTCTTGCCTCCTCTCCTCCTTCGCCTTTATACGGCTCCCCGCCCCACGCGCCGCCCCATACGCTGACACCACACCGCCACCGCGCTGATGCTACAAGCTACCTACAAGCCTCTACTGCCACTGCGGCCGCAGGATTGGCCACTCAAAATGTGCCTCGCCGACCTCAATATTAATGTGTACGACAGTGGCCGGTCTCTGGTGCAGCATATCGGGGCCGCCAGCAGCCTGTTTGGAGACGCAAGCACGAACTCACGCTACCACCGGGCTTGCAGCTTCCCATTCTTGGAGAAGCTCCCATCCGAAGATGAACAGAGTGACTGGCATTGAGTGATCCAAAACCACTGCCCGCATCGGCAAATGCATTTGCATGTCAGTTGTGTTGAACGGGTGGTACGGCAGGGTAGCTTATTGCCTTGGTTGCGCCGTCGTCTTGTGGAAGGGATCGGACTTAATCCCCAACTGCACCTGGGAATTTGAGCACCAACTTCCAAGTCGATATATGCGTGTGTATATATGCGTATTGATTCCTGCGGTTGCGGTTGTACCTATAGCTGGCATGCACGTGCCCAGCTTTGGATAAGGACTTTTCACGAGCCTTCATCTTGATGCTCTTCCAAGTTCTGCGTGTGCACAGGACGTTCTTAAAATTGGAAAGGGAGTGATAGGCGGGGGGGATATGAAGTTTGAATTCCTTAAAGCGTTACATGCGACCAGCAGGTTAGTTGCTTATCGATGCGTTTGCTTAACAGGCCATGCCTGTAGGATTCAGTGCAGATGGGTATTGCAGAAGGGTGTTAAACCGATGCCTCGAAGGAGTATTTGGTCGAAGTGTATCACGCATTCTGACTTCTCGGCTGCGATAGGACCGTACGAGAACATACGTCTGCAATTCCACTGTTTTTCACTTGCGTAGGAAAGACATCTCGCATCTTCGCACTTTGACGGATATTTGAGGGCATGCACCTAACCATGAAAGTGCCGTATAACGTGGACAGCGTGGATTATCGATCGAATTGCTATTGCACGGGGTGTACGGCAGCCGCCCAACCGTGTGCAGCTGCCAGCAAAACTGATGGTCGAGCGTCTGGCAATAATCTCAAAGGCCTCTGTAAACGCCTTGTCTGTTTGGTTTGTCTCTCTGTCTGTCTGCCGAAGTGTGCCGGAGTGGTGTGGGCCATATACCCGGCACTCAGCCGCCGATCAGTTCGACAGCCCCATCTGCCCGCCTATCTGTGTGCCCTTATGTTAAGCGCTCGTTCGCCAAGCGCATCACCCCATGGGACTGTTGTACTGATCGTTGGGTGAGTGCCGGGTATCTGGCCCATGCCACTCCGGCACACTACTTGGACTTCGGCGCCATGATGGATGAATGCTATCGTAAGGCGCGTGTGTATGTAAGGTACACCGACGAAGAAACTAGCCCCATTCATCTAGCCTGCAAGCGACCCCGGAGCACGTTCGCATGACACATCCAAACAGGACGCGGACGCATCACACAGCACATACATACACACGTACACCACTGCTGCAATCCAGAGGTGACCACACCGCATTACGGCTGAGGCTCATCAACACCATGGATCACACGCGAGCCGCAGATGCCTTTAACAACCTGTGCTAGTCTTTCAGCCCAAGCGACCGCGCTTTGTTACCACCGGCGCCTGGTCATTAATGAATTGAGTGATGAATATTGATGAATTGCGTCGCATAAAATCACCGTCGCCGACCTCACCTTCTCAAAAATCTCTACAGGCCAGGTAAGGCCTGAGGAGGTTTACTGTACACAGGCCCACCTAGACACCTCTTGAGGCAATCAGATTGCTAAACCCCTGATTGCAATCAGAGGGTCAGTACCCGCCCTGTCACTTGCGTGTGTGTAAGACGGGGCCCGAGGATCGGCCGGGCGTGGTGTGCTCCGGGTGGCGCTGCTGATGCCGAGACTGGGTTCCGCTGCGTGCGTGGCTTCGGCCCGGTGCCGAGCCTTGCACCCTGCAGCCAGGCGACATGCGACATGCACCACACGCTACATCCTCTCATGTTGCTTGCCGCGGTGGTCTGCCTGGCTCTCTCGCCGTCGCCGACGGAAGAAGGACCTCATCAGCTCCGCGCATTCGTCCGCCCGGCAACCCCCTTCCACCTGAACAGTGGTGTGGAAGGGATGCGGCTGCGGTTGCCCCGGCAACAGCTCTGTATGTGCGTCTTCATCTGCCGGCTTCACTGCCGAAGGTTTATCGGAAGGGGACACATCGTCACCATCGCTGGCTTTTTCAGCTCCATTTCGATCCTGCTGTCTTGCTGTACCAGATACAACGGAAGGCGCCGTGCCGTCGTGATGTAACGGATCCGTGTGAGGCAAAGCAATGCCATCACACCTTTCATTACGCCTGCTGCAACCATTGTTATTGCTGCTGCTGCTGCCGGTGTTGTTGTTGATGCTGCAGCTGTACGTGCACGAATCCTGAAGCCCGTATCCGCCGTCGTCTCCGTGGCTGTCATCCGCACCATTAATACTGGGCGCCCCACGACCAGGACCCACAGCACGAGCTCCCTGCTGCTGCTGCATGTCGGAGGCCGAGCGCGGAGGAAATAGCTGAATCCAGCTGCCGTCAGCGCCTAACCTTGGCTGCCGCGCACCGTACACCACTCGCGCTATACGAGCCTGTAAGATTGCTCCTGCACACATGGGGCAAGGTTCCAAAGTGGCGTACAGAGTGGCGCCCAGCAACCGCCAGGAACTCAATTTGCTTGCCCCGGCCGTTATGCACAGCATCTCGGCGTGCGCCACGGGGCTACGAAGCCTGTGAACCCGATTGTGGCCGCGTGCCAGAATGCGGTCGCCATGCACCAGGACCGCACCCACGGGAACTTCGCCCTCGGCTGCTGCGGCGCGCGCCTCATCGAGCGCCATGCCCATATAGTGCACGTCGGCGGCGCTGAACTCCTGTACTAGAGTCGGTGCGAAGACTGCAGTGGTAGCTGTAATGGACGGTGTGGAGCAGCGGCTGGACGTTTTGACGGTATGCAGGCGAACCTCTCGCTGGAGGTGCAGGACGGATGTTGCGTGCGGCGCCCGGGTTCGAGGTGGAAGATAAGCCCTCGATACCGTCAGCATTTGGTAGGAGCGTGATACACTGTTCGCAACACGTGTACAATCCCTACATGGATTTTAGGGTTGGAACACAAAAATTCAAGCTATACAAGGTACATCGTTGGCCAAGGCCATAATTGGCAAGTACGCGGAGGCTTCGACTTAGGATGTAAGATTGATTACAATGCACATATTTCCCCATAAGATTTGGTTTAGCATTTTCCAATTACAGTTGGGCCCCACCCTGGAGGGCCCAACGCGTGCCCGGGCTATACTGCACACTCTGCTTACACAGCCCTCTCTCTTCCGCAGTTAGCGTATAGAAAGGCTGCCAAAATGGCGACGCAGGTACATTGCAGGATAACTTGCTGGCTTTGCCGCCCAAAACACATGCTGACGGCTTTCGGTCTTTGTTGCTGCTACGCATACAACTTCAATTGTGTGGAGGATAGTCGGTGCAGACTTTCGGCCGCAAGGTATGATTTTACATTAAGTTTTGCACTAAAGCCAGGGCCCTTGCGGCGGCCGACCATACGGAGCAAACAAGTTGCACACCCTGAATATTGTTTCTGGTTCCTTTCATTTCTGTAGAAGACAGCCGTGGCCGTGGCGTACTGCAAGCAGGGCAACGGTCTCATTAAGCTCAATGGTAAGCATCACGCCTATGTTGGCCAGGGTACCCATCAAAGTGTTGGGACGTGTATCTGCATATGAGGTATACAGCTTGAATTCATAGCAACGTCAAACTCGCAGCGGCGGCTGTCACAACAGGGCGGCTGATGCTAAGGGCAGGACGTTACGCAGGATAGCAGCATATAGGCCAAACACTGCGGGTGAACCGATTAGTGCTATTCGTAGGCTATGGCTACCTGGGCAGCTCTCTTGTTTCGCATCGTTTGCGTGAGCCTCGACGTGTATGCACGCTATGTTCTCCGGACAGTGTTCTTCCGCAGCAGAACTTTGTGCCCTATGGCACAGCTGGGAATGCGATTGCAACAAGGGGTCAACGGCTTCCGTGTTCATTGTGAAATCCCATGGGTTGTTGCAAAGAACAGGGTATGCATACCATGCAACAGGGGACTGTGCAAACCCAGCTGCTCCACGTGGTGTTAGCAATTTGCGGAGTTGCACGGTCTTCGGTACCTGTTGTACCTTGAGTCGTCTTCGCTGTGCCTAGCTTCATCTCCCATCCTTGCAGCCCCTGTTTTGCGGCTATGGCGTACGATGCTCACGCGGCCTTGAGGACTGCTTCCATGCCACCTAAACTTCTTGCGCACTTTCGCCCTACTTGTTGCTATCCGTAGGCCAGCCCTTGGAGCTGGTGAAGCCTGAGGCTCTGCGCTTCAAGGTCTTTGAGCCTATCCTGGTGATTGGCCGCCAGAAGGTCAAGAACCTGGACATCCGCCTGCGCGTCAAGGGTGGCGGTCACGTTTCGCAGATCTACGGTGCGTGACAGCTTCTTGGGTCGCATCATGGGCGCAATGAATGGGCACCTGGGGATTTGCTCGGTGGATTGCTGCCCACGGTAGTTGGCTCTATGAAGCGGCTCAGGCGGCTGTATGGGTGCCATACGTTTGGAGGCTTCACTTTTGGGATCACAGCGGCGACTGGCAAGGGCAGCTGACATAGGCAGCGCACATACTTGCCACTTCTTCACGTCAGCATGACAACCAGCCGCTGGTGATCTTTATCTTGGATGTGCTGTGATGTATCTTGAAACACGGACAATTCCAGTCAACGAGATGTTCAAGATGGCAGGGGCCCCTCGGCCAACCATCCCATGTGTCCGCAGTAGTTCAGCAGCAGCGGTCGATGAGAAGCACAGCCCATACTCCTGGATGGCTGTGCCTCGCGAAGGGTGTTGCCACATCCCGAGGATTTTTGCAGTTTTGCAGGACACTTAGCTCGCTATCATTATCCTGGGTGGGTTGAGTCAAGAAAGACGCATCGCCAGTTGAAAGGCTGAAAGCGCTGTAAAGCCGCAGCTGGTTACCCTGGTTGTCCAGAACAGACGCGACTTCATGCCCCACAAGACATGCGTCGTGAAAACACCAATTTGAATGTATCAGTAACGTTGTCCTCTATTGTTGTGGTCATAATGCAAATAACGCGTATTTTGGTCGAGTGGTTCACGTTGGATCCAGTGGAGCGTCTCAAGTCCGCGCTGGAGTTATTTGGCTAGAGTCTTCGTGTCTCCGGGTGGATGGATTTCTGGATGCCTTGGCAGCGTCAATTTAACTGGTGCACAACTGTTGCCAGTAGTGTTGTCACAACAGTGAACATGCCTTCTGGGAAGCTTGCATGGGTGAAGCGACTAACAGATCGTCTGCACTCATTGCTTCCTGAATGTGCATTTTTTCTGTGCAGCTCTGCGCCAGGCTATTGCCAAGGCTGTGGTTGCCTTCTACCAGAAGTACGTGGACGAGCAGAGCAAGCAGCAGATTAAGGATGCCCTTCTTCAGTTCGACAGGACGCTGCTGGTGGCTGACCCCCGCCGCTGCGAGCCCAAGAAGTGAGTTGGCAACTGTAGTAGGGGTCCAAATCAACCAAAAGGAGTGGGTCGAGCTGTTGTGGCATCGTGCAATATGGCTCGGGGGGCCTGTCTTATCTAAAGACAGAGCCTTCACATCGGGTGAAATGTCTCACCACGTAACAGCAGGAGAACATTCATTGTATGGGCGCAGATGCATATCTGCCCTGCATGGGGAAAATCATGCCATTTAGGTTAATGCATCTGCTCTAATTTAATTCTTTTGCTGTTGTTCATGGGAGATGGGCAATCTGCTGCGCAGTTAATGGGATGGCTTCTCTCGTATTAGATTGGCGTTTTAGGTGTATTGTTGTGTTGTGGGTGCTTCGCTGGTGGTCAGGACCTATCTGTGTTACATTAACCTCTTGTCGTGACGTTCTCCTTAACCCCCTGCAGGTTCGGTGGTCGTGGTGCTCGCGCTCGGTTCCAGAAGTCTTACCGTTAAGCGGTATGGCTCTGCAGCCGTGGGTGGCATGCACGGGATCCCCAAGGTATCACTGCGTGGTTGGAAACCCGCGGCCTGGGGGCGACGTACTAGCGGTGTCTGGGTTATTCCCGTAGGCCCCTGGCGTGGCTGGTGGCCGTGGCGTTGTGGCTGTACCATGTGGCTGCCTGAGCCAGTGCGGCGCAGGGCGGCCAGTGCACGGTGTTTCTCGCGGTCAGCCAGGGAGAGTGGTGTTCGTCTGGACGCCGCAGTCCAGTTGTAACGAAAGAAAAGACCGTGCATATGTTTGTCGTTTTGTGCCTGTGCTTTTGGGCAATAACGCAGCTGCTATGTAATGAAATGAAGCCGGCGCTGCAGCGGTCTTGCATGGGAAGGCCAGCCCATGTTCGGATACAAAAGGTGTTTTCAGCCTCCCAGGATGACATGTTGCTATGCATCTCTCAAGAAGAATGCGTTGGACAGCGCGGCAGCGAACACAGGACTAACCCCCAAAAAGTATGTAGACGATGCTAGAAAGTGTGGCGCAAAAGTACATCGGCTAATTGCATAATCCCCAATATAGGAACATAGCGTTGTATACATTACTCGAGCCCACTTTGATAGACGCAATGCTCCCTACAGGCGAGTCCCGTGGTTCATTAAAAAGAGAGCCCCCCCTAAAAGAGTCCCAACTTCACAAATTCACATCTTGCGTATATAATGCTGTCATACAAGGCATCGCGTCGGGATTAACGTTTCTATGTAAAGTATTATATACTTAAAAATTTCCTAATTTGTTTCAACGCGATAGTCTCGCGCAGCGCAGCGGCAGAAGCACATAAACATCAGCAGAGTGAGGGAGCGTATTATTAATACTAGATTGGAGCCGGTTCCTACATTCTTCCGGAGCGCAGTACGACCACTAAACCGAGATCTCGGCCCACTTAACGTGATTGCGATCCATTTCTTTCAAGTGCTGATTACTGTTGCCTTTTCGATCACTAGGATTGTGCGGCACAGGCACTCTTAGGTATCTCCTTCCGGCATTTTCGCTTTACACAGGTGAGTGCTTAGCCTCTATTTTATCCCTTCGGTGCTCCATCGCAGGATGTTTACTGATGAAGGTCTCCTTATCTTGCCCAGATATTGCGTTGCGTGGACTTTCGGTTCAAAAAACAAAGCTACCAATGAGAGGCTTCTCTAGGAAAACCCGTTCACTTGCATCAGAGTACCAATAGAAATCTCTGCGTCGTTCTAACAGAGTGGCTGATCTTTAATGGATCCCCGGAAGTTCTGCATGTTTTGCTTTTCAACGTGCGATGGAACGCCGCTTTGGTTTGGACGTGTTTTGTTATTGATGACCTTAATATCGGATAAATGACTAGAAAATTCAGATTTCTTGCCTTCGCTGCATTAATCCCGCAGACGCGTAAAGATGCTGGCTGCCAAGACGTGCCCCACCGTGTCTACCCGCGCTGCTGGAGCGCGTTTTGGCCGCCGTCCGGTTGTTCCAGTTCAGCGCCGCCAGGTTGCCGCTGCTGCTTTTGACGACACCAACCTCTTTCTTAACATCCTCGGCAGCGGTCTAGCGGGCGCTGCTGTTGCCGCTGTCACCACCTTCACCTCTGAGAACAAGGACAAGGAGATTGAGCGCATCCAGACGCTGGACGGTGCTCTGCCCATCGGTGCCGCTGTCGCCGTGGATGCCATCGCGCATTCCATTCCTGGCCTGAACATTCTGTTCGGCCTGCTGGCGGAGCCAGTGGGCGCCGCGGCAGGCGTCGCTTACATGATGACCCTGATTCTGTCAGCCCCCTCGGTCGACCCCAACACTCTGGCGCCGGAGGGCACTGTGCTGAACGCCAAGAAGGCCACCGACAGCCGCGCTGCGTTGCGTGTCCCCTTCACGCGTCTCATCCCCACCGCCCTCAAGGTCGTCGATACCACGAACGATGCCAGCAGCGGCGCCGGCTGGACCATTGGGGAAAACGGCCTGCCAAAGCTGCCAATTAACTCGGTCCTCATCGTGCTGGGTGTCGGTGGCCTGATTCTGGAATCGGCGGCCCACGCTCCCGTCATGTCGTTCTTCCTGCCGCGCGTTCTGACAGTGGCTGCCTGGTACGCTGGCGCCGGCTACTTCCTCGACAAGCGCGAGTGAATGGTTGCTGTTGCCAAGGAGGTGATATAGGCGTTTAATTGAAATTTAAGGATTGAGCTACTTTTGATTATATATCGTTTTTTATATTGGGGCTCGGACAGGTGTAAGGTCATGTCTTTCCATTCCATGCCTCGAAATGATTTGCTGGTCCTTCAGTGGGTGTCTGGGTTCAGGGTCAAGTAGGTCACGTGAAGCCTTGTGCCGTTTATGCATGTTGACGTTTGGTTTGAGGGATCATACGAACTTAAATACAGAGGATTTTGGTGAGGATGTGGAAGATAGGGAAGGCACCTGCTTGTCGCCCGAACATCAGGAGATAATGTTTGTAGCGCCTTGCGTGGTGATTTCAGCTTCAGTTATGGAGGGGTTTTGTGTGGTCGCTCTCCACTGATATGTCCGATTTCGTGGATCTAGTGAGGATTTCACTAGCTGCAGGAAAATGAAGCGGATGGTTCCTTTGTTAGACATGCGCGTATGCTGTACGTATTGCAAAAAGCAGCAGACGATTAACAACCTGCGCTTATGGTTCGGACCGTGGATTGCGTTCCCCTTTATTGACGGTGGCAGCGCTCTGGGGCCATAGGGGAGGCCGGTCACTTGCTGCACGGAGGGATGACGGAAGTTGCAGCCAATAGCGGGGCGGCAACCAGGGGCTCATATATAAATGGCCATTGAACGAATTAAATAAAATGCATGCCGTTTCTGGGCAATTCCATTAACAGTGTAAGGACAGTTTTGATGACACAAGGGTCGATTAGTCCATGGATGGTTGATGACGGTATTTTTTCCCTGAGCAACGGCCGGCATCGCCATTGACGTCAAATTTGGCGTGCAGTTGTGGTCAATCACAGCTAAGGACTGTACACATGCTGGATTTCTTTCGCTGAGATGTAACAGAATACGCTAAAGCGCCCGGTGGAAACCGGTGGAGCATCCGCCTGTAGCGGCAGAACCGCAATATAGCACGGTTGTCCATACTACACACTGTCACATATCTAATATTATGAGCCCTATTACACCCGATATGCTGTCACTGGCTCCAACGCGACAGCAGTATGAACTGTACGTGAACTCAGAGCCTCGAACCTTGTCGTCACAGTTAGTACGTGACGAAGTTACAACACTACACGCCACACTCAACAGAAACTACCATTAGATCTGCTGTATTAACGCATGAAAAACACTCTTGTCACCTTCCGATCACAAAATGTCTCATGTCTCTGTTCTTTTCCACTACCAACAGCCAGTGTCTGCGTAAGCTACGCGCTACGCTACACCAGCACGCCTGCAGTCAGTCTGCCGCTGCTGCACGACACGTGCGATGTTCTCTCTGGCAGTGACAGTGCAAGTGCGGTGAGGATCAAGCACAAACCCAAATCAGCCCTCCTATTCCCCTCCCTGGGTATGAACGGAAATGCATACTCATCGCCGTCGTTCGCGCTTCCACACAAAGACCTTGCCAGTCGTCTTGGGATCCATGCCCGCTTCTTTAATCTCCTTAGCGCGCAGCTTGCGTTTCCGACCTTTGCACATGACTAGCTTTTCGTACGCAAGGTGCTCCGCGGTGGCCGCCACCCTGTTTCGCCGCTCCAGCCGCTGCGCTAGCTCCTTATACGCCGCATACTTCCGCCTGCAAACAGCGGCAAGGAGTGTGCATGTGGCAATGTTCGCTCAGGCAACACATGGCCACAAGCATGAGCGCGTCAGGCCTGTGCGCACTCGCATTCAGATGGCCAAGCTGCTGGAAGGATACAAACCTGGTGGCGCTCCAAACATTGGCCGCCTGTGCATCAGGACCACTGCTCTGCAACGACGCAGCAGCCAGCAGCCCCCGCCACAACCGCATGCCCCAAGCTGTCAACCTCGTTTCCCACCCAAACACTCATCCGGGACCCCTTTCCCAGGGTTCTTTCGCACTCAAAGCTCAGGCCTACCGCGCGCGTAAGTTCCCATGAATTCCACCACGCACATGGGCAAAGCCAGGATATGAGTCCGGTTGCGTGCGGGTACTCCGCTCCATTGCCCACGCGCCCTAAGGTGTCACCTGCCACCTTCCCAACCCTTGACAACCCACTTTTCAACTCCCTTGTTGCTAGTTCCCAGCATCGCCTTCGGGTCAGCCAGCTGAGCGGAGCGTGGCCGGTTGAAGGTGCGGTCCAGTAGCTCCGCCGGCGTATCGAAGTACTCCGCCGGGTTGAACCGAGCTGCCTCTTCCTCGCTGTCCACGAACACCGTGTGCCGTGGCGCTGGTCCTGCTGCCGCTGCCGCCGGCCCTGCGGAGCCGTTGCTGCCGCGCTTTGCAGCCGCAGCGGCCGGCTGCGCTGCGGTCACACCAATAAAGTGCAAAGACTCCCTTAACCTTGCCGCCTTGTTGGCCTCCGTGGTGGCCTTCATGGACAAGTACTTGACATCCTGCGTCTTCATCAGCCGAAGCTCCTCCTGGCTGTACTTGTTGGCCTGGGTCAGCCTGAGAGGCAGACGGGAGGGAAGGGAAGAGGGGAGGAGCCATAAGCCAAGGGCAAATCCCTGACACCCAAGGCACCGCCTGCTGGAGGTTGAAGCAAAGAGGCAAACTGCCCGAAGCTCAGGACGCTTAGCCCAAGGAAAAACACAGAGGTAAATGGGGAGCGGAAAAGGGTTCCTAACTACACAGGTCGCGAGTTTTAGGATAGGAGCCATACAGAATGAGAAGGCATGAAAATAGCATGGCAAACCAGGACATGGTTCACGCAGACATGAGGGGGGCTCCATAGCTGAGGGACGCGGAAAACTTGAGCAACCATGTGTTTCCAGCTTTAGGCAGTAAAAGCCAGCGGAGACATGATTACGCAGTATGTAAATGAAGCCACCAGGTGCCCCCGCATTATGCACAGCCCGCATTCGCACTGCAGCGACACCACAGGCAAGCCGCCTCGCCACACCTGCCGTCATGGACGCCGTCCTTGGTCCGGGCCTTTTCCATGGCGAAGTAAAACTCATCGGGGTTCCGCTCCTCCGCCTTGCGCTTGAGAGTCTGCATGGCGTTAGGGTAGGGTAGGGTGGTGTTGGCTTGAGCCGGGGGCCGACGGAACCGCAGGGCAAGAAGAAAAAACACTGCTGACAAACACACATGATGAGAAACAACCTAAATTATGTACACTTCAGGAAGGCGGTGAAGATGGGTGCCATGCCAACCTGACGTGGTAGCTGACAGCCACCACAGACAGCCCATGCGGTCCCCTTTCAGCACGGAGCCCTTCACGGCAGAAAGACGTGGACATAGAGCAATTGGTTCACGAGAAATGGGGACACAGTATTCGCTCTGTCACCTTGAGGATCTTCTCCTTTTTGTGGAAATTTTTCGCGCGCTCCACATAGTCCTTGTGCTTTTCAAGCAAGCCATACTTCTTCCGTGCAGCCCTGTTCAGAGGTGTGCGTGCGGAGCCGCGGGAATTGGGCGGGGAGGACTACGCTTAGGCGAACGAGTGTGTTGGGGGAGGAAATGGGTGGAAAGGGAAGTCATGTCCGTTAGCCCCACTGAACGCAGGCCTGCCGTAACTACAACGTGTGTGTGCGACCCGGCCTTGAGGCTCTACCGCAGCGCCCGACCCGTGAGCCAGTCCATCCTTTGGCGTGCTTCACCCCAAAACTTACGGCTGTGAGCGCTCCTTATGCGTCTTGCGCTTGATTGCATTCGCGAGGGCTGTCATTTTCTTCTATGGCCTGGCCCACAAGGGGCCGCCAGCTGTTTGAATTATAGGACACAAAAAGAAGTTCAAAATTTTCGGTAAGCAAGAAGATACCGCAGAAATGAACACTGGAATTTGTAGGGTCGAAATGCGGCTCAACGAGACAGCAAGCTTCTGTTAAGGGTTTTATAAGAGATAACCTTTCCAGCAATAGTGAATTCTAGCAAAATCTATGTTTGGGGTAGCGCAACGTAGAGAGGCCGAGGGCAATATGCGCAAACATATTGCAAACTATCAGCAGAATAACATTACAATATACAGCCCTACGGAAAACAGATAACAAGCCTAAGACGGGGCTCCGGAAAGGTTTGAAGCGCACCAGAAATGTCGTACGCCGCCGATTTAGTTGGTTTCAAGGTACCACTCTGTTACAACTTGCACACATATCACATATGCAACCCTGATTGGGCAGACGACATCAGGTGCCAAGCTTTGTTATTCAACTGTGCCATTATTATTTCTTACTTGCACGGTTGTTGCCATGTCAAGCCCTGTCCTTAAGGCACTCGTGGCTGCAAGACAGAAATGCCTGACGGAGGTAGGATCGCAAGTGAACCGAAATATACCACCTGCCCAGGAAACACGACAGGACACTGCGCTGCTCGAGCATACAGCAAGGTGCCTCTGCACAACCGGCCCCGAAACCTGCTCTTCCGATAGAACCTACCCACTCAACATGCTGTCCCAAAATCTCAACTCCTGTTAAGGAGGATCCTGCTAAGCACAAATGTCTTCTCCAGAGATAATTCAGGCCTCTAAACTATCCTGGGGCCGTGGTACCCCTTGACGCTCTCTCCGCTCCCTTCCCGCCACTCCAGGACGAGGCCTACTGGGACCCTAAGCCAGACTTCACACGGCCCGTCAGCGCCCGCAACGAGGCGGCTGCACTGTCCTGGATGTTGGACCACCAAGCAGGTGGGGCCCAGGAGAGAAGGAAAAACCTTAGCCCAACGGCGCGACAGCCAGACAGACAACTTTCCAAATACCCCCTGCTATAGACAGCCGCACTGCGTGGGAGCTCTAACCATGTATCCATCAAGCCCGTTGATACAAATGTGCGCCAAAGATTTAATCCTTAACACGCGTTTTCTGCCGTATATGCCGTAATAACCGCCAACCCTAACTTCCAAGCCTAAGTGTATATCTCCGTATGTTGAATTCGTGGCTGTGTCGCTCTCCCACCTCCCTCGCCACACACCGCCACACACAGCGGTATGCCGCGGCGGTCCTGCTGATGTGGCCGAGTTGAGGGCCTTATGCGCTAACTACTGCGTTCGCCTGGGAGCCGCAACCCCGCCGGAGCAGCAAGCAGAAGAGCAAGGGGGCGAGGAGAAGGCCACGGCGGCGGCGGCGGATTCGGAGCCAGCCGATGCAGGGCCAGACGGTGCCGTACATGGGACTGCTGGAGAAGCTGCGGTCGGGTCTGGGCCAGAGGCTGCAGCTCGAGGCGGTCTGACGTCCTCCTCCTCCGGTCGCAGCTTTGGAGCCGGGTCTGTCGAGGAGGCGCTGCAAAGGTGAGGAAAGAAAGTAACCTATCAGTTAGTGAACAGCAGTTACTGAACAGCAGTTTGTGGATAGCAGTTAGTGGATAGCAGTTACTGAACAGCAGTTAGTGGATAGCAGTAGCAGCAGTAGTGGGAAGGGAAGTGGGGGGAGGGGGAAACCCTCAGTCCGGGATCTCACCGCAGCTGGGAGCTGGGGTACGGTAACCTTCGTGCCTTCGTGCCGCCATTCCCCCGACCCTTTTTTCACCCTTTCACCCCGCTCGGACATGCACACGAACACGCTCCCGTCAGCCACTCAGTTGGAAGTTAGTGCTCTAGGATATTATTTTATAATACTGAATCCAGCCAGTCCGGCATCCAAATCTGCGTCCAAATGCAGGTGGTGCACGCAACGGGGAGTCCGCGGGGCGGCCTCTCCGGCGCTCTTTGGTAGGGGCGGAGGCCAACGTGGAGGCGGGTCGAGTTCGGGGACAGCCGCCCAGCCGCCGCCGCCTCTGCGCGGCCTGCGGGCGGACACGGCGGTGGCTCCGGGCGATGTCGTACTGCACGTGCCCGCTGACCTGCTCATATCGTACGAGACCGCCAAAAAGTCGGATCTGGTACGGACTTCGGGTCGCTTACCTGGGTCATACATACATACATACATATATACATACATACATACATACATACATACATACATACATACATACATACATACATACATACATACATACATACACACTCGAATTACACATCCCTACATTGACCCCCCCCCAGGGCAAGGTGCTGTCCGCACTGCCCCTGGATCTCAGCGATGACAGCATCGCCCTCATCTGGACGTGTGTGGAGCGACACGAACCCGAGGCCCCACACGCGCCCTTCTGGGCGGCGCTGCCGCACAGCTTCTCCACGGGTGAGGTCCCATGAGGGGAGTGACGACATGTGTTCCAGGGGCCCCCATTGGTCAGTTCTGCTTCCTGTACATCTGCCGCAGAACTCTTTCCTTGGCAGCAGCTTCACTCGCTCATGGTTCGTCTTTCCCCCCTTCACGCCCATATACGCAGCAGCACATTTCATCCTGTGGGTTGCGGTGTCTGGGATGAGAGCGGTAGTTGGCTGGATTCCCTCCACGTCTCAGCCGCCCGCGACCCCCCTGCTGCACCCTGCTGCACGAGCCCCCTGCGCCACCCATTCGTCGTATTTCGCTTCCTCACCCCCCTCCTCGTCCCGTGTTCACTCTTCCCCCCGCCCCTTCCCCCCCCCTCTGACCTCTCCAGCTCTCAGTGCCAGCCAGGAGGACGTGGCTCTGTTAGAGGGTACGCCGCTGCACGGCGACGCGGTCAGGGCGAGGCAGGTGGGGGGTCGGGGGGGGGAGGGAGGCGCTGGTGGGGGCCGGGACGTGAGGTATGTATGTATGTCGCTTGTGCTGCTTAAAGTCCGGGGTGCTGGCTTGCGACAAGCAAGTGGAGAGGGGGGTATGTGGCAGCAGCTGCTCGCAGGGGTACATACATACTTACAGACGCACATTGGGAGCTTGGGGATGTGTATGAATGGGAGACAGCCCATCACGCCCCTGACGCCCCCTCCGTAGTGCCCCCTCGGCCAGTCCTTCTTAACCCCGACGCAACCCAACCCACCTCAATCCGCAGCACCTCAGTGAGGCCTTCGAATCTTCCTCTCCCGCCTTCCGGTCCCTGCTGGGCGCTTATCCGGACTACTTCAAACCTGAGTGGTTCAGTTGGGAGTCGTACCTGTGGGCAGCGGAGCTGTGGTACTCGTACGGTATTCAGGTGTGTACGAAAGTACGACAGTTGTACGACATGTCATGACGTGATCGGGTAACGTTTCCGAAGCCTGGAACAACGGTGTTGCCCTTGACGAAGCAGTAGCAATACTGGTAACATTAACAACAGCAGCAGCCGCAGTAGAAATAGCAGTAGCAGTAGAAATAGCAGTAGCAGTAGAAATAGCAGTAGCAGTAGCAGGAGACCTTACGCAGTAGCCCGATGGCATTCTCCCAGTAACGCCTCGCTGTCATTCGTTTTCACAGGTTCAGTTCGCAAGTGGCGACATCCGCACTTGTCTGGCTCCGTATCTGGGCCTTATGAACCACCACCCCCTGCCCCATGTGGTGCACTTCAGTAAAGTGGACCCCGAGACCGGATGCCTCAGGTGGGTATGGAAGTCTGTATGTATGTACATCTGCCTGTCTGTCTATCTGTCCGTTTGTTTGTTGCCATGGATGCCGCTGCCATCACCTGATTGTGCCGAGGGGGCTGATAGGGGCCAGTACGGTAGATTGTGTTCCGTAAAAGACCACCACCACCTCCATCACCGCCACTAAAATGCAATGCTCCCCCGGGGGAAAGTTAGGGCGTCTCCGAGGACTTAGGGTTTTCTGTTCGCTCCTTCCCAGCTCCCGGCCCATGTGTTCCTGTCGCACTAGCCTGGCACTCCCTTTCTCCCCCTCTATTCCACCCCACCCCACCCCACCCCACTGCTCATGCCTCGCCAGGGTGCGCGCCTTCCGTCCTTGCGAAGCCGGCAACCAACTGTTTCTGTCGTACGGGCCGTACTCTAACGCCAAACTGCTGCTGTTCTATGGCTTTGCGGTGCGTGACAACCCGGCGGATGAAGTGGAGCTGGTGTTGCAGGTGCGAGGGTAACCGAGTGAAAGGGGGAGGGGGGCCCTGCAGTGGGGTATCTCGGCCGGCAGTGGCGATGATGGTGATGGTGGTGGCGATGGTAATGATGGTAATGATGGTGGTGGCAGTAGGGTTGGTCCCCCGCGAGGTTGGTCGCGATGAGGGGGTGGTCGCGAAGGACGTTACTGGGGTTACAGGTGGCTCCGGCGTCAGCCGCCATTTTGCCAAGGCCTGCTTCAAGGGGGTTTGAGTATGGGGTGGTTCTCCATGTCCCATGTACGTGTCCGTGTCCCCCCCCAGGTGCCCCCGGGGGCCGCTGCAACAGACCGCCGGGCACTGCTTGCGGCGGGTCTATCCCTGGAGCATCGTCTGAGAGCTGGAGGCCGCCTGGCGCCGCCGCTACTGTCGTGCGCCCGCCTGCTGGCGGCACCGCCGCCGCTACTCAAGCAGTGGCGGCGCATGCCGCCGGCGGAGGTAAAGGCGGCGGTGGCGGCGCCTATCGATGCGGAATCCGAAGCGGTGGCGATGGGGTTGCTGGGGGACGCTATCGAGGCCCTTTTGCGGCCTGCCCGGGATTGCGCGGCGCGGTTAAGGAGTCAGGAGGTGGGGAAGGAGGCAAGGGAGGGGTTCGCGGCGGCGGTGGGAGGGGAGGAGCAAACCGCGGTCGGGCCGGGGACGGAGCTGCGTCGCTTCGCCCGCGTGTACGTGGACGGCTTGGTCCGTGTGTTAGAGGATGCCCTGGCGGCGGTACGACGGGGCCCTATATCGCCGCGCAGTAATGCTGCCTAATCAGGCGCTGACCTATGCGTACGCTCCGAAACATCGGGATGGCTATGAGCAGGGCACTAACAGGAGCCGAGTTGGGAGAGGTGTGGGCCGTGAAGGGGGAGACGCAAGGTTTGTGCAGCGGGCGGAGAAGGGAGGGAGCTTCGCGGGGATGCGGTGTAAGGGGCCCTTGATGTTGAGAATGCGGAAATGGGGTCCTAAACGGTTTTCTGGAGGGGTCGGATGGTTACTGAACCTTTGTGAGTTTGAGAGGTGGCTGAGCGCTATAGGACGGGTGGGTGAACTTTGCGCATGGTGCATCTCTTGTAATACAGACGGGGTCTTGACCAAGCTACGATTTGATGGGGCGATTGGCGTCAGCCGCTATGCATTTAGTTTGCTGCTCTGGTTTGTTGATAAGTAATAGGTAATCTGATCGGTAATCCGCTGAACGATTCGCTTGCGGTAGGCGATTCGCTGAGCGATTCGCGTTCTGGGTTCAATGGTGGCAAAACGTGGTGGTAGATTAGAGTGCATCGGGTTGAAATCTTTGCCAGATGTTTTGCAGATTCTTACGTTGGCGATGAAGTCAATCCTGATGATGTGTCCTGATTAGCCAGTCGTTATCAATGCTGCAGGTTGCGTATTCGTCGAGCAAAAGGAGGGGTCGAACCTTGTCGAGGCCGGGCACTGAATCGTTCGCGTAAACTTTTCGAAATAGAATAATCTCGCTCGAATTCGCTCGAGTGAATATTTATGAAATTGCATGATTGCTTACATCCCTGCGCTTGCGATTTGCGTTACTCGTTGCCTTTCGAGGGTCGCAGAAAACTCGCTAGGAGCGGTGAGGGTTCTCCCGATGCATTATTCTTGAACCTCAGAATAACCCTAATTGCAGAAAAATCTACAACAAATTTCGTGGCTGATCTGCACTGCTTTCGCGCAATCTGTAGTAAATCATATTGGGCCAATAAACTATCTGGGGAGACACGTGGCGTCGGAATGCTTTAACAGGTGAAAGCGCCTCACAGTAGATATGTCGTGCCGAAGAATATCTAAGGCGCCTGAAGGGCCCCTCGTGACGAGCGCCCTATCCCGCGTAACTCGCTTGACCGATCCGTTTTCCCATCTTCGCATGATGGGGAGCTTGACGATTCGTATCCTGGTCTCGAGGTCCACCTTTGCTGAGATATAATGGTAAAATAATATCCTCGCTACTTGTAAAAGCTCATATGCAAAAAGTTTCCGACAGCACGAGGCGCTCGACCTTTCGATTCTGGACTTGCAGATGTATGATTTTGATGGGTTCTTAGTTCAATTAGGACTCTTATTATATGGATTCATCGTTTGTGCGGTGAAAGGAGCACTGCATATCCATCCCTTCTTTCCAACTTCTCTTGTCCCATGGGACATGTATGCATCCTTGCCTGCTGCTCCCAAACAAAATAGAATTCAAACTTCATCTTAGTTGGGCCCTGGACGTGGCAAAAGTATGCGGGTGGAGAGTTAGCCTGCGAGGTTTTCGACAAGGTCAACTAGGGCCCTGCAGTCAAAATTATTTATGCATTGCGTGCACAATATCACTTCATTACAAGTGTGTTTGACAGCTATTCGCATAATGTCTCTTCATCATTGGTGACAGTTGGCGGGAAAGAAATAACCCGCATCGTAATGTCTATTAGTGGCAGTCACAAGGCAAGATCGCATTTGGGATGCCTAAAAATAATGCATGCTTCCCACATTGTATATGGATAGAACCAATGGCAGGGTTATGCGTCATGTCGTCATTGCGCAGTACATAATTGCCTGCCCTCTTTCGGCTAAGCGATTACAAGCCTGAAACGTGGAACATTGTCGGAAGTGGTCCATAGTAGGTTAGCGATAGGGCACATAGCGGTCCATTATGGACTCGGACAGCAGGGGCCGCCGGGGACGGGCGCGAAACAGCCGAGGTTCATCACGTTCAGCCGGCGGCCTACGTCTCTTCAGCTTGAAAGTTGTTGAGAAGATACGCTCACGTGTCCGCACCACCTACAACGCGGTGGCCAATGAACTGGTCAGCGATCAGAATATGTCTGGTGGAAACGCTAGAGATGGAAAGAGCATCCGTCGGAGATGCTACGATGCAATAAATGTTCTCCTGGCGTGCGGCCTCATCATGAAAGACGACAAAAAGCAAATTGTTTGGCGAGGACATGGCTGCGTCGAGCTCGACCGGTTGCGTGCTGAGGTCGAAAAGAAGGCGCAGGATGTGGAGCAGAAGAAAAAGCTGCTGCAGGTTCGAAAGATGTCTAGCAGGGTTGTGCGGCCGGGGTCGCGCTCGGGGCGACAGCCAGGATACCGGTTTTTTTATTGTCAGGTGCTTTCTCCACGTTCTTCGTTATGAAGTTGTGGGTTGGATGCAGCGATGTGCTTGCGCGCAACTCCGGCTACAGAGATTTTTCAACGCTCCTAAAGCCGCATTCAATGCCCTTGAAGCGCACGCGTACCTCAGCTAACGCTGCTCTGTAAAAATAGCGTTGCGCTTGCTACAGGACATGGAACGCAAACACAAGACACTGGAGGCCTTGCTGGCGCTGGGCGCGAGTCGCGAAGCCGATGCTCAGGACAGCGGCTGCGGCAGTGGTGGCAGCTCAAGTGCCTGCAGCGGGAGCTCCCAGACCAGCCAGCGATACACCATTCCGTTCATGCTCGTCCAGGTGCGCAGGTAGAATGACAGCGCGTGGGGCCGCGGAAGGGAAGGCGCATGCGGGGCCTCCTCTCCTCTTACAGGACCGTCACCGACACATGCGTTATTTCCCAACAGGCCGCACATTTGCATGCCCTCCTAGGTCATCATACATTTACCCACCCTGGTAATAATGATTAGCCCAACTGACTCTTTGCCCAAACAGCACAGCTCCCAGAAGGTTCAGGATGCTCTATCACCCGGGTCTGTTGAGCGGTCCACTGACCTGGTGACTTCTCCAACGTCGAGGGTTTCAAGGATATAGGGGCCGCCTCCCGCTATAATCGGTTTGGGGGCTTAAAAACGGAAAACCGATTTCAACGGTTGTTGCAGGGGCCTCGTTTGTGTGTGGGGGGGTTGTGTTGGTGGGGAAGACTGCTGCCAAACGATAAGTGAACGGGGCGCTCCGTTATTAGCGACATGTTCCGCGCGGGCACAAGCACGGCACGGTGTTACCTATCCCCTTATTTGTGGCACATGTTGAGCTGCCTGCTACTAAGCGAGCTGCCCTTCCGCGGCCTTGGTTGTCGTCGTCGCCGCCAAAGCGCACGATGAATACCGTGACGCGAGTTTGTTCAGCGAGCTTGCACATAGCCATGTCTTTCAACCCCCGTGGCAGCGCGCCGAGCTATCATATACGTCATCATGCACACGCACACGCGCGTCTGCACTGCCGAATAACCCCCCGACCGGCCCCGCGCTGCTGTTGAGCGGCCTTCCGAGTCTAGATGCGCATCCTTCTTGCCTCCTTGTCCAACCACCACTATCTCTTCAAACCGGCCTGTTGCTCCAGTCCCTCAGGGCTCTGCGAGGCGCCCGAGTGGAGGGCACTTTCCCGGGTCTATTTCTCGCCCGCCTTAAGCCCAGCGCCAAATGCGCCTCTCGCCCGCACCCCACGTTCTATGCGGGCATGCTTGCAGAACGATTTGCTTTTGTATCCTCGAGCCTCGAGCAGACGACTGTTTTGAGCCGCCGCTAACAAACACCTCGATATTCCGTGACCTCAGCTCCCCCCCCCCGTCCACACACACACGCCCCGTCCCGGCGCCTCCACGGCCCCCAGGCACCTGCATGTGCGAAAGTGCACCTGCATAGCTCTGAGGACCGAACCGAGGTCCAGTTCGAGCTGACCGAGTGAGTGAGTGTGGGGGTGGGCGAATGAGTCTAACTGGCCTGCAGTGATCCGGGCGGTTGATGACCGCATCATGACGCTGCGCACGCGTACGGTATATGAGGGCCGAGTTTCTTGGTGTGTTGGCTGGCGGGTTGCACAAAGGAGGATGTGATGGCAGCCGTGTGACAAGGGGCGGATGTGGCGAACTGGGTACCGGTTCTGGTGGGGATGGGGGGATGGGCGCAGATGGCGCAAACCCCGACGAAGGAAACGTAGATAGGTCAGGATAGGCTGGGGCTGGCCCAGCGAGCGCATCCGAGACCATGGCGTGGGCAAGTGCGACTATCCTGACCAATAAACACAGTGGCAGCTGCAGTGGTACTTTGAAATGCAAATGAACACAGCGTTGATATGGGAGGTGTGCCACGAAGTCCTTGTGCCCAGGGCGCGAATGCCCATCACTCCTGCTGTTGTTGTTCTTGCTGTTCAGCTTGCTGTCGCTGCTGCTGCCGTTGCGATTTCCTGGGGCGCTGCTGCTCCCCCGGCGCTGCAGGGCCCCACCCGAGCTCCATGATGACTGCTCGGTGGTGATGCGGCTGCAGCAGCACGAGGCGGAGCGTCAGGCCAACCAGCGCTGCCGCAGGCAGCAGCAGCAGCGCGGTGTGGGACCTAGCCAGGCAACAGACAGCGGTCAGCCGACACCGCCACAGCAGCCTGCTGCTGCTGGGGCAGCAGGTGCTGCAGGGCCCATGGCCTGCGACTTCTCGACACCAGAGACGCTGGTTCAACTGCCGGGACCAGCTACTTCTGCAGCGCTGCCGCTACTGCCGCCATTACAACATCTACTATTGCGCCAGAGCTCGCAGCAGCCGCATCTCCCGCAGCCGCAGCCCCAACAGCGATTTCAGGACCCTGTGGCGCCGCCGCTGCCGCATAATTTCACGCAGCCACCTCAACAAGGACAGCAGCACCAGCAGCAACCGTCTGAAATGGCGCCCCAGCAGCAGCAGCAACAGCCGCAACAGCAGTTGGAGCAGTCCCTGCCAGTCGCCTTACCGAACCATCTGCTTGTCCCGGGGGCCCAGCCCAGCCACTCAATACACGAGGACCGTCTCACAAGCGCATTACAGCATCCGCTGGAAGCAGCGCCGCAGCAGCCACCGCAGCAGCAGCCACAACAGCAGCAGCAGCAGCAGTCGATAGACTTCCTTTCACACCTGAAGCCTCTGGTCACCAGCAGGACGCAAAAGGACAGCAAAGACTGGCGTCGGCCGCCGCACGCGGTGCGGGACATGCAAGTTGACGATCAGGCCCAGGCCGGGCGGCCGTTGGAGGTGCACCCCGCCGGCGCTACGGGTCGGGCATGGCAACAGGTCGGGCCTGCGCCGGCCGTCGTCCAGCCGCCACCGCAACCCCTGTCCCTGCTGTCACAGCCGCTGTCTCAGTCGCATCTGCACCCTCATTCCCAGCCGCCGCATCAACCGCAGCATCAGCATCAGCAGCAAGTCGCATTCGCAGCAGCAGCGCCACCACCACCAACAACGGGAGATCTTGCTCACTTTTTCTGCTCGCGCTCGCTTGAGCAGCAGCTGCAGACACAGCATCCCTGCACGCCATTTGGAGCACACGACTGCTACCAGCACCACAATCACCATGATGAGCATCGGCATCAGCATCAGCATCAGCAGCATAATCGCCATCTTGGTGGCCTTGGACAGCTGCAGACACAGCCCAGCCTGGGCGCACTGGAGCATGGTCGCCATCAGCACCATCTGCACCAACAGCATCAATCAATACACCAACAGCAGCAGCAGCAGCAACATCCACTAGTAAAGCAGGAGCAGCAACCACTGCAATCGCTGCAGGAGCATCAGCAATCAATTCCACCCCAGGTGCACCCCATGCAGGTTCTGCTTCAGCATCCGCCACCACCACAGCAGCAGCAGCAGCAAGATCTGCAGCCGCATGAGCCACAGCCGCCACAGGATCTGGGCCTGGGGGAGTTACTGGCGCCCGCGTCCCCGCCGTCGCTGTACACCTTGGAGCAGATGGACGACGAGCACCACCTGCCGTCCGGCCTGATGCCCTTCACATCGGAAGACCCCGACCCGCTCAGCCTGGGGATTGGCTCCAACCTCGTGCTCGACCAGCTGGGCTACATGGGCTGGCCTTGCTCGGGAAGTAAGTGTCCAGGGGGGCTCCTGCTGTGTGGCTGTACGTCTGCCAGGATGTGAGGCGGCTGTCGCTTTGGCGCCGCTTGAACCCCTACCCAAGTTTTTGGCGGTTGCTAGGTGCCGGGAATGCGGTGAATTGGGATTTTGGCTGCCTTACTCGCCTGTGTAATACCTCTTGCGATTGGTTTGGGGCGGCATCAACCCACAGCGGGAATTGCGCTGCTGATTTCCCTGCCTACATGAGCTTACGGTGACTCCGTGTGGGAGAGGGAGAGCGTCCGGTATTTGTCCGTAATCGTATGCGCCGCCACTTTGGAGAATTTACTTTCATTTACTTGCACTCCAGCATGTTCGTTTTATGGTGATGATGTGCTTGACTTGCTAGGTAATTTGATTTGTCCTTACTGCATACACCGCGATTGCAGGTCCCGACCCGTTCAGCCCCTCGGCCTTCCTGGTCACGCCCAGCTTCATGAAGGGACCGTGCAGGTCTGAGCAGAACCGGTCCGTGGGTGCCGTGCATCAGCACATGAGCGTGCAGCAATAAAGGGCGAAGCATTTAGAGGGGCCCGTGCGTTCCGAGGATAAAGCCTGACCCCTTGGAATGCCGCAGATAGTATCGCCCCTTCTTAGCCGCCGGGATGTGGAAACACGTGCCTTTGGGCACGTGGCTTGCATGGCATGGCATGTCATTTGCACGAGCGATTCAGTAGATTTCAAAAGTTTTTTTCTTTCCGGGTTGGGGTTGGCACACGGGAGCTTCGGTTAGAGGCGGGATGCTTTGGATAGGAGCGAGAGTTTGTGTGGGTGTGCCCGGCCTGGAAAGCAGCGCATGGGGCGGGTCACCGGTTCATTTGGACGGGTGCGTTTGGGGAGTTGGGGGTTAGCTGCAAGCATGTGCATAACCCATAACCAATACGGTCTTGCGGCCTTTCGGTTCGGTAGCCGTTCATGCGTGTGCCGCCCATGCAGCAGGTGATGCAATGACCGTTTGTTCTGACGCGCATTGTTACTCAAGAGAGCAGGAAACGTCAGTTAGATGCAAGAAATGCTCTGTCATTTACCTTTTCTTTGTGTTATTGGTTGTCAAGGCCCGGGCAGTTTCCAAACCGCAGGATTTAGCTTTACGAGAAGGGTAGAAGAGGCTTGTCCGAGCTCTGCATGGTGCCTGTTTTCTTTTTGATCGCTTTGGTCGTCGCGTTGTTGTTTTTACCTCCTTACCTCCTTTTACCGCAACCTAACATTGAACTCTCACGCTGCTCTCTTCGTGGATAGACGAACTGCCAGACAGGTAGGCAGGCGGGCAGGCAGGTTACGCAGCCTCATGCGCGGTGGGCTCCTCGGCTCATGGCGCGCTGCACTTCCAGAGGTCCAATGCAATTCGTAGGGGAGCCGAGCTGCACGCAGCTCACGGCAGTAGATATCACAGTTTTAGGGTTTTGATGCCGCTTGTTTTGTCGAATGTCGAGTTGGGAAAGTACAGAAGAAGGCAATGTGAATAGTCATGTGGCTTGGGGCTATTGGTATGTTTTGCATGTTGACGATGATGATAAAAGGCAGGAAAAGGTAGTGGGTATAGTCTTAGGCTTGAGGCAGGTTTTGGTATCTTGCACAAAACAATTATGGAAAGGAGAGAGGAATATAGGGCGAGTAGTTTCTTAGGGTATCTGTCCAGCTTCTCACACGTCTTTCGTTCCCCAGCTCTGGCCCTTGAGTCTTGAAGTGCCGCCTGAGCATGTGGCGTATGCGTCTACAAGGCTAGCCGCGTGAGACTTGGATGAACAACAGTTTGACTTTGGTTTGGGCGGCCCGCCCTAAAGCAGCGCTGCTGTATTTCGGGGCGAGCGGATTCGGCGCCCCTATCGGCGGTGTGCTGTGCTGCGGGAAGTCTCGCCAGGCCGCTGCTGCAGAGCTGGGTCCCTGCCTTGCGCAGCGGCATTGTTGGTGGTGAACGTTTGAATTACAAGTCAAGACGATGTTTGTGGGTTAACTTTAGGGCTCCATGCCTTCTCGAAGCGATACATGTTGATGGCAGAGGTGCAGGATGCAGCTGGGGATGTGGGGTTAAGTAGCCGGCGCAGATTGGAGCGCCTTTTCTGGCGCGCTATCTGGTGCTGCTGGGATCCAGACGGGTTACAACTGCCCAGTCAGGTTTGATTGGAGACGAGCCACAACGTTACCGCGTGCTGCCTAGGTGTGCGTGTATACTTAGTGGTGGTTTTCCCTTTCCCACTAACGACCGACAGATACTGCTTGGATCTGTTCCTCTAGATTGGAACACGTGCGCACGCACTGCCAGGTAGGGGCAGGACCTGACGCGCGCGCTCCCCACCCCGCTTCACCCTAGTGCCCATGGTTCTTTTGCCCATGGTGCTTGGTCGCTAAGCAAGCTCCATTGTGGGGATCCCATATCTTCCTTCGTTCGCAGCAGTGGATGTGAGAGGCAATGGTCCCAGATGCACGTGCGTCTTAATTGGTACATATTTATAAGCAATGTGGGCGTTTGCGGGGCGATTGGGCCGCGGTGTTCATTTTGGCGCGCGCGTTGCGGCCGCGGCAGGAGTGCGCCTGCGGCAGGGTGGGCGCCTGGTTGGGAATTGCAGGATTCGGCTTTGGGAGTGTTATCGGCTAACGAGCTCAGTGGCCAGGATGATGAAAGGGGTGTGGATAGCTCGTGGTGAAGAGCGACCTCTTTTTCTTTCCGTGAGGGAGCCGAAGCTACCTTTCGGTGATGCGAAGGCTCTGCTTTGACAAGGGCGAAAGCCTGCTTGCAGGCAGGCAGGCCTGAGGCACACTTGTCCTTGCGAGGCAGGCGTGTCAGCAGCGCGTCTGGTGTGTCATCTGTGGCCGGATGGGAGACCTTTTGCGAGTTCTGGTGAGCCCCCGGGAAAGGAACCCGGCTTTGGGGTTCGAGTGGCTGAATGATGGTCATTATTACGACGATGTTATGCGAGCGCGGATGCTCGTATTTCAGTATATATCCGCGTCTTGCAGAAGGGTGGAGACGGCGAGTGGTACAAAAAAATGGTGGCGTGTGGGTGAATGGGCCCCAGAGGGGGTTCCATTTAACGTTTACTGTGGCGCTGAAGACGTGCCTCCGGACGCGCTATGTTGTGCTGTTCTGCGCGGGCGCATTCACTGTGTGGCTGATGTGCGTTGTCAGCGGGCACAGACAGCAGGCCGGACGCCGCAGGGCGCGCGGTCTTTGACCCACTTGAGAGCGGAAGTGGCAACAACACACTGCAACAATGGACACGACGTAATGCCGATAATCGCGACGGCTGGACACTTTCGTGCGGCCTTCTACTGAAAGTTTGGTTGTTTGCATTTTTTTGCTTTTTGGTTGGTTGTGCTTCTTGTAGTTGGCCTTTGCTCGCCTTTGCTGTCAGCTGGTGTACGACGGCAGTGCTGGAGACTTTTTGTCGGCGGCAGATTTGTCTGTGCGTGGTTTCGTGTGTGTGTGTGTGTGTGTGTGTGTGTGTATTGTGCAGCTGGTGATGGACGCGCGATGGACATACTTCCTCTGGTGAACGTTTTTCGCATAGAAGAAATGCGCCGTCGCCGCGGAGGACGTTGCAAACGCGGCGTTCTAACAGTGATGCGTGTGTGAGAAGTCAGCAAGGACCGCAATGCGAGTATGTTGGCGGTGGCAGAGCCGTCGCGACGTTTACTACTACTTTTGAGTAGCACCGACTGCCGCCCAAGAGCGTGTAAGAAAGAGTTCCTTAGCCGAGCGAGTCCTGCAGGATACGTTGCCAAACTTGTATCACAGCACCCCGTCTACCCCCCCTTCCTGGACGCCCGAGGGAATACGTCGGCAGCGTTCGAAAAATCTGACGTTGGCAATCGTGGGTAAGGCACTGTCGTCCTGTATCGTCTGACCAGATCCAATCGACGTGTCGTCCTGCTCTTGCGTACTGAATGTCGACGCCCTCACCCGGCGCCACAATAATGACTACTGATCGTCCATGGGGCCCCCACAGGCTTTTACCGACGCCCCCCACACTTGTGCGGAACTTGTAAATCGTGTCAGGGACCTGACGTTTCGAAGGAGTTCTTTACATAAAGCAGGGGATGTGTATGGTCGCGCAGGCCATCGGCATTAGCCACCGCCGAAGTTCATGGCAGCAGAGTATTCAATTCCACAGCATGGTAGTTCCCTGCACTACTCGCCACGCCCTAAGCACCGAGCTTTGAAGGAAACGAGGGCCTTTACCATTACCCACAATCTATGCACCGTGCAGCATGACTGAATCCAAACCAATGAATGGAAGCCAAACACAACGCGGAGAGCCCACCAACCAACTACCGGAAACGCCCCCCTGTACGCCGCCCGATGGGGCCCAGGCTGCAGCAGAGGTACAGGTCTCACCGCTGGCCCGCAACCTGCACGTAGGAGCGGGTCGGGCCCTGAGGCTCGTCGTCCTTCTTACAAAAGTGCTACCCTACATCGCAAAGGCTCAGTGGGCTATCTACTAATGGACCTTAAGACGCGGTTAAAACTCCCACACTCCTTTCCTCACCCCGCTACAACCCCTCTAGCAGCTTCCCAGGACGCATCTGGACAACGACATCGCACAGGCGGCAACGGGGGGGGAAGGAGAAGGAGCCTGACAACAACGGGGTTGCCTTCATTACGCGGTTACGCCTCCTGCAACTCAACCATCCTCGCTTGGACACACCAGCAGCCCGGATGAAAGCAGACAGCTCCGCAGCTCTGAAGCCAGACCTCCACTGCATGGATGTGCTGCTGCTGCTGCTGCTGCTGCCCCCGCCAACACCCGCCGCCGCACATCCAGCATTGCTGAAGAGGTATAGCGCAAGCGAGCATGCGTTGTGCTGCTAGGAGCTGCACCCTGAGCGGGGGCATCCACCGCAGTGTAGTGCTGCTGGTGGTGAGCCCCGTGCTGCCCATCAAACGACTTCTGCTGCCGCACCTCCATGTCTTGCTGCTGCAGCAGGTTCAGGACGCGCAACGGCGCAGCGGGAGGTGAGAAGTCCACACAGCCAGCGACCCACGGGTCATAGGACGTGCAGACGGCGGCACCTGCTGTGGTGGCAGCCGGCGCTGTAGGCGGACGTGTATGCGAACGCACCACCCCTTCGCGGTCCCTTCGCGCGGAAGCAGCACCTGTTGGAGACGCGGTGGAAGGGGCGTTACGTCCCGACCCGTGTCCCCGCCGGTGCTGCTGGTGGCTACTGTTGGGCTGGTGGCTACTGTTGGGCTGGTGGCTCCGGTCCGCTATTGGAGCCGTGCCACAGACCGGGACCGAGGATGTCGGTCCAGAGGGGACAGGAGGTGGCAGCGGCTGTGGTGGTATTGGCTGCGGAAGGGGGGCCGGGGGCGGCGGCGGCAACAGCATGGCGCAGCAGCGGGCAGCTGCCATTACTGCCTGGGCGGCGGCGTCCAGAGTGGTTTCGGCGCCGCGCGCCGCGTTGGGGTTAAGAGCGGGTGCTGCAGAGGGGTGGTCTGAGGCCACGGCCGCGCGCATGGCAGCTGCTGCCAGTCCGCAGACTGCCCCTTCCAGTGCTGCCATAGCTTCAATCATCGTCGTACTGCTGCTGCTGCTGCTGCCGCTGCCCTGTGACGGCAGTTGCGCAGCGCCACTGCCGGCACCGTCTACACCTTCCGGGTTGACAGCGCGCAGTGCCTGGGGACGGTGCGAACCCGAGTCCCGAGCTGATGCCCGACCGCGCATCCCGGTCTGCTGGCACGTGCTTGGCGGCGGCGTTGCTGTCCCCCCCATGGACCTCGCTTCCGCCGCTGCTGCCGCAGCAGCGGCTTGCAGATAGGCCTGTGCTTTGCAAGCCACCGTGGGGTCATCTTCTCTAACATCACACGCAGCGCACGCAGCGGCATAAATCAACATCGCCGCCTTTGCCACGTCCGCCGAGGTCACCGTCACCGCTTCCTCCTCCTGACCAGCGCCGCTGGCCCCCGGCTGGGCCCCGCGGCGCTCCACCGCGGCCAGCTGAGCCCTGAGGGCCTTGTCCGTGGCGCCCTGCACAGCCGCCAGCGGCGGCGCCGCCGCTGGCGGCGCCGCTGCCGTATCCGTGACGGCCCCCGCTGTAACCCAGGTCGCGGCAGCCGGCGGAGGCGGCCCTTGCCGCCGTGCCGCCACGACCTTCCGCCGAGTTGCATATCCGCCATCATCGCCGCCACCACAGGCCTGTGGAGCCCCCCTTCCCAGGTATACGGCATGTACCGCCTGTAGTGCCATTTCGTCATCTTCGTCGTAATCGTCTTCTTGATGAAGAAGATCTGCTGTTGCCGCAGCAGCACTGGCCTCCGCACAGCCGCTGCCCATGTCCTCGTGGTCGGGGTCTCCCTCATCGCCACCCGCGTTTACCAGCCCACAGCTGTTATCGCCACTGCCGCTGGCCGTCTGCTCACGGCCGTCGGGCGACCCTAGCTGCCGCAGCCGCCTCATACACCAGCCGAGCAGCGCGGCGCCGCAGTAGCTAGCTACCAGTACGGCGCCCCCCATGGCGGCCGCAGCCGTCTGCACCTGCTCACACGCAGCCGCCACCGCCATGTGCACATCATCTTGCAGCTGGGTCTCAACCGCTGAGGCCGCGCCGCTTCCAGGACACGGCCCGCTGGTCCTCGGTTCGCTGCCGTTGGCGGCGGCCGCCACCACTCCCCGCAGTGCCTCCAAGAACAAGGCCGGCAGGGCGGCAGCGGCGCAGTCCCGTCCTAGGGTTCCCAGTGCCTGCGGGTACGGACGCAACCCGACGGAAGTTAGGGAGCCCCCCGTGATTTGGCCACGACGGGAACGTGTAGGAGCGGGAGCAGGCGCAGGAGGGCCTCAGGACAGCGCCGGAACGTACGGCATGGTGCAGGTGGAGCAAGTGTGGCATTCGTTGGCTCTCGGCCCAGGATTGCAGTTGGAGGACTGCCGCACAGGGCACAGGCAGAGGGGGAATTGTGGCCGTGAAAGCATCCTACCCGCTCCCTTTACGTTAGGGTTACCAACGGCGACCTTACCTTCCATCTGCGGCGTCTGCGTTGAGCCCAGACCGTGCTGTCAGGCCATAGTGCCCGCCGCTTAGGCAACGCCAGCGCCATGCATTACTCGTCCCCCTCCCAATACCTCCCCCGCCAACCACACACACACATGCCACCTCAGTGTCGGCATCCAGACGCACCTCCTCATCCTCATCCTCATCCCCGCCGGGGGGATACTCATGCGGCCCCTGGGCTACATGTTGATGATGATGACCAGGGGCGTCCTGGAAGACGTCCTCGCGGCCGCCACACGACAACGCCACCTCCCGTCGGCCGCTCGTACCTCCGCAAAACCCAGCGCTGCGACCGCCCTTCGTTTGCCCGAGAACCAGTGCACACAGCTGCGCGGCAGTGGCCAGGGCCGACGCCGTGCCAGCGGTCTGCAGCGCCCGTGCCGCCAGCAGCGGCTTGTTGGCTAGCAGACTCTGCAGCGCCAGAGCCTCCGGTGGCAGCTCCCGTACAGGCGGCGGAGCAGCCGCAGTTGCCGCCGCCGCCGCCGCCGCCGCTGCCGCCGTCGCACTGTGCACCGTCCCCGTCAGTGGTGCCAGAGTGCGCGTGGCAGCGACTGTGCCCGATGAATCAATGACGGTTGTTGAGGTGGTTGGTAAATCCTTGGCAGTTGGCGCGGTTGAGGTGGTTGACGCCGTCAGCTCCAGCCCGGGTGCTTCCGTTGGTGCCTCCGACTTCAGGTGGCCAGTAGCCATCTGCATGTCTTCTATCCTTGCGACGTCGACCGGCACCCCCAATGGGGCTGCCCCCGCAAGCAGCGACTTCGTCTTTTCGGAGCATTCCGGATCCATCTGGATTTCAGATCCAGTGGACCTTCCTGCTGCGACAGGCTGACTGGCGGGGCCTGCCCCCTGTTGCTGCTGCTCCTCCGTCTCATGCTCTTGTCCTTGCTGCTCCTGCTGCTGCTTTGCTGTCGGCTGCGGCTGCTGCTGCTGTGGCTTATCCTGCTCCTGATTTTGCTCCTGACATGTCAACAAGTGCTGCTGCTGCTGCTGCTGCAGAGGTGGCTGTTGCAGGGACAGCGTCGTTGGCTGCAGCCGCCGCCGCAGTAGCTGGTCCAGCAGGGTGCCGAATGCGGGGTCACGGACATGCAGACGGCACCGGGCCAGGGCGACGGCCTCACGCTGCATACCCTGAGACCTGCGAGAAAGAGGAAAGCAGGAAGGGTCAGACATGCCGGGTCCGGCGGTTTTCCTTTGGGGAGCGGGGGTGCCTTAAACCGCCTGAGTCTGAAGGAGAGGAGGAGGACGAGGAGGAGGAGGGTTTACGGCGGTGAAATGAATTGGGGCTGCGACAGAGAGACAACGAAGATGTATTGCACTCACATGTACAGCTGTACGGCCTGCCAGACGTCGCCAATGGCCAGCAGGTGGCACACAGCCCAGTGCACGTGACCCCCGGCCACCAGCCTTGAGGCACGGGCCCGCATGCCATCTGCCCAAACGTTGTATCCTGCGGGCCAGGAATGCACATCGAGGCATAGGTTGGTAGGGCAACGATGCGTGGGAGGAGGCATGGCAGGGGCTGCGGGCAGCCTGATGCGCGGGGCGGGTTCCCTACATTTGAGCCGGAGAGATTTACGGAAGGATAATTTCTCAGCCGAGGGCTTTTACATCTTCTTGGGCTATCCTTTGCGTGGTGCATAGGGAGCTAATGGACAAGCCATCCATAACCAATCACCTTGACTCGGTGCAGCAGCCGCTAATTGAGAGTTCCAACATTTTTCTGCTTGCACTAGTTCCCATGCCGCATGGCTACGCCCTGTAAGGAACAGATGAGCTGCCAGCACTGAAGCCGACTGTGAAGCCATCTTCCGAGGAGTGCCGTCATGAAATTAAAAAAGAAGGTAAATGTTACTAGCGCAAACTAATTTAAAAAGTAAGATCATAAGATTGCAGCAAGGGCTTTATATGACTAAAGCAGCATTACAAATGTTCCCGTTCATAACAGTTGGTCGGTTGGCCTTTTCCCTGGGCAGAGCCTATACGGCTATACGTGAACTGGACTTTACAAATACGACAGGCCCCGCAAAGTTCAGAACTTGAATCAGCTGTCGTAGCACTTCGCTCTTTCAGTGGGGTATCTGGCTATCACGTGTTTGGTTTACAGGTGGCCAGGACTGCGAACCGGACAGGCGACGCGACACTAGAGAACGTGTACATACACCAGCTGACGATGGCACGCCGTACGAAGCTTCAACTTCGGCAGAAGCCAGGCCACGTCCGACTTAAAAGAAATATAGAGCGTGTGTGTGTGTGTGTGAAGGTTACAACTGGCCAGCCCAACGGAAAGACCGCCTAAGATCTCTACCGCAGGCGGGAGAGGGGCGCGAGGGGCCTCTGCCCCCTCCTAAGCAGCCGAGAGCCGCAGGTCCGCTAGCTCCCGCTCTCATCCCCCGGGGGTGGGAGGCGTCGCACGCGCGCACGCTCGCAAAGAGTCAAGGCTCCGTCACGCGAGTTTGCGCACTGAGCCTGAAACACGAAACAAGACTCCTCTCCATCCTCGGCCTGGTCCGGCTCATTTGGTGAGGGTTCACTAAGACAGAGGAAACCTGGAAACCCTGTGCGGACCCTACCCCTCCCAATTAAGGCCTTAACCCCCCTTTTGGGCTCTAGCCCATGACCAGGTGCATCTACGCGGCCACACACTCCACCATGCAATCCATCACTTGTCTGACTTAGCAGGCAGATCTAAGAGGCGCGCGCAACACGTCCCTTCAGCTCTCAAGGCGAGGTGCCTGCCATCCCCCCGCCTGCCGCGCAAACTGCGGCTACCGGAGCATGAGAGGCCGTTGTGAGGCTCGAGCTGTTGAAGCCGTCGCAGGCTCCCTCAAGCCTCATGGGGATACCCACTCAAGCAAACGGTGGCGCTATACCTACATACCTACATACCTACATACATTGTACTTATCATAATTGATTACATGATGTAGAGACACAGGATCGCGCGCCCTAGGATGAGCAGGAGGGGGCTGTGGCCCCTCACCCCCCTCTCCCCCCACAAGGGAGGAGAGTGCTTCGGCGGCCCCTCGTTCCCGTTGGGGTACGGTACGGTTAGGTGCCCCTGGCCAGCGTCAAGCCCCGACCGATGTGTAACAGAAGGATACATATAGATACTATGTGTGTTGTTGCGTCATTCGTTTTCACAGGTGTTGTTGTAATCAAAGCGTCGCAGTGCTGTAGACGGACGCACCGACTCGGTGCGCGTCCTGAACCATATGTTCATTGCGGTCAAAAGCCCCCTCGACATGCCAGCAAGACAGACAGACAGATAGACCGACAGACATGCATGCGCGCGCAGGATGTAGTTCCACATTAACCAAATATACATACGGTCAGTGCCTTATAATTCGCATCTTCGCGTATCTACAACGCGACTGCAAAGCTCAACTAAGGTCCACGATGCACTCCCGCAACCAAAACAACGACAACCACAGTGGACGCAAACAAGCGCTATCCGAACACCGAGGCAGCAAACGCTCAAGACCCCCGGCAACATCACCTCCCCCCCCCCAGCTGTCAAACCCCTGCCGCTTTCCCGCCCCACGCGCCGCCCCCTCTCCCCTTCTCCCACACCTCCCGAAAGGGCCTTTCGCAGAAGCGAATTGCCGTAGTGAACGTCCCCCGCCTTCTACTCTCCCTTTTTGCCCCCGTGATCCCCTTCACAGGCGCTGAAAGAGCGGGCTGGTGGACAGCACAGCCTCCGTCACTCGTAGCTCCAATGCCTCTCGGTCCTTCCGCAGCCGCTCTGGATCCGAGTACGCCGCCGCAATCGCCTGCAGCGACGTCGGACCCTCGTCGGCACCGTCCTCCCCGCCGCCGCCACCACCTCCAGGGTCCGGCAGACCGAGGCTGCTGCCGGACTCATTGCGGGGCCGTGACGGCGCACGAGAGCGTGACGCAAAACCCAAGCTGCCGGCGGCGGCGGCGGCGGCGCGCGCCGCGCTTGCCGGTAACGGGTTTAGGAGCCGCCCCGCTCCGCTTCCGCTTGATGGAGAGACGCCGATGTCGCCGCCGCTGCCACCGCCGTGCCCTGAGCCGGAGGAGTCTTCCCTGCCCAGCGCCGCCGCCACCGCCGCCGCCGTCGCCGCCGCCGTACTGCTGTACGTGGGTAGTACGTAGGTCGGGGAGCGCAGCGGCAGCGGTGACACGGGTGCCCGGGGCCCTCCGTTTGCCCCGGCAAACAATCCGGGGCTTACGGAAAGGATCCCGCCGCTGCCACCGCCGCCCGCCAGCCCCAACGGCGCGCCACCAGCACCGGAAGAGTGCTGGGAGAACAGCAGGGCATTAAAGGCGCTTGTGGAGGCGGACAGATGAGCCGGCCCCAGTCCGCCGCCGCCGCTTCCGAGGCCGCTCGCGACAGTGCCGCGGAAGGGGCTCTGGGGGCGGTGAGCATGTGGTGACGGCGACGGGGGGCTACTGACGGCGCCGTCGGGAAGGTCGTACGCTGCGTTGAGGCCCGGGACCGTCCTGGGGGTAATCGAAGGATGAGAGGGGACCGACAGAGGGCGGCAGCGGGGTTTCGCCAGGGGCCCCGTTCCCCCGGGCCTCCTGGTGGTGAGGACGGTGTCCCCTCATCCCGTATGGCCCTAACCACCTGCCCCTCAGGGCTGATGGCCTTCGCGGTAGAATTACGGAACTCCCCTTCGGCCGCGACCAGACATACAGACCGACAGATAGACAGACAGGAAGGCAAGTGGGCAGGTAGTCAGCCACACACTGCTAAACGGCCCGCATGCACTCGCCGACCTCCCTTGCCACCGCCGCTGAGCCCCAGCCGCTGCCGCTGCAGCTGCCGCTGCTAACTCACCACTGGGGCGCATCCCCTCGGTACACTCCCCGCTGCTTGGCGTACTCAATGGCGTGTGGGGTGACGGGTGTGGAGGCGCCGCGGCCCCCACCGCCAGTGCGCAGGCCGCTGCCCCCGGCGTTGAAGCTGCCCGACCGGCTGTCACTTCCGCTGCCCGCCTGCAGCCGCCAGACGCCATAACTTACATACATACATGTATACATACATATATACATACATATATACATCCACACATGCACACACGCGGGTTGATGGGGAGAGGCGCTTGCCGGGTACGCGGAATTAATGCAGCAGGTGGGAAAGCGAGCAGGTGGGGAGAACGGCGGAACATCCCGGTGTGCACCCTCTCCAGCCGGGCGGGGGTGAGAGGAGGGAGGGCCCTGCGGGAGACCATACCACCCGGGCGAGGAGGCGCCAAAGTAGCACCTAACCCGTCACCCATTCATAACCCTAAAGCTCCCCGCCTAGTACTTTGCCTCCACCACGCTCGCCCCAATCTAGGGGCAGTGTATGTTCATGAGCCCTAACATCAGCGGCTCCACGATTCCGCGGGATTCTCCCCAGGTCCCTCGCGTCGCACACCTGTCTCGCTTTCGTGCTCTTTCCAATGCTGCTCCCTACCTTACCTCCACCTCGTTAGCCGCTTACTGCAGCTATTATACATTTCCCCACCTCCTGTCTTCTTACCTTCTCGCACGCTAGGCTGTCCGGGTCTTCATTCCGATCGGTAAGGGACGGTTTTCCTCATTCACATTTTCTCTCATGCTGGCTGTGTGTTGCGTGTCGTCTGTTGTATGCAGTCTGTTGTTGCGTTCCCTGTCCCCCCCTCCCCCGTTCCCCCCAGGTTCGCTCCCCTCAACCCCCCCGGGCACTCGCAGAGGTCCCCTCAAGGGCCCCTCCCCGGCCCCCTTTTCCCTGTTACTCACCCCGCCCACCAGCGCCCTCCCGCCGCCTGCTGTGACCCCTTCCGCAGCGAAGGAGCCCGTCGGCGACTGCACCTGCAGAGCCGCCATCATGGGCAGACACGCCGCCAGCCCCTCCGTGGCCTTCGCCTGCTCTGCTTTGAGCTGGGCCCGCTGAAGAGCCAGCCGGGCCCTACGTTTGGCCTTCTTGGGGTCCATCACCACCTGCAAGGAGAGAAAGGAAGACAGGCGCTTAAAAAAGCGAAAAAACATGTCGAGAGAAGATGTGGAAGCTGATGCCAAGGATAGTCTCTCTGATACGCCAGAAGCATGTAGTGTAGGAAGTAACCAGTCGCGAGTTGCGAAGGAAGAGTTTTCGCGGTGATGTTAGCAGTCATGAAGAATCATTTAGCGGAAACACTACCTACCTTGCCGCCGAGGCTAAAACAAAGTGCGTTGGCGGTTGGAGGGAAAGATAAGGAAAGGGAAGGGAAGGGAAGGAAAAGGGTGGAAATAAGAATGGCAGGGTTGTGCGTGATGATGTGCGGGCCTTGTGGCTTATCCTATCCGGCATACCTCGGAGTCGCTGTGGCCCTTGTCCCCCGGTCCCCCCGGGGCTCCTCCCCGGGCCTGCGGGCCGCCCGCCAGGTCGGAGAGAAGCACGCCGCTGCCGTTGGCACCGCCGCCACTCATGCCGTACGCATTGTAGTACTGCTGCATGAAGGCGGCCCCCTGAGCGTCACGGGTAAGTGGTCCCAGGCCGCCTGGGCCCAACTGCGGAGTGGTTGGGAGGCGCGGGGTGGCGGGGTGGCGGGGTGGTAGGGTAGTAGGGTGGTGTCGCGATGGGGGAAGAAAGAAATCAAAGGCACCGGGGCATGGGTGACAACTGACAGGAAAGAAGTGAAAAGTTCAAGGAAAATGTCCCTGGTCATCATCATCATCATCATCATCATCACCATTATCATCATTTTCGTCGCAGTTCTCTTGCGCTGGAAGTCATACGGTAATCATCGTACATTGTGAGGGGGAAAAATCTCGCTGAACAAGCTCCAACGACCGACCCCAAGGACCGACTCCCCCCCCTTGATGACGGCTTGTTTCCTATTGAGGCAACGGAACGGCAAGGCCGGCGGGGTAGGGAAGGGCCCCCCTTACAACAGAAGCTACAGCCACACAATGCACCGCACGACAGACCGGCGAACAGACAGAGAGACGACACACATAAACACATGGGCACATAATCACGTTACTTCCTCCCGCCCGCACCTGTATGCCGCGACCGCTGTTGGCGTTGCGCACCCTGGGCCCCAACGCTCCTCCGCCCCTGCCGTCATCACTCGACTCATCGTCGCTATCCGTGGGGGGCTCGTCGTCCTCCAGCTCCACCAGCTGGCCGTCCAATGTCTGAGGGGAGGAGGCGAGCAGTGCCAGTCAAGAAGTGGCAGTGCGGGGTTTCCGGGTAACGGAGCGAATAAGAGAATGGATAAGAGAACGGATAAGCAAAGTGGTTCAAAGCAATCGTGTTCAACATTAGGGCTCCCAGGGTTTGTTTGAATGGAACCCGAATAGCCTATAGAATGGAGCGGGAGGGGCGCGGGAGCCGTAATTTGAACGATGCAAGCATGCAGCATTACTGGGTGTGCATGAAGATAGCCCAACGCTAGTCAGCCAGAATGCAACAACCTGCAGCAACAGCAATAGCAGCAGTAGCAGTAGCAGTAGCAGTAGCAGTAGAGTAGCACCAGGGATACGGGCCTTGAGGGGGGCGTACTGTCGGACGCCATGTCATGTTGTCTTTCCCGCACCACCCTAACCCACATTCCCGCACCCGGACCCCCTCCACACACACGCCGGTGGACCGCAGTCGCGTGGACATCAGCGCGCATTCACCTCACCGTGATGAACCGGGGTGGCGGCTCCCCGTTGGCCGGGTGCATGAAGTCCAGTTGTCCCAGCAGCTCCCCCAGGCCGTAGGCGTCCGGGTCCCAGTAGTCTAACAGGGCGGTCATCAGAGCGGCGCCCTGGGAGGGTCGGGGGAGGGAAGGAAGACAAAGAAGGGGAGGGGAAGAGGGGAAAGACAAACCACAAACGAGTGAAGCTGCTGCCAGGGCAAGAGTCAGGGAAGAGCCAGGGAAGAGGGGAAGGGGGGAAGAGGAGGGTGAAAAGAGGTTGAGGACGTCAAATACATACACGAAATTTAGAAACCTCTAGGAATGAGGGGTGAGGAGCTAGAGTCAGACGTGTTTGATCCAATCCCCATCCCCATCCCACTTCTTCCCCCTTACCTGCTGTTCCAAGTGGCTGGTGGTGAAATGCTGTCGAGCCCAGCGACCTGAGATCGGTCCGGCGAAGGAGGCCTCCACCGTGAAGCTGGGTGAGGGAGTGCGATGGAAGTAGAGCAGGATGGGGGGGATTACAAGCGTGTGTGGGGTGGGGTGGGGTGGGGGTGAAAGACGGCGTGAAAGACGAACCACGAACGAGTGAAGCTGTGAGAGGGCGAAGGGGGATCAGTGTGGGTGTTTAACTGGGTCTCGGTTCTAGAGAGAAACTGGTGCACCCGGGAGAAAAACAGGGAACCCGGGACCCCAGCCAGGAAGGGAGCAACCCCCAATCGGTGGTTAGGGCTGGGGCCAGGGCTAGGCGGTCGCCGCGAGGTGGCAACCCATTCCACACGCTGGCTAGGAAGGGTATGGCGGGCGGGTGTCCGGTTTGTTCGATTATCCCCCACCCACTTCACCCCCACCCGCTCCTTCTCATCGATGTCGTTCCCCTGGACGACCAGTCCACACGGCGCCATCCCCACTAAATCCAAGAAACGTCCCAATGGCCCCCAATCCCCAACCACCCCTTTCCTGTTCTTTAGCATGTCCTCATCTTCACGTCAAGAACGCAGCGGTATCACCTCCTGGCTTCCTCGCCCTGAGCCCAACCCCCCTGAGCAGCACCCGCGAAGGAACATCCCTCCCCAAGAACACCCCCGCCCCTCTCATACACACACATACATACATACATACATACATACATACATACATACATACATACATACATACATACATACATACATACATACATACATACATACATACATACATACATACATACATACATACATACACGCACACACACGCACCTGTTGACTAGCCCCAGCTCCCGGAACCCCACCACTCTGCTGGTCCCACTTTTGGACTTCTGGACCTTGAAGCTGCAGTCCTGGTAGGAAAACAGGTCGGGGGCGTTGTACTGGATCAGCAGCGGAAGAAGCTTCTCCTGGAACCTGCAGGCGGGCGAGCGGCAGGCGAGCGGCAGGCGAGCGGCAGGCGGTTGAACCCCGGCGGCGGATGACAGGACTCGCGAAAAAGCCGATTATGGAAGTTCGTAGTGTAGGCTTTAAACAACACAACCCGCGGAATGAACCCCCGAACCTGAGGACCGAATCTGCGGGGGGGAGTTGATATCCAGTCGAGACGTAGAGGCTGTACCGATTATATATCCTAACTAACCAGCCCAACTAACCCGCCAACCGCCACCTCGTACCCCCGCTAACCTCCAGGGAATGGACGTCTGGCCCCCCAGTGAGCCCGGCTGAGGCCATCCGGGGAATGCCGGGTTTTGGTCTCGGGGCATCTTCTTCTCACAGCCGTACATGAACACCCCCCGCTTGCGACTGTGGCCGTGCAGGTCACAGAACATGACCACCTGGCACATCACCATCATCACCATCATCACCACCACCACCACCACCACCACCGCCGCCGCGGGAAAACCCAAAAGGGGAAGGCGACCAAAAAGGGGAAAAAGGGTTGTTGGGGGATATGTGTGGGATACGAAAACGAGCCCAGCAGGCGGCAGGGACCGGGCATAGCAAAGAGGGTTGAGCAGAGTAGAGAACGGAACGCAAAGCGCACACAGAGAGTGGAGAAGAGATGTCCGCGCGCACAGAACCGCACGCCTCACAGAGTTAGCGCAAAAAAAAGGTGTACGGGGGTATACAGGGTGTACGGCAACATCAGTTTCATCAATCACAGCGAACAGGCACCAAGCTACTTAATCCCGCAGCCCTGCCCCGGGGCCCCCAACTCCCTGCCCTCGTACCTCCCGCTCGTCCAGTAGCTGTTTGAGGTACTGCTTGGTGGCGTGTACGACTGGGTGCAGTTTGCGACTCGGGTCATTCCACACGCGGTTCAGATCCACACCGGCCAGACTGCCAGCGGGGAAGGGGGTATGTCGTGTAGTATGTGTGCGTGTGTGTATGTGTATGTGTATGTGTATGTGTATGTGTATGTGTGTGTATGTGTGTTTGTTTTGTGGGGCGGGGAATGGAGGTGGAGGGCCTATAGCGGTTCTAAAGGCAATGGCCACGGAGGTTGCGGGGGTTGTGGATATGCCGATGGTGACAGTGGTGGTGGTGGTGGTGGTGGCGGTGGTGGCGGTGGTTTTGGTGGTGCTGGTGGTTTTGGTGGTGCTGGTGGTGGTGGACGTGATGATGATGGTGGTGGTGGTTGTCCTCGGGACCCACCAAGGCGGCTCCCACGGCCTCTCACGACACCTTTGACGACTTGTTGCAAGGAGGTGTAAAACACATGCACACATCCGCATTGGGGAGTTTCCGCCCACCCCAGCCCCCCCTCCCCTCTGCCCCCCCTTTCCCTCTGCCCCCCTTTTCCCTCTGCCCCCCCTTTCCCTCCGGCCCCTTCCTC
>NW_003307556.1:1423031-1525331 GCF_000143455.1 Volvox carteri f. nagariensis
TTGAACACGAACGAGTCCCTCAGTATCCTGGCGTCCAGGGAGGGACCCAGCAGGAAGTCCAGCACGCCCTTCATCATCCAGCTGGCGTTGCTCTCCCCCGGGTGCACACGGGCTGCCGGGGGGGTGTTAAGGGGTTAAGGGGGTTAAGGGGGGACGGGAGGGGAGGTAAGACGAACCACACAACGGGAGGGGAAGAGAAGGAGCAACGGGGATTGGGGGTTGGGGTTGGAGGGAAGCAGATGATGCAAAAAGAAGAACACTACGACCGTCCCGGTCCATAATATCACCTGCCGACGGGAAGGGGGTGGGAAAATGGGGGGAAGGAAGGCAGGGAGAAGGGGAGGCAGGGAGGGAAGGAGCGAGGAGGGGAGGGGTGAGAAGATGTATTGTAGGCTATAGAGGAAGTGAAAGAGGGGGGAGAAAATGAATAAGAAAAATGTCCCGAAGTCTATGAGCTCCTCAGCCTCAGCCTCACCCTCGCACATACACACACACGCAGTCGTACACCCACCCGACACCACCACCCCCCTCCTCCGCTTGAGGGCCTCCGGGTCATCCGTTGGTGAGGTGATGGTCAGCACGTCTACCACATTTCCCGCCAGAGAGGTGGCCAGTGACTCCCTTCGCAGCTGGTGACGGCGGAGGGGGTCAACCTCCAAGGACTGGAGGATCAGCGGAAACCGTAAAGGGTGTCAAGCGGGCGGGAAGAAGAGGGAGGGAACGGAATGGAGACGGGAGGGGGGCATCGTTACATGCCAAGTCAAGAAAAGAGCGGAGACGGGTGGGAGCGGGGAAGGCGTGAGGGAATTGCATTACATGCAGAAGTCGAGCGAAACACACCGACGTCCAAAGCAATGACGCAACTTCGAGACACAACGCACGTCCACACACACGCACAGACACACGTTCACACACACGTGCACACACATACACACACACACACACACACAAGACACAAAAGTGCCTAAACCGCGCATTGTACCCCGGACATTGTTCCCCCACCGCCCCGACCTCCAAAAAACACATCACCCTAACTGGCTTACCCGGATGTAACGCTGCAGGTCGGTGTAGGTGTACGGATAGCAGTGCGCCACGTGTACCAGGTCGTTGTCGTACTGTGTGGTCAGGGTGAATGTGAGTGTGAAGTAGGTTTTCCCGGAGCGACCTCGCCGAATGGTGTTGGCGTAGTAGCAGATACGGGTGCCGGCACGGTGCCATCCCAAACCGCGACCCGCCTGAGCCTTGGCGCTGTGGACAAGAGGCTGTAGCAGCAGCAGCGGCAGTAGCAGCAGGTACGGCAGTAGCAGTAGCAGGGCCCCGGAGGGTAGAGTTGATGGTTTGGCGGTGTGAAGGGATTGGTAGCGCCAAGTCCACCACGGCCACGGAAAACCCAAACCGGGGTGGTGCTCGTGAGCCAAAGGGGCGGTGGAAAGGAGGGTGCCCCGGCGATGGGACACGTATGCGCCCGGTAGCGCACGCACGCTAACCCCTCGGAAATAGCAGCACGTGCAGATTGATTCGTGCAAATGGATTCGTGCAGAGCGCATTGCCGTACAAATTATACGGCACATTGAGGGGGCAATCATGAGGTTGATGACGCCTACATAACCTGATAACTAGGCAAGTGGCGCCGTACAAGTACGGAAGCCTGCCGTACAGCAACGCATACCTGCATTCCGTCGTTGTACAGCGAGTCTTCCTTGAGCAGGTTGATGATGTTGAACTTGTAGCGGCACCCGGCACGGGTGTTGGCGATCGAGAAGAAGAACCACTGCGTGTGGCCTCGCGTGTTGATATCTGGCCGCAGGATAAGGTCGTACTCGTACGGATAAACCTGAGGGAGCAATGAATATCGAGAGGGAACATCGCTTACATCACAAGAAAAAGTTACCGATGAGCGGTTAATTATCTGAGGTGATGGTCTCTATTGGTATATTAGTCTCTACTGCAGTGCACGGCCAGCTGGCCCGATGGCTCTACTCTTCGGGAGTCTGGAGCCCACTGTAACAACCACACACACACAAGAAAAAGCGCGCCACGTGAGTTCAGGTGTATCAACCCAACGTACTGTATCAATATCAACGTGTACAAAAACAACAACTCATAGTGTTTCATGGCACGCTGTGGTCAACACGCTCAGTATACGAAATCTGCTTTAAAGGTGTGTGATTAGCAGTCCTTTTGAAGTGTCGCTCGCAATTTGTTTTCTTTGTTTTAGCCAAGGTTTTTTTTTCTCGACATGTAGCAAAATTGAATCGCATATTTATGCACAGAAAGCGGTCCGGTCTTCCAGCTCCCAAAAAATCAAAAACCTGAGGGGATCGATCCCGCCGAGCGACGCGGTCTATGTCGTTTATGTGCGGTTCCCGCAGCCGCAGTTCCCGGTTCATAATATTTGAGTGACATAAAAAAATAGGTTATTGGCCAGCAGGCTGATGGCGGTTTCCGGCTCAACCTAGGAGGCCCGGACCCCGACCGAGCTCGGTGGAAATACTGCTTTAACGCTTTCGTGCTTTAGTCGCTCATGCATTATTCCCTGGCTAATCACATGAGAGCTTTATTAGTGCCTCTAGTTCGATTCCACTCGTGTCATATAATCAGCTAAGAACGCTCCATATGGCGTTCGCTTCCGTGTTCGGGTCGGTCTGGTCGGGGTTAAACGGGCACCTGCGGAGAACACCTTGCGCTTCATTATGTTGGCTGTAGCTCCGGAACCACACAGCTGGGCTTCCCACCTGTATCGCGCGACGAAGGTTGCCGCTCTCGTAGCGGCTCTCAAACACCAGCGTGTCGTCCGACTGCCCGCGCGGGGTGTACCATGCCGCCATGTCCTCAAAATAGTCGTACAATGTCGTACGCGTGTAGGAACATGAGGCTTGCCCGGCGGCACCCCGCGCCGCCGTATCACCGCCGTTTGCGCACGCTGCCTCGCCTGTGCTCCCGGCTGCGGCTGCGGCCTCCGCCGCGGCGGCGCCGCTGGGTGTCCCCGCCACATCTGCTTCCCCCGCTGAACCACGCGCCTGGCTCCCTTCCCCGCTCTGTCTCCCCCCCGCCACCGCCGGACTCCCTTCCGCGGCACCCCCTGCAGCCCCCGCCCCCGTCCCCGTCGCCCGGCTACCGCTGCCGCTGCTCCTGCCCCCGCCTTCACCGCTGGGGCCCCTGTTGGCTCCTGCGCCGCTTCCTCCTCCCCCCCCTGCCACTGCCGCCTCGCCCTCCGCACCCGCAGCCGCCAGAGCCGTACCAACGCCGCCGCCAGCAGCTCCGCCACCCTCCGCCGCCGCGACTGCCGGAGGCGCAATGGTTTCGGAGCTTTGTGGCGGCCGCTCTATACAGTCATACACCACCACGTTGGCGACTTGGCTGGGGTTGACGAGGCGGCGCTGGTCGTGCATTCTAAGGACCTGCGGCAGCATTGGATCCACCGGCACCAGCGGCTCCGGAAAAGGCGGCGGGATGCAACTGCATGGGGGTAGCCTTGCTGGCCTGCACTCGGCAGCCGGCGACAAAGGGATGGGGCCAGGGGTAGGGATGGTGCGGGCGGGGTGAGGGGGTTAGGGACCTTAGGAAGACCGGGGTTACGGAGTTATAGTATCAGCGGATGGGGAAGGCAGCTGTGGGGCAACGTACCTTGGGCGAATGTCGTCACGCAACGCTTCAACACCATAGATGCCGTCCTTCTTGGGCCCGATGGGAGCCAAGCCCCCACAACACCCGGTCGCGCTACTATACGCATCCCCCCGAACCCCGCGCGCCGTACCTTAGCCGCATGCCCGTACCCGACCTCGGCGGCAGGTTGGGGATGTCGCCCTCCGGGTGCACCAACATGCCCGGGACGTGCCAGGCGCCGAAGTCGAAGGGCGCATCAGCCGCATCATGCTGTCGCTTGCGATAGGTTTGCACTGCGGGGCGGCGAAGGAGGGGAAAAAGATGGTGGTGCTGATTAGAGCAGGGGCGCAGGCAAGCTAGTGAGGTGAAAGGCCCGCTGGCTTGCTGGCTCCTCGCCCTTCCCTGCCGCGAACTCTTTTCCCCTTCTCTCCTCTCCTGTCAAGACTGACCCGCGCGATACCAGCCCACATTCTCTTCTCACCCCCCGAAACCTCCGATCCCTAGCCCCCAGGCGTCCTCCCCCCTTCCCCCGTGCTGCAGCACTCTTTTCTTGGCAGCAGCTTCACTCGCTCGTGGTTCGTCTTTTTCCCCCTCCCCAAGCTGCTGGCCCCAAAGCAAAAAGCAGCTCCTCAGTTGTCGTCACGCGTTGGCAACATCGCCCTTTTCAGTTGGACGTGTGGTCCTCAGGCGCCACGCACCCGTGCGTCTGGTCGGCTCTTGCTGCTGAGGATGTTGAGTCAGCGGTGACGGTGTCCGTACAGGCTCCAGCGGCAGTGATGTGGAGGAACGTGCGGCATCCAGCGGCGCGCGGGTGATGTCCAGGGAGGGCTGCGGCCGGGGAGGCAGCTGCGACGGCGGCGGCACCGGCGGCAGGGGCTGCAGCGGCGCCGCATCGGGCTTTCGGGGCAGCGGCGCCAAATGACCGTAAGGCGGGCTGGTGCGGGAATATGGAGGTGCAACGGCGAGGTTAGCCGGACATCGGGATACATCGGGAGCTCTTTACAGTTGGCGGGTACGTGTCTAAACAGGCCCTATTACCGCTACGGCGGAGGCTGGGTTTACTGGGTTTACTGGGTTTACTGGGGTACGTGGGTTTTGCAGTTCCCCCACTAGCAAAGAACGTGACGCAGGTTCCACGGGACAAGGGCAGCAAGCGTGCAGGCACTTGCCAGGTGCTTTCCATGGTACGCTGTACTATGTGGTAACAGTAAGGTAGGGCGTGCTTTGCACGAACCCAACCGAGCCGGCCGCGCGTGCGGCTGGTCATCCCCGCCAAGCCCGCCGAGCAGGTTTCCACAAGGCCCACCCAGGCCACAGTGCGCTCCCCGCACTGCTCGGTGTTCCGTGTTGACCACCTCCATCGCCGTTTTCTGTCTCCCCAACGTGGACTTGGTAGAGTTATGGCTAAGTGTACGTCGTAGGAATTATGTACGGCTAGCATGGGATACGGCGCGAAAGGGAAGGCGCTCACTTTATTGAGGACTGGCTGAAGTAGGGAACGCCCAGAGGCATTGGTGGCGGTGGCAACGCAGAAAGCATGCTGTGCCGTCCTGCAGGCATACAGTGCAAGCTTTGTGGGACAGTAATGTGCAGGAGTTCTCGTGTATGCACAAATTCTCAAACATGCGCTTGTGATCCAACAACATGATATCCAATAACATGATAACAATGAGACTATGGATGATGTGTGATGCAAGTTATGCACCCACCTCCATCGGCCATGTCCTTGCTGGAGGTCCTCCCCCCCTCCATTGTTGAGATTAATTTAATTTATTAAGAGAATGTCGTAGGCATGCTACTAATTGTATGTGCTGTCTTCCCGAACCGAAGGATTCCATCCAGGAAAGCGCTTTTCAAAGGCTAGTTGTATGCACGGCTGAGCGGCTTTCCTTCCAAACATAACAGTAAGACACATGAATTCCTCCGTTACATACCCTAACAATTAAAGTGCATAAAAGGCGCTGTAGGTGCGCGCCTGCCAATTTTTGGTCACTTCTAAGAGGCAAATTGAATAGTTCTCCACATCGGACAATAGAGGATATCTATGCTTAACCGTCTTACCTGGGGCCCAAGGGTTCAACGCTTAATACTCACAAACGCCGTACTCCGTTCGACAGTTACTCAAGGAGCTCTGGTTACAAAGTCCGCGCGATACATCGCGCAAGCGGCTCGCAGTGTTGAAACGTTAAGCTTAGAGATGAATCTTTTAAAGATTTAATCTCCATCCAATCCAGTGTTTGGCCTCCGCTGGGCACTGCAATGAGCTGGAAAGTTAAGAGACCTTGTCCTGCCCTCAAAATGTAACAGGTAGCATACAAATGGAGGCCTGGGTGAGTATTAAAGCCCCTGATCAGCATGGGTTGTGCACACATTAAAAAGCCAGTTTATCACCATGAGGTCATTACTTGAGTGCGCGACATGGCTCTGCAGGCTGAGGCTAACGATACCGTTCGATTTCACTCACCACCCGCTTGAATGCACCTCACCAGTCGCTGAATGGCTTCGGTTATCTCAACAGCAAGTCCAGGGACTCCATTGTGCAATGCAGTGTGCCGCTAATTAAGCTCAAGCCCCAAGTACAGCAGGTTCGAACAGAATCATCACACTTCAGCAGGAAATGTACCTTCCTTGAACCTTACGGCGCACGCCTGGACGTTCAGGTGAGGCGTGCTGTGGTTTTGTCAGCATGCAGTTCACGCATACCCGGAACCCAGAATACGATCCTGAAAGCTTGTTTGGACGGCATTAAGTGTAAATAGTGTCATCCCGCTACATGGGTAAACGCTTTCGCTCGATTCCTGGCTTCCGCAACAGGGAAGCAGAAACAAACCGACAGTCCACTCGTTGACCTATACGACCTATTAATTAAACGTACTTCACGCGTTGCACAATATAAATTAATGGCGGTGCCTAAAGTATGCAGGCTTTCACCTTGTTCCATGTGCGCTCAGGGCAGGTTACGTGTAGGAAAAATACTATCAAACATGAGAATATCTGGTCGCATAACACAACATTTGCCAGGGCTTACTTTTGTCCGCAATTATGCCGTCGCAACAACGACCTGAAGGCCGTCGACAGCCGCAGCAGAGACGTCATCCCGGATTCATCACAACTATGTGATCGTGAGTGGGCATCCAAGATAACTACGAATCGAGCTGTCGATAGTCCGACCTGCTCTCTCCTCGACCTTAAGTCGGCTGTCTCGCAAACGGACACGGATGGCACCCTTACAGCACACAAGGCACAGCGGGCAAGTACATGGGTCCATGAAAACGTGAGGCGCGCTGCGCCAGCCCGCACCGGATACGGGAAAACCGGTAAGCGTGTCTGCCAAACAGGACCCCCTCCAAAAGACCCCACCTCGCAGCATCGTGTCACGCACACTATCCGCGCTCTAATCCTGCTGTGCGCTGCAACCCTTACCCAACTGCCTTGCGCCGCAATGATTGTCCATCCTCCGCATGCCCTGCAGCACGGCTGGGAGCTGGCGGGCGTCTCTGGACCTCTCTGCACGTGAAGCTGCAGCAAAGCCTAACATCAAGCAATCTGCTGGGAGCTGCAGAGTCGGTGCTCGTCGCCGTTTCCGGCGGTCAGGTGGGTCGCTAGTCAGCAGTCCCCAACCCTGACCCCCGCTGGGGCTGCCATTCCCCCGGACAGCGCTCCTGGTGCCCTGCCATGAACATCCCTCCATCTAGGTATCGTTGCACCACCCTACGTACCAGCTTTTTGCCAGGCTCCTTCTCCCTCACCACTATAACAGTAAAGGCACATGCATACATTACAATGGCGCCCCTCATATCCCTGAACACATGGCCCTCTCCAAACCCTACCTGATGCTAGCTCTAACTCAGATCAGCCAAGCCAGTACTCGTTCTCCGACCCCATGCATCCCTCCGGTGTCGCGCCTTCCGTCACGCCTCGCAGGACTCGGTGTGCCTGCTCCATGCTCTCGTGGACCTGCGGCCGATTTGGGGCTGGCGCCTGGGTGTTGTCCACTGCGATCATGGCTGGCGTGTTGACTCAGCTGTGAATGCGGACTTCGTGCGGGAGCTGGCGGCTCAGCACCTTGACCTCCCTTGTTACGTGCGGGCTGCACCGCAGGGCGCTGTGCCCAGTGAGCGCGCCGCGCGGGAATGGCGCTACCGGGTTTTTGCAGACGTAGCTTTCGCGCATGGCTATGACGTGGTGGTGACCGGGCACACGGCAACCGACAGGTAGGTGGGCGGCAGGTCGGGGTGGCTAGGTGGGCCCGCAGGCCTGTAGGTCGTGTGCTGGCTGATGTCGCCATGGAAAGCGGCATCCGCGGTTATTTGGATGGCGAGACGCACCGTTGGGGGCTGTGTGGACGCACTTGGCACCCCTACTTGGCCGAGTGACTTGCTTTCCAGTAGGATCTGAGTAGAGACACTGGTGTTAGCTGCGCTATGTAATACTACTGGACATGCTGCGTTGCGTAGGTCCATGGTTTCTGGCGGTGGATTGCTCGCCTCCCTTACGTCTGCGTCAGCTACCGGCCATTAAGCGCTTGTCCTTGCTTTTTCCATTTTTTCCCCTCGTTGTTCCCCCACGTGATCCTACTCACATGGCGCCAGGGCAGAGACGATGCTGCTGAACCTGCTGCGTGGCTCCGGGCCAGACGGCCTTGTGGCCTTGGCACGGAGCCGACCCCTGGGGAGCTACTCGCCTGCTGACCCAACCTGCGCGCCCGGAGGGGAGCTGTCCGACATCGCTAGCTTGAACGGCTCCACACTCAACCCCCACCACGATGGCAAACACAGCGATATCCCCCGCGCACGCTCTCGCTCCGTGCGCCTCGTGCGCCCGCTGCTGGAATTCTCACGCAGCCAGACGCAAGAATTCGTAGAGCAGCTGGCTCTGCCGTACTTCCACGACACAACCAACGACTGCAACGACCTGCGCCGCAACCGCCTACGAAACGAGGTGCTGCCGGCGCTCCGCGCGGGTTTTAATCCCCGCCTTGATCAAGCGCTATTCCGCTTCTTGGAGGTGCTGGACGCCGACCTGGAGTATCTCACCCGCGTCACGGAGGATTTATATGACAACGTAGTGTCGTACGAATACCGCGCATCTAGTGGCGATCATAGCAGCGTTCCTGCCCAAGGCAGTAGCGACGAGAGTGGGCGTATATGCGGAGGCGGCGGCTCCGGAACCGCGACCCAACAGGGAATCAGCGATAGCGGCAGCGGAGGGATGCTAAAGCTTCACGAGCTGCGGCGTCTGCCGTTGGCCATGCAACGCCGGGTGGTTCGCAAGTGGCTGGAGAGCGCGATGGACGCGAGGGCTCGGCGCGGCCACAGGGGATGCAGCGAGGATGGCAGCCAAGGCGGGGGCGAGGGCAGGGCCGGGGCCCGGGCTGGCAATGCACCCAGCCGGGTGCGCTATGAAGATGTGGCGCGGTGCTTGGCACTGCTTCACGCGCCCAACCGATCCAACAGTGATTCCCTGTGCGGCGGAATGGTGGCATCCGTGCGGGATGGCCATCTAGTGTTGTGGACTCCGAAGGCCGCGGCTGTGGAGCCAGGGTGGAGCTCGTCGCAGCAGCAACGCCGGCAGCGGCGGGCCGGAGCTGCGGCAGACCCGGAACTTGCATGCTGCACAGCAGAGGTATCCACTGCAGGCCAGGGCGCGTGAATGGCGTGCCTTCATCCATAGCTGCTAGGTAGGCTGGGGGCGAAGTATTTTACACGGCGAACGTGGTAGCGTCCGGGAGGGCTGGAATGGTGCCGGTGGCAGCTAAGGGATAGTGAATGTAGCTTGCTGGCGAGCGAGCGATGGGGAAAGGCATCATGTGCTCCACGCACCGGCGCTCATGTGGGTCAGCGCGACGTCCAAGATTGAGATATGCAATAGTGAAGAAGCTGTAGAGGGACGGGAGGATAGCGCCTTTTGCAATACACAGGGTGCCGGCTGGTACGGCAGTAAGTAATGTTGCTGGATGTCGTCATTTCGTATTCATGGCTGGATGAGGCCTTAGGCAATAGGACGTGAACAATGGCGCACGTATGAGTCGAACATGTATTTGAAGGCCTAGCTCTGGTACGTAAGGCCTTGGTTATGGGCAACACGACATGCAGGGTTCCTTGGCGATATCTTCGGAGGCCCATGTTGGTCTGGGTCTGTACTGGCGGAGATGGAATCGTTGTGAACCGGCTCGTGGCCTGTTCATCTGTTAAGATTTGCGGCAGTTGGGTCATGCAAAAGCTCTACCCACCAAGTGTGGTTTGCCAAAGGATTCCGCAACTACCGATCGTAAATGTTTGTCGTTAAGCTTCGACTTTTCGAAGCGAAGTATGAGTGTAGAGATAGGCAAGTTATTGCGAAGGAACTGCCGTGGTGCGTGGAAGTAGGGCGCATGCATGCATGCATGTGCCGGACTACAGTACGGCAGGGGACGCCGAGCTCCTACTTGGGTCCCACAGGCGCATTGGTTCTTTAACTGCCGTTGTTTTGACTATTACCAAGAGGTGTGTCCCGCTGCTCCGTTTGTGCGGTTTGGAATACCCGTATCGGTGCGTTCTCTCGTCAATTTTCTGTGCCTCGTCGTTCCCCCCACCCACCCAGGGCAACCCCGGGGGTTGCCACAATGCAGCGGTCCCTGGTTTGTCCTTGCTGGTTTCGGGTGGGTCGCCCGCGTGACTCTTGTCGGGGCGCTTGAGGTTGCACATTCGTTAACGGTGCAACACAGGTAATTGTCATTACTATCGGCCACTAGTGCAACTTTCACAATGGGTTGGTGTTGGGAGGGGGTTTCGCAACGGGTTGTTTTGCTACGGAGTTGTGCTTGCGGTTGGCGGCTTAGCTACTGTAACGCACCACGGCAGGACTGAGCAATAATGCCATCTAACTCCATAAACGAAGGTAAACAATTTCAGATCCCACGGCGAGAAGCATGGACGAACCCGGAATTTCGGGTGGTAGATATTAGCCAGTTGGTATATCACCCGAGTCAAAACCCCGTAGTGGCGCATGTACTAAACTCTGTTGAATCACCTGGTTGCCAATTCTGTGCCGGACGGCGAGATGCAAAAGGAGACATGGAGAAAACGCAAATATGTGAAGTGGGGCTGCAGACTTTGCATGAAAAGGAAGAACAAGTGTCGTCGGATGCCGAAGGATGCCTTGCGGAAGCTCACGAAATGTGTAGGCCTCTACCAAGCTGGTTGGGATTGATCATGCGCCCTCAAACATGGCTGAGCTTTTTCAGTTACTTGACCTGAAGCGCATTGGACCATCGCGTCCTTTAAAGGAATTATTGAAACATGTACGACATTAACCGAGGTGCTCTTGGCAAGCACCACACACGCATACACAGCTATCTCCATTGATAGAACAATACAACATATCGTGACCTTTTAAAGCGACCAGGTCCAACTTGTCACCTTCGAAGGAGCCGAACAAAACTGGAGAAGTAATTTTAACACGAATATTTTTCCCTATGATACACCTGAAATCAGGCATGCACTCTTAAACAGTACTGACAGCTATGCCTAACATCTGACATTTCAGTGCTGGCCGCCGCGCGGCCATCCTTGAAGGACCAATCTGCTCCGATATAACATCGCTTCACCATGAAGAAGCTCTTCGGAGTTGGTCCGGACCTGCTGGGCGATGGCAAGGTCCTCTTCGAGTGGAGTCCTAAAGGTTCCTTCCTTGCTGCAGCAGGCAGTAAGGTTAGTACTGTGGAAGCCTCATGGAAAATAAATTTGGTGGTGGAAAAACAGATCACATTATGTACCTGGGGGTGCAGAGGAAGGTCAACATCCTTGATAGGAATGGACGGCTCTACGACGAAGTCCATTTCCCTCCCGCGGAATACGCCAACCCAGACGGGAGAGGCTGTGGATGTGCTCAGCTACAGGTATCGAATGTTGTAACACCTGCCCACTGCTGGCGTGTGCACTTGTAGCGAACCACCCGTGACCCCCTTGCAGTGGGACCCAACGGGGGATCAACTTGCAATCCTTCCCGCTGGTAATACACATGTCTTCATCTGGTCAGCTATCAGCAAAGAGGTCCAGAAAATTGACTCGGAGTTCAAGGTACGTGATGTGGCCCAATACACTCGTGGCACCCTAACTGACCCCCACCCGCCCACCAAGCCGACTAAGTCTTCTACCCAAAACGTTGCAAGCTAGCCTAAATACCAAACGTTATTCTTTTACAAAATGGACGGCTATTTTCCAAGTCATTGTGATCTGCATGGCGTTCTTTGGCAAGTGCAAGTGGGGCTGGAGGGGAAATGCGGCAGTTAGCGCAAGGGTGTGTACTCAACCGCTGTGCTGCAATACGTACCATGCACACTTTCTCCAGACGCAAGAATTCTCCGCTATGGCGTGGTCGCGGAACGGCATGTATCTGGCGGTGTCGACTGTCAAAGGGAACCTGATGATGTATAACGCCCGAGAGCGCAAGAAGACGCCGCTAGTGGGCAAGCACACGAAAAAGATCGTGGCGGCGGCATGGAACAAGGATAATGTTCTGGCGATGGCTGCCCAAGACAAGACCGTGACGTTGACGGACGGTGTGACGGGTGACACGATAAAGACTTTTCACCTGAAGGACCTCCCCATGGACCTCTGTGTCTCAGACAAGAAGGAGGACGGCTACTCACGTCGGGAGGTGCGTCTCGGGGTAACTCTCCGTTTGCCGGCAGTGAACCCGAGGCGAACGCGCTGGAATGCCGCGTCTTGATTATATGGAGCGTGTCTGAATGGCTCTGCGGTGGGCTTATGCCATACACGCGGTAGATAAGGGCAGGTTTGTTCATGAAATTTCAGGTCCAGATCACTTTTGCAGCCTTAGTGCGGACCGCCCAAGCAAGGCTTTGAGTGATCCCTTGACCTCCTGGGGCTGTCCGCATTCCTGACCGCAGGAGAACACGTACTCGCTCAACATTAATCGGAAGACGCTGTACATCATGCAGGTAAGCGCAGCCGTTGCGGCTGCTGACAGAAGCAATCAGCTGTTCACATGTAAACCCACAGAACAGTTGTAGCCATGCAGGTGGCTGTCCTGGGTAATGATGTTAGAGGGCGCGGCGAAAGGGGTTGAGAGGAGCAGTTTAAGGGCGGGGAGCATGGTCATTGTGGCACTGTATTGTGGCTGCTAAGACGCCGCACGCACCATGACGCCCCTTCCACTGGGGGCTCGGCCGATGCCTTAAGGCAAAATGCTTACAGGGTTCTGGTCCCGTTACTAAACAGAAAATGACACGACGAGTTGTGCGTAAACACCACTTTGGGAGAGACGATGGCGCCCTTCAGTACCACAAGCATCCACGTCTACAAACTCTAATGACTGACATGCCCCGCATCGCATGATACCCCACCCTTCTGCTTCAGTGCGCTGCGGAGGGCGATCGACCCATTGAGTTGGCGTTCTTGGATACTTACGGGCCGATTATGAAGCACGCATGGTTTGGGGACGGCTACATCCTGCTTGGCTTCAAGAATGGCTACGTGGTGGTCGTGTCGTCTCACAGCAGGGAGATCAGTGAGGAGGTGCACTCGGGGAAGTGAGTTATATGGCCGCGGTGTGGCGGTGGCCGCGTCCGCTGTGCCATGTGCGCGTCCTCTGCACGGACTGGCATTTAACTGCAATCTTCCCGCAAGTGGCCTGGGGAGGTGGTTACCATCGCCGTCATTCGGTAACGCGCTGGGGGTCCAAGCTGACCTGGGGCGGTTGAGGCAACGTACCGGACTCTCGAACTGATTCCCGCACCTTCCTACTTGCCCCTCCCCCGACAGGTATCTGGACACACTGTCTGATGTGTGCCACTCGCCTGCGCTGGGCCGCATAGCCGTGGCTGGCGCCAACTGTGTGCGCATTTTGGATAGCTCAGGTCAGGACTATAACGAGATTAAAAGCGACGCGGTAGACCTCGACGCGAACCAGACGGTGGAGAAGGTTGGGTGGACGCGGGATGGCCAGGTAAGGAGGCGAGAGGGTTGTGTAGGGCAGTGGGCTGGAGGGGACCAAGCGACGCAACGAGGGCAAACTTGCTTCCTCTATTTGTTGGCCAGGGGGCCGCAGTGGGTCGTGTTGGGACCAAGAGCTTAGTCCCTGGGGCTAACGTACCTCGTCCTTTAGCTGTCCAGCAGCTGGGGATGTGCCCGCCTAAATTGCCATGCCCGCCTAACTGCTGTACTCGTTAGATGCTTGCACGTGTGGTGGGTGCAGCAACTCATATTACCCTGCGCTACTTGGCAACCGTCGTGTCGTTCCCAGGTGTTGACTGTGGGCACGCACAACGGCTACCTGCACACCTTCCTCGCCTCTCTGCCGATGGTCTACGACTACCACGGCGCGCGTGTCCTGTACCTGACCAGCCTGCTGGAGATGACGGTGCTGGACGTGACCAAGCGCCAGACGGTGGCGCGGATCGAACTGGAGACAGAGCCGGCATTTTGCGGGCTCGGGCCGCAGCACGCCGCCATGGGCATGAACAACCAGGTGCGTGTGGGGGCGTGACCCCCCTTGGGCATCAAAAGCGACGGCGCATTGCCTGCTGTGAGCGTTCGTCTCTGGCTCCCTTCCATCTGTCGCTAATTGACACCGGATGCGTGCATGGGTGTGCGCTGCTTACATTGTGCATCTGGCGCTCGGATTAGGTGGCCTTTTACAACGTGGAGGGCAAAGCGGGCAAGGTAGTGCAGCGGCGCGATTACCTGGGCACCATCTCCGCCATCAAGCTAAACGAGACGCAGGCGGCAGTGCTGACGGGGGGGCACGTGGTAGTGCACCCCATCGTGGTGGAGTCGGGCCGCGCTCCCGACGAGCACGACGTCGTCATCCCCGGACCCGGCCAGCCTGCCAACATCACGTGTGTTGCGCTCACACCAACGTTTGTGATCACGGGAAGTCGGACAGGCACGCTGTCCTACTACCTCAGCCCTGACGTGACGCCCGTGAACGAATACCGCCACGACGACGGGTGAGGCTGCCGTGGGGCCAGGTGATTGTGGAGTTTCGGTTGGTGGCTATCTTGAGGCCACACATGGCGTCGAGTTCCATGCCTGTATCTGTGAATCAGGGTGCAATCTTGAGCAGGCAGATTTTACTACTTGAACCTAGCGGCCCGGCGCCGCAGAGCATACTAGCAGGAAGCCCATGGTGCCGATTTACCAGATTCCTAGAGGTATTTGAGTGTTGGGGATGTGGCTTGGGGTGACGGTGGGCACGCCCCAGTTGACGTAGTGGAATATGCCTCGATAAAGGCTTTTATGCCGTTCTTTACCCTTGCATTCATCCCACATGATTCATCTTGGATTTCCAGTCTCGCCGTCCAATCCATCCAGTATTACCTTTTCATTCCCTGTCTGGACCCAGCAGCGGCATTACGAGGCTCTTCCCGCAGGCGACTGGCGCGCGGCTCGTGTTCGAGGACGACAAGGGTTGCCTGCATCTGTTCAACCCCGTAAATGACCACGTTGTGCCCATCCCGAACTTCTCGGGCCGAGCCGACGTAGTCATGTGGGACACCTCCGATATAAATGTGCTCGTCATCGCGGACGGCTCGGCCCTCCACACCTACCTGTACATACCCGTCAGGTGGGTACTGCCGCACCGGTATTCTGCAGCTTTTCCCGCTCAGATGTGTTCTCTCCAAGACGCACATCTGTAGGCAAACGCTAACATGCTTTCAGTTTCATGGATTTTTCCTGGAATCGATTCGCGTGTAAGATCTGCTTGGCACCTAACCCCCTCGTAGGCGAAGGGATATGGCAAGTTCCTAAAACCCTAAAACCCTAAGTTCCTCACGCATGCTGCACACCCGCTCTGCGTGTTTCTCCCGTGCTTTTCGGTTTGTTGCAGCCTGAACGGCCCGCAGGTGCAGTTCATCGGCAAGCAGCCGCTCGGGGCCACCCACACGCCATTGACTGTGTGCAACGGTGTGGTGGGTTGCCGCCTCAAGAACGGTGCAATGGACAATGTGATCCTGGAGAGCCACAAGCTCCTACAGCCTGGGGACGCAGTGGCAAGGGCGGCACCTGCCAAGAAGTGAGAGCCTGGGCGGGTCGCGGTAGGGAGGCATGACTGCTGAGGTCGAGGACTGGGCTGGATCTGGCCGGGCTGGGCAGGGACGCATGTGAGGTGGTGTAGACATCCTCTCCCCCGTACCGTGGAGGTTTAAGCTTTGGCTGCGTCAAGTGCACACCTATGGCCGCTATGCTGAGGTCTTGCTTTAACACAGAGCTGCAGCAGTAACCCCGAAATGTCTTCCTGCTACCTGCAAATGCCCAGGTTCGCACAGGCGTTGAAGCTTTACAAGATGCGCGAGGCGGTGGAGTGCGCCACGCAGCTGCGGCAGACGGAGACGTGGCGCAACCTGGCGCTGGCGGCGTTGGACGTCCTGGACGTGGATGTGGCTATCAATGCGTACCGCCAGGTACCAGCACTAGGCCTGTGTGGGGCTTGGTCCTGCCATATTGCTGCCTTGCATATTTATGTTGTGTGTAAATGCTGAGATGGTAATGGAGACTGGGGTAAGTTGGCAACGCTGTAACAGCCAACGCTTCTTCGGATAGGAGAGCTGAACGGGCCCCCACCGTTATGGCATCTCGCTATTGGGGAATGGCTAGCGAACTGGGGAGTTGCTTAACTGCTGCTGGAAACTGCATAGCCTTCCATGTCTGCCGTGTGCGAGACGGAACGCAAATGTCGGCTACGCATCTTCCTTGTGAGTGTTCCGACACTCTGCCTCTGCATTCACTTCCCTTGCGACTTACCAGATTGGCGATGCCAGCATGGTACTGTCCTTGGAACGCGTACGGCAGCATGAGGATCGCAACTTGCTGTCGGCCCATATTATGGTGCTGCTGGAGAAGGACTACAACCAGGCGCAGGTGGGTGAATAGGGATGGGAAAAGCATGAGTGGATGGTGCATAGGACGAAACAGTACAATCAGTTGTCCTGCCCAGCCGACGCGCGGCGTTTCTCACTGTCCTCACTAGGAGTAACCGCCCAGCGTACCGCCAACGGCGCTTGCGTTGCTATGCTTTACCTACCCATCCGCCAAGCTGTAACGTCCGCCAAGCTTTTGCATTGTGCTGGTTGCAAGATACGCATCAGAGCTGCGGCTGATGGGACACGTTGTTGGGCTTCCCGGGGGTTATAACGGGTGCAGGAGCTGTTCCAGCGCTCCTCAGTTCCCCGAGCGGCGCTGGAGATGCGCATGGACCTGAAGCACTGGTCTGAGGCGCTCAAGCTGGCTGAGACGCTAGACCCAGAGGCTATCGGCACCATCTGCAAGGAGCACGGCGCCATGCTGGAGATGACCGGTGCGCTAGGGATCATTCCTTCATCTCCGGCTCAAAGAATGATAGCCTTTTCCATGCTGTGCCTCTGCAGGCAGCTTCTAGGTGTGCTAACCTATTGATGCTGCTTGAATAATCAAGAACAGACTGTGATGATAACCCTGTACGCTTGCCACGGATAAGGTCGCCATGACACGTGCGTGCGATACAGTGATTTGCTTCGAGCTTGATCCATATGGCCATCCCAACACGTTGCATGTTTCCCTCCTGCCCTGGTAGGCGAGTACGCCAACGCGAAGTCGCACTACCAGCAGGCATTGGACGCGCTGATGGTGTCGGCCGGCCCGCCGCAGCCAGAGCTGGAGGTTGCTTGCAAAGCGGGCATTGCACGCACCACGCTGCAGCTGGGCGACCTGCGGCAGGGCCGCCAGCTGGCGCTGCAAATCAACTCCACGGTGTTGTTCAAGGAGTGTGCGCTCATCCTGGAAGGGCTGCAGCAGCTCACGGTGGGGAGCCCGGGGCGCGAGGGACATGTGGACAGTGGGCAGTGCGGTGTGGGTTGGGTTGGAGTGGGGCCTAAAGGGGCGGTGTTGAGGGGGCGACTGGCCAGGACGAGCCCCCGACATTGGCTGTCCTCAGCCAGGCACTTACGCGGAGTGGTTGGTGTCATTGGAGTCAAGTCATGGGAGTCATTGGCGTCATTGGAGGTCTATGCATAACTGGCAAGAGCATGGTTAGTTAATTCCGTTCCCAAACGCACGTGCAATCTGCCCTCAAACCCCGTCGCCTTCCACTTTTTTCCCATGGACAGGAGGCGGCTGAGATGTACGAGCGGGCAGGACAGTATGAGCGTGCCGCTAGCATCTATATTCAGGTGCGGTGGTGCATGCAGTCACTCATTAAACGACTCGGCATGCCCTGCAGCCATCAACGTACGAACGGGTAATATAACCGAGGGGATGCAAGGCAATGAGATACCGCCTGGTGAATGGTCTCCCTGCCGAACCCTGATGAGTTTTTTCTCCAACTGTGTGTGCTCATCGCATTTGCAGACCAAAAACTTCGCGGCGGCCGCGCCGCTCATGCAGCGCATCAGCTCCTCGAAGCTGCAGCTGCAGTTTGCCAAGGCGAAAGAGGCGGAAGGCCGATGGGCAGAGGCCGCCACCGCGTACGAGGCTGCGCGCGACATGGACTCGGTGGTGCGGTTGTGCCTGGAGCGCCTTAACCAGCCCCAGCGCGCATACGCCATTGTGCGCAAGACGCAGAGCGTTGAGGCGGCCAGCCAGCTGTCCAGGTTCTGCCTGCAGACACAGGACTTCCAGGTGGGGTGTCGCTACGTTGCACAGCTGGCCCGGTAACCTCACCTCCACTGCCTGCACGAGTTTTCATGGCCGTTGGAGAGCCCCGGCCAACTGCGGTGGAGGACGCTGTCGTGCTCACTAAAATACTAGCTATGCCCATCTAGTTGCGGCTACCAGTTGACAAGCGAGACCCTGATGGTCACGCGTTTAATACGGTTTGGTGGACCGTTTTGCTTGTCATATTATGCAATAATCAAACCTTGGCCCTCATCCGTTTTTGGGGTATCACCAGGGTGCCGTCGAGTTCCTTCTCATGGCAGGCCAGATGGATCAGGCGTTCGACATTGCTATGGGCCACAACGAGATGGACACCTTCGCGCGCATCGTGGCGGCCAGTGCAAAGCCGGTGCGTGGAGGCTCTGTAATTAGAACTTGGGACAACGTGGGTTACACGCTGCATCCGGACGTGACCTGCTTTCCCCTGTATGAGGCTGCCCATGCAGAAAGGCGCTGCTCCGCAGGCCTGCTCTGACCACTTTCTTGCCGCCGCGAAGGTGCCTTTCCGCGGCCGCGACCGTCGCACTACAACAGCCTTGCGTTCCATGCAGCGGCAGCAGCAACAGTGCGTTCGTGAGCTGCTGATTTCGGCCCTGCTGATTCCGCAGGTGGACTACCAGCGCATTGCGCAGTACTACGAGAGCCGTGGCGAGTACGATAAGGCGGCGGATATGTGGAGCAAGTGTGATCAGGCACCGCGCGCCGTGCAGCTCTATCTCAAGGTGCGACCCTTAAGTGGTTAACGTTAGAGAATCGGTAATGGGCTGGGGTACAGGAAGCCGTTTGGATTGTGTGCTGGCAACTAGCCAGTAGTAGCTGTGTGTGCTGACGTGTTGGCTAGTGCAGGTGCCGTCCCCACAGCCCCGACTGCTTTCGGCAGCTGTTTGTTGTTCTAATTGCCCAGGTCTTTGCTACCTGCGCTGCCTTACATATTTGCAGGTTGGAAGCAACCAGGCACTGGAGAAGGCGGTGCAGGTGGTGGAGCAGACGCGCAGCCACCAGCTGGGCGTGCTGGTGCTTGACTATGTCAACGAGGAGAAGGATGGCTCCACACGCGACGAATTCCGCTTCAAGCTCAACATCGCGATGGGCCAGTTCCAGGAGGCCGCACGCGATGCCCTGGAGATGGCCCGGTTTGAGCAGGTGTGAATTGCCTCACGCTAGGGCCAACTATATCAGGCGGGCCATGTCAATTTGGAAGGACCTAGGGACTCTTGGTTCCAAATCAAGCAGGGTGCATATGCGGAATGTTGGCGTCGCCCTGAACAACAGATTACATGCCAAAGATGTGAGACGGCCCGGGCCAGTCAACAAGCCTGAATCGCCTTACGTGGGTGGTGGCCCTCGCTGAAACTCCGGCTGCTCCCATGGCGTCATGCGTGTTATTTGCCCGTAGGAGGAGGGCAACTATCGTGTGGCGCACGACAAGCTCTTCTCCACTGTCAAGCAGCTGGAGGCGCTCAATACAAAGCCACCGACCGACCTCATGCGCGCCCTTATGCTGTTACATTCGTACACACTTGTTAAGTCGCTCATCGCCATCAATGATCACATCACAGCGGCGCGGATGCTCGTGCGCGTGGTACGTTACACTGTCTGTAGTGCATGCGATTTCCACCCCATTCACAACAGCAGCGCCCGTAGTGACTGCTGCTGCATAGCTATAGACGTTCCGCTATCCTTCCTGCTCGTTCGCTTATGGCGACCCCGTGAACGGTGGGAACGCGTGGACTGGGCTGCGGCGGAAGTATGTAGGATGCTCCTTGTGCGGCCTTTCAGCTCATCACTCCAGTGTTCTGCCATGACACGTGCGCTATCTGACAGGCTCGTAACATCTCCAAGTTTCCCAAGCACATTGTGCCCATCCTGACGTCGACTGTCATCGAGTGCCACCGAGCAAACCTGAAGAAGACAGCCTTCGAGTACGCATCCATGCTCATGAGGCCTGAGTATAGGTGCGTACGATGCCAAGACGCCTTCACGCCAGTAGCGAGCTTTTGGGGCCGCTGACTTCAGGATGCACACCTTATTCCTATGCCTGCCTCCCCGCCGAGAAATCAGTTGCTCCATGCCATCAATACGCGCGCACTCATAGGTTCCCCCAGTTTAACGAAGGCACGTGTTGATAGAAGCCTGATGCATACGTGCTTCAGCTTGTGTGCTGTACACATCCTTCAAGTTTAGACCTTTTAACTGGCGCCGTGTGCTCTTTACCGCTAAATTTGCGTCGTCGTGACTATAGGGACATGGTGGCCGTCAAGCACAAGAAGAAGATCGAGCTGATGGTGCGTAAGCCTGAGAAGGACCCCGAGGAGATGGAGGAACCGCTTGCAGACTGTCCCTTCTGCAACATGCCCGGCCCCGAAACGGAGCTGCAGTGCATCAGCTGCCAGAACATCCTTCCGTTCGACCTTGCTACCGGTGCGTGCATGTGGGCATGGAAACGTAGTCCGCGAAATTTCCAAGGTTAATGAACATGAAGGCTGTAAGACCGTGATTGTCAAGCTGCACAGCTGGAAATTAGCGTGTAGTTGCGGCGCGCAGCGCAGATTTATTGGCCAGTGCTGCTGGGCCCCCCATGCAAAACTGACACGACTGCTGCGGCCTATTTACCTCCCTATTCCCCAGGGAAGCGCATGGTGTTGTCTGACTGGGCCGAGTGCCCCAGCTGCAAATTTCCTGCGTCCGCGACTCAGTTCATCCGCATAATTTCGGCAGAGGGCCGCTGCCCCATGTGCAACGACGCTGTGGAACTGTCCCACGTACGCAAGGTGCAGGATCCGCTAGCAAAGCTTAAGCAGCAGCAGTCGCAGCAGCAGCCTGCCGGCGGCAAGGCGCCGTGAGGAGGTAAGGGCCGTGGGAAAGCACGGCTCGAAGCCAGGAAGGGGATGCAGGTGTGTAGCTTTAGTGAGAGGAGCAGCGATAGCTGCATGCGAGGGTGCCCAGTTTGTGCGGGGTACAGTCGGTGACATGCAAGCGGTGGAGCTCAGTGGCCTTGGGAAAGGAATACCAATTGTGTTATTCTATGGGCGATCTGTTCGGGCTAAATGTTTTTATATGTTTACTTGTGAGGACCCTAGGCGTATGTGCGATCAGAGCGTGGCGTACAGCGGGCAGGTCCCGTCAGTGGTGATCTGCGGATGGCTCCTGCACGTGGGTCCAGGCAGTGACCAGTAGCGGCTTGAAGAAGCGGCCCCGTGATCTTTGGAAGGGCGCGAGTGATTATTGTCTTCGTGGGTGCAGTGCATCACTGGTGTACCGGAGGACTGCGTGCGGTACGTTCACCTGTCCTGCAGATGGGCAGAAGAACTGAGATGTGTTTTTTGTTGTCTTGGTAGCAAGTTCTGGACGCTGTAATAGGCTCTAAGGCGGCAAGGCGCACATGAGCGTGTCCCTGTACCCTGGCAGCCCCTCTGTATGGAGGTTGTTTGTAACGTACCACGGACTAGGGGTGTGTTACTGATTTATACATTTTCCGAAGATTTGAGGATCCAACCTCAGGACTGGGTCGGCGTGCAGCAGCCCCTGGCGTCCTAACAGAGAATTGTGAAATAATCCAAATGTCGAAGAGATGTGAATAGGTGTACCCAGACAACGTGCAGGGACAGGGTATGTGGGCGGGGAATGCGTACGGGAAGATAAGGCGTCTTTGCCACAAGCTCTAAGTTACAAGTGCCGCACGAGTGCGGGGGGGTCCGTCAAAGCCGGGAGGCCATGGACTATATATATTGAAAGTTGATTACACCGTACGACCGACGGCGGTTTGGGTCCTGCCAACTAGACCCCTCCTCATCCAGTCACCCAACATCCGTAGAGACAGATCAGCCACCACCACCATCTCAGCTGCGAAACTTAGTCCATCAACTAGACCTCATCTCCACACCTCAGCAGCGTTAGTAAACCTAGACCTCCCGAACAATGTCGGGGGTCTGACCAGGAATCGAATCCGGAACCTTCATATACACAAAGGCGCCACCAGACCAGACCTAAGTCGCCCATAAGGCCCAAAATGACTTAGGAGACTCAAGGGCTAGGATTTAGACTAAAAGCAAGGATGAGCAGCGTTTCAGAGTTATAAAAGTACGGCGTTATGTTATGTTCAAGCTCACGAGAGCTCGTAAGGCCCAGACGACCCAGGAGGCTCATGGACCGCGATTTCTAGCGTAGTCAAAAGGAAGGAAGAAACAGAAAAGGAAAAAGAGCAAAGGGGTTGTAAACCCATATGCGAGAGGAAACAGTGACCTAAGTAAGCGACCTCTGGCTTACTACTCGGCTATCAGCGTGCGTCGCCTCATCCAGATATTGTGTACGATCTGCGCAAGTCCATGACAGACGTCATATTAGGCACGGGCTCGATATCAGCCTGGCGTACACCTGGGTTGAGAAGCCCTTCCCGTTGGTCGTTGTACGCGGGACACTCTAGCAACACGCGAAACTCATCTTCTACTGCATTCATGTTGCCACAGACCCTACACCAGCGCTCTTGGCGCGACCCGACCGCCGGGCCAGCTAACCTCCAATGGCCACGCCCCTAAGCGAAACCGCAGCAGTAACAAGTATGACTTCGCAGGGAAGAAGCACGTCGTGTGTTTCGGCGTTCCCATGCAATGGGTATGCCGCCACATCCTTACCCCTGGTTTACGGTTGTCTGACAAATTCCCGGGGGATGTCGTAATAAGACGTGGGTTCTGCCAGTCATCATCAAATCGCTCCTTCAACTTTTCCATGACAGATATAAGATTGATCGGGTTCACGAGATGAAATTGACCTTCCCCTCTACATCCAGGTCCGAGTGAAGAGTACCAGAGACCCCTTAGGATCATAGCACACCAATGGGTGGCAGTATAATTAGACCTCACTGCAAGACGGATCTCCTCACAAAAAACATTGTAAAACACAGTCCCCTGTGCAAGGATAATCCTGTTCCAGGCCCTAACCCAGAGAGATGCTTCAGAAATGTGCAATGCAGATCAACCATGCGATCTCTAGAGACCTTTCTTAGTAGCAGGACCGTCCATGCGCTGAAGAATAAAGTCCGGTCCCACACCTGGACTCCATACGAAAGAATGGCTCTAATTTGCATTTCAAAAACACTCGAGCGCTATATTAGGCAGGAATAGTTCCTTCCTACGCAACTTCGCTATCAGGGCATGTGGGGCTCACTGCCCCACACTAAATAGCTCATATGCATCGGTGCAGGATTCGAAGATACATTGCCCTGTAATGAGTCCCCAAATACCTGGTCCTGCCAACCCACGGCATCTCTTCAACTGCACAGTGTTTCCCACTGCTCGCTGCATACCAACCTTCACAAAACTCCCAGTTAATGCGCGCAGAGTTTGATTGGGTTGTGTATAGACAATTTTACACTTAATGATATGAATGGTCATGCCAAACTGTAACGAAGCTCGGTCCCTATAAGGTACCGTGTCGTATACTAACTAAGTTGGAGTTAGAAGTCCGCAGATTGGTGGTATTGAAGAATACCTTTTTTTGGCAGAAAGACCAGTATTTTAACTGGGTTGGACGCTAGCACCATAAGGCCCTATCATACAAGAAACACCTTTGGCGTCAGTTAGAGAAGACTCAATTCAGATGAGCAGCCAAGGGGCCTAACAAACGCTGTGCACCAATCCGTAAGGGTCTTACGAAGGCAATTTAGGCGCTGTTGATTGTGGGCAAGCAGATTCTGGTCATCTGCGTACAGCTTTAGGGAAACATGCGCTCCATCAACAATGCAGTACTCATCGGCACACATAGCTATTGGCCTCCACGTGCTGAGGGGACAGCGTTGTTTGAACCCTTGAACAGATTCGACCATAACTATTTTATCCTGGGTCCCTTTCGCTTGTTTTTATTGTCAACTGAGTACGGTTGTACAACACCGTTGGATCGCCCAGCAATCAGCGCAATCAAAACAAGGAAGATGGGTTATGACTTAATTGCAACGTCGTAGATACCTGTATGTTATGAAAGTATATCTGACATGGCAACGACGCGGTTGATGCAGCTGAACTACGGGCTATAACTGCCACTCGATAAGAAACGCCGTTTGATGATGAATAAACAGCAGGTACCGGAAAAACCCTAAGGCAGCCATCATCCTTCCCTCGTTTGTGTGTGAGCAGCGATTTAATGTTACGTGCAACAGGCAAAGCGCCAGGTCGACACACGGAAGCTGCTCAATGTCTTGAGGACCGCAAAGTCGCGTCAGGTGGATTACATGGAAATTCGATACTTACATGCGGGTCTGGGCTATCCTCTTGGGCAGTCAACCGTGGTGCTAGACTTGTTCTTGACTACTTTACGGTGCCATGTTAGCGCTTTATGGGGACGCTTGAATCGATATATAGACCCTGTTTTTGTGTTACAGACTTTCTTGCCTTTAATGGCCACAGGACGAGACAGCCCAACCTCACCGGGGTCGTGGGTTGTGGCTAAGCAGTAAGCAATGGCTTGCGCTAACCAAGCATTTGGAGAGACAGGTGAGGACAATACCAGGTCTCAACATATTATCGTTGGGCTTCTGACTGGCCATGTGTGGCTGGCTTCTTCATCAAGCTCACCACCTTGCGCCGGCGGCAGGGATTAAAGCTTTCTGTGTTGCATAGTCTGCATAGTAGACTCCAATACTACAAAACATTGGGTCAGGAAAGGGTATCTGTTGGGCACACGTAAGCTGTCGACCTGCAGTTTGCACTAGAACTGCGTAGCAACTCCATGCCTCCAAGTTCGCGCTGTTTTTGTCCGTAATATGTTTTTGAGCAGGTGTCGGAAGTGGAAGTTTTGCAGCAAGTTGTCATCGAGAAAGAGCAGGTGGGCTATTGGCGGGCGAGCTTGCATGCAGCATTTCCGGTTTTCGCGCCAGCATGGGCCAAGGTTTGCACCTTATCTTCTGTGTGACACAGGAAGCTGAGAATCTGCGGCATCAGTTGGAATCGGAGCGTTCGGAACGAGCGCGACTTGTAGACGAGCTCCATGCACAGGCGGCGCAGTTGCGAGAGCAGGCAGAGTTCCCGCTTCAAGAGCTGGGAGCCCTGCGAGTACAGATGCGCTCCAAACAGGAGGCATGGGACAAGCAAAAGTACGAACTGGAGGCGCAGGTGTGGCTCACCCCGCTTGTGAACCATATGGGTTGAATGGCGCAGGCGTACCCGCATGCCCCTTACTATCTCCCGCCTGGGCCCCCTCCTCTGTCGGTTAATCCCACCCAGATGGACCGCCTGATGGGGGTGCTGAGGAAAATGGGCTTGCTGTCGGACTCAGAAGGGCAACGGCTGGCTTCTGCACCCTCGCCGCCAGGCACGCAAGACCCCCTGGCGGTGAGCGTGCGTGTCGATCTGGGTCCGTGGGTAACCTGTATGAAGGCTTAAAACGCCCTGAAGGACTTCCCTTGTGCTCACCTCACCTTCATCTCCTGCCCCGCCCCAGAGCACCTAGGTCAACTGCATGGTGACACGTGACTAGTGCAACAAACCTCGTCCTCCGCCGTGCAGGTTGGCGCGGGTCTGATGGCGCCTGAGGTGCAGGCCCTCCAGATTCGCGAGCTCAACATGCTGCTGGCGGATGCACGGCACCAGGCCGAAACCTACCGGCGGCAGCTGGCCATGCGCAGTATACCCGCGGAAGAGATGGCGATTGACATGAAGCGGCTAAGGGTGCGACATTGCCGTAGCTCGGCATGCCCCGTGCGGAGGGAAAGCAAAGGACTAGGTGCACGTCATGGTTGGCTGGTGTATGATTTTTCCTTGGATGTTGTCTAATTTGGCATCGGCACCACAGGACACCGGGGGCAGGAAATTCCTCGCTCTTACGGCTTTCCGCCGTGCTCGCAGGCCGATAATCAGCGTCTGGTAGCGCTGCTGGCCCAGGTCCCCGAGTATCGTACGATGGCAGCGGAGGTGGCGGAGGAGAGCGGCGTGCACTACATACCAGTGGAGGAGTGTCTCATGATCCGCGGCCAGGTGGACCAGCTGTACCCGCAGCTTTTGGACAGGTGGGATTGCCTCTGGAATAAGGACGGGGAACAAACACCGGGAGGTGCGGTGTAGGGCTTTAAGACAGATGCAAGCAATGGCGCTGGGCAAGGTGGCGGTTGCGCTGGATAGAGGCCGTTGTGGTCGTAGCCTAGGCGTGGTGCATGACATGGCCCTGTGCAGCCTTCTCCGCGTGTGGGTGCATCTAATTGAATCCCGCACAATAATTAGAGTCCTGCTAGGAATCCACCCCACTGACCTAACCAGCGAATTAATTATGCTGCTAGGACCGAGTCAGATGGGGTGGGGCACCAAACTGTATTCGCCCCGTGTGATGGCGCCCTGCAGGCCTGTGGAGCTGGTGGCGGGCCAGGACCTGGCGGGCCCGGGGAAGAAGCGTGACCCCGACGTCTTCGACCCCTACCTCACGCTGGTGCTGGACGAACAATATCACTGGGTGCCCCGGAAGGCTTTGGAGGCCGGCATGGCGCTCATGCGGCGGATGCTGCCGGCATTGCCTCTTTCGCAGCTTTTGGTGCTTGTAGTGGAGCTTAACAAGGTGGGGAAACGGTGCGCAGCTGCAGTCGCTACCAGGTCTGCCTTCGTATGGGAGCTCCGCTGACGGGTCCTCCTGCGTACGTGTGTTATTGCATGGTTATCGGGTGCAGATATGGCGTGACCGCGAGCGGAAGCGGTTGGCGGCGGTTGATGCTGCGCATCGCGAGGAGGTGCGGCGGTTGCAGCACATCTACCATCAGCGTGCCCCATACGAGGCAGTGGTGGCGGGTCAAAAGATCAATGACCTCAAGCGCCGTATGCGCGCACAGGCCGCCCAGGCCGCGGCAGCCTCGGCAGCAGCTAAAGAGGAGCAGCGGCGCGCTGAGGATGACAGCAAGGTGAGAATAATGTTGGAAAATGGAGGCCCGGACGGGCAGGCAGGGACTTAACTCTGCCGACATGACTCCAGGCCTGGGTCCCGAGCTTGGAGCTTGGATGAGGCGCGGAATGCGTGCTGATGTTGCATAACCATGGCAAGGGACAGAATTGCAGCTCGCGTACTGCCTGATTACGAGGAAGTGCCACACTCGCGGCTTCTGTAATCACTTCAGCATGCGCAAATTAAGGAAATGGATTCGGTTTTCATCCAACCCCAGATGCATTCGACCGCAGTCGATTATATCGAAGAGCGAAGCACGGAGGGCGGAGCACCTTGACAGCAGATCACGTTGACATGCTACACTGCAAGACAAGCAGCATTTGAGGACCTTAGTGCAGGTGTCAACCAGCTTCCTGTCCTATGCTGAGGCGCCTTTGGGTTAAACGCCATGTGCCGGCAAAGCAACAGGAGCCTTGCACCACTTCCGACATGGGCCTTCGATGATGATCTGCGTTGCTGGTGCGGTGTGCTGCTCGCAGGTGATGCTCCACGCGGGTCTGAGCTCCATTCAGGATCTTAGTCGCCAGGTGGCCAAATTGATTGCTCGGAATAAGAAGCTGGCGGGCAAGGCCGCGCGGCAGCGGGCGCTCTCTTCCCAACCCCTTTGCCCGTAAGGACCGACTGGGGTCCTTGGGTTGGCTAGGTTGCTGGCTGGGTTGCACGCATCCCGGTGAACGGGGCTTACGGCTCTTGCGGGTAGGGTCAGTTTGCGTTATGACAGGGCGGGGTGTGCATGATTGCTGTTTCCCTGTGCCGCGAGAATTTTTGCGCTGAAACAATACGATGGCCGCGGGTGTGGGCATGATTGCTGTTTCCCTTCCCACGGATTGCACCCCTACCAAGGGCAGCTATGGACATACGGATCACGTGGGTTTGCTCCAGCTCGCCCTTCCCCCACGCGCCTGCCGCAATGATGCCTGCACCTGCGCAATTGCCTGATGGGGATCACTGCGTGTGTTGCTCACTGTACAACAACTTAGGGTTTACCTCCTCCCCTTCCATCCCAACGCCACTCGATAGCGCGTGCTTTGACCGGTTGCTACTCTCGGACACGCTCGGGCAGCCACAGCGGACTGGCGCAGTGGAATCGTTGCAGCAACACCAACAGCGGCAGCAGCAGCAGCAGCAGCAGCAGGACCCGCTGGGCCCTCCGGCTAACATGGCTACACAACCTTACGAGCCAGACTTCAGTGCCGCCACGGCAACGGCAGCGACGCTTGGGGCACCCTACGTAGAGGGACACCAGGACAACGTCGCCTCTCTAACCACCGCACCCAGCCCCCGCTCTCCCCTCGGCACTAACGGGTACCACGCGTACGGCAGCCATAGAGGACGTGACACCTCCCCGGGGCCGTCAGGCGCGGGGTTTGGACTGGATACCCCAACGTTTAATTTGGCCAGCCACGGCGCATCAGGCGCAGCTGCTAGCACCGAACCTTACAATGCTGGTGCTGTTGTACGTGTCAACATGGTGCAGCCGCCGGCGTCCCCATCTGCCGTCCGAACCCGTGAAGTTGCGCTGGCTCCACAGCAGGTACCGCCGCCATACGCAGCGGCAGCTGCTGCGGCAGCCTATGATGAATCAGGGCTTGGTACCGCTATCGGCGATGTGCCGGGGCCATACCTAGGTTCTGGCGTCACGACTTATGCAGGCGCCACAAGCTCCGGGCCCCCTGGCGCCGTCGGCCGTGCCATGACCGCTGGAGAAATCAGCGCTGCCAGTTTGGCCGACTGGAGGACTGGTGCCAGCGTCCCCATTACGGTCCAGGTCCAGGTGGGGGGTTCAAGCCCGGCGCGGACCGTGGTCCTGCATGGCAGTGCGGTTGAGGCTGGCTCTACCAACGCCAGCATTGGATCGCAAGGGCAAGCACAATCCCGTGGGGTGCCAGTCCGGGTGCGCTTGCGATTCCCGCGTCAGGACATTACAGGGGCTTAGCACGCGCTGCAATAGCGTTTTAGACTATAACCAATGTATGTGTGGCTGGATGCTATCAGGGTTAGGCGTCTCGCTGCAATGGACGAAGGGTGTTTACGGGCATCTGATGAATTCTCAGCACGGCGGCGCTTATGCGTGCAGTTGAAGTGCACTAGATAATCTGATTGTGACTACATAAGAAAACTTTTCATATTGGCGGTTTTGACCATGCGTTTTGCGCAGCATTTACCTGTTCTGGCGTCTGTGTATGACTCTGATGGGAAATGGGCGCGTTCCGCCGCCGTAACGATGGGCGGGGTTTTGCTTCTTAATCGGAGCTGTTTTAGACAAGTAATCGATATTCCATGCGTCGGCATGAACGTAGGAATAGAGTTTCAGTGCGACAATATTTTTACTCCATTGTTACAAGATGACCCATCAATGCCAACTGCCACACGACTCACTGCTCTTTTTAAACCAAACATGGTGTGTTTACCTTTTCATCTTTTTGTTTTTTCTCGGCATATGTTCTTTTTTTGTTTTTTTCCCTGTAACATACGATGCCGCAAGTATTACCAATGCTCCATCAAAAACGCCAGAAAATTGCCAACTCCAAGCATCCGTGAATGCCAACGCAAACACGTCTGCTTTCGCCTGTCCGCCAAACCAATCGCACTGCAGCAACAATATGTAACAATACAGATAGGCACTTCCGTCATACCAAATGCCGCGCCAAAACACTTAAGTGCCGTTAGCTATGCATAGTCATAAGCAACGAAGGGAAGGGAGCATCAGCATACTCGACGCTCCGGGCACGTGACTCGCACTCCCAACGGCCGCGAAAGCTTTATACGTTTCACCGCCTCCTTACTAAGCCTCGAAACAGCATCAGCAATCACTACATAATAGAGCTATACGAGATTATAATGTCATGGCAGCACCCACGCGTACGCGGTCAAGGTGGGCACGTAGCCCTTATATGTAACATCAAGTACGACGAATATAGCTCTTAAGAATGACACTCATTACCATACCCGAAGTTGAGCAACAAGACCGGCGAAAAAACAGAAACCTGCACAGCTGCGGGAAGGTCCCCAGCACATAACCCATGCAACCCACGATAGATAGGAAGATTGAACAAGAGGCGAGCGATTAAGCACCCGTCCGACAAATCTTGAACATGCGGCTTAATGCATAGTGACACGCTAACACGCAATACAATAAAGAGGGGGGCTGTGAGGTGGTGCGTAGAACACCGCACAGCCATCCTCTTTTTTGTATACTTTCCACGAGTGGAACAGTAAACAATAAACACAGCACAGCCCCCTGCGTGCTTACCACCTTCCTCGGCGGCCGCCGCTCTCAAGACCAGACCTGGACACCATAGTCGCCCTATTCACGTGCAACGCGAAGTCAAGCACAAAAAAGAGAAGACCCTACGGCATGCACAGGGAAATGGAGTTACAGCACACCATCTTAACAAGCACAGCACCATCCCAGTCTCACAGCCGAAAACACCCATAAAACACTGGGTGACATCCCTATGAAGTTATATCAACAGCGAAACCATGCAAGATCTGGAACGATGCACTCGACACTCTGCACTTCTTAGGGCAAGCATAGGGCAAACCCGACCTAGCTATTCATCGACCAGAAGTTGAGGGTCCGCACCGTGACATTAGGATTCCGCATTGAGCAAAAAAGCAGACGGGAATCGCGTCTTTTGGGAAAATTCATTTTTTTGATAAACGCAATTTGAAAATCAGTCAGCACACACGCGTCACAGGCCTTGCACGATAAACAATTAAATAGAGCTCTCATATGGCACCAGGGTTTCGCGAAAATCTCAGCCCGGCTGGGGCCGAGGCGGGCAGCACGCATAACGGCTTCCTTAGCACCAGCCCGCTGGAACCACACAGCAGAGGAAGCGTTTGGCGACGCAGTGTAGCCAATCCGCCTGCTGCACACACTGCTGGGTAACTCAGCGGACACAAGCATATGGGTAAATGCATCAACACAAACCATAACGCGAAATGGCATACATACAGCGTAAGCCCACACACGCCGTGCTTCTGCGGTGCCCCTGGAGATGCCTCGCAATATGAGAATCGAATCGCCAACCACGCCGTGGATGTCAAAACGGCACCACACCATTCCGTGCCGTACTACCTCACTTACATCCAGCGCCAGCATCCTTTCACCGTGTAAAATTTTTTCGGGCGCAAATCTTTTTTCAAGTTCAAAAAGTGTTGGACAAACCTCGCATCTGAAATATTACCGGCACAACTGAGGCCTCAGCACAACTTTTTCCTGGGCCCAGGCGGCTACGCAAAACGCCTTGTTCTTATCCTGCACAGATACAGCCACAAAAAGTTCAGCCTCCACGGAGAAATCGTACACAGGTTGGTTTAAACGGAGTCTCAACGAGCGACAGGCAAGCCAAAAGGAGCACGCCGCAGACGCATTTGAGCCTGTCTGCATGGATACGCAGGCGGCGACGCGTCGGGCGCAACGCTCTAGGGCTTAAATCTTCTCTCGACTCACATTGGCATACACTCGTTCTTTTCATACTCAATATCATCCTACCGTGCTAGCAATCAAGCTGCAGAGACGGTTCAGGAGGCACAAAGGACACAAACAGTATTGAAACGCCGATGCCCCAACTCCTAAGAGGGCATAACCGTTAGTTGTAAGAGCACGGCAACCTACTGCAATAAACAGCTCCACGCTTCCGAAGGATGCGTCCCGACTTCCCCGACCTCTCCCCCGACACTATATCTGTCAACACAACCAGGATCCCGCTCAGCAAGCAGCCGATCCATCGCAAAGGCTCTGTGAAATGAAATCCGCCAGACTTGGGCTCTTCTTTAGGTTTAGACCAATGGGTGGCGGCAGTACCTTTCCTGCCTCCAACCCACAAAGCAAGTCCACCTTACTGATCAACGTGCCGGGGGTCACCCTCGGCGGCGGCGGCGGCTGCAGGAAGCCCTCTACCGCCAACGTCGTGGCAGCACTGGCAGTGGAGATAGAAGAGACCGCCGGCAGGGGGGCACTATCGGCCCGCTTCATCGATAGGGAGGCATTAGTCCCACATGACAGGGCCAGGCAGCTGCTGCTCAGTGGCATTGGGCTGCAGCAGCCCCCCGTCGAGAGAGTGGGCGAGGGGGAGCCCATCAGGAGTGGGAACAGCGGTGGCGCAATGAGCGGGCTGCCTGGCCAGCCCATTGGGCCCAGCAGGCCGCCCATGGGCGCCTTAGGAGAGAACTGCAACGGATTTGTGGGCAGTCCCCATTCAATGCCTGGCACTCCAGCTGGCAACGGCGGCAAATGCCCTGCAGGGTAACCAATACTGGGCTTGGGCCCACTGCTGCTCCCAGTCCCGGCCCCGTGTGTCGACCCGCGATTGGCCTTGTACTTGAGGGGCTGCGGACGAGGTTTTCCGCAGCCCGGTAACCCAGCATCGAGCTGCATCGCGTCGGGGCCAGCGACGCCAGCAGAGGCGCTGCCGCCTTGCAGAGCGTTTTGCACTGCGATCCCGCCAGTCAAAGCATCGATGCAACCAATGGCTTCCTGCAAAGATGAGGTCTCCATATCTGCATCCAATTCAACTTTGACGGGCGCCTGGTCGCTCGTACTAGCATTACTGCCCGATTCGCCACCTGATCCATCAGAATGTGTACCCGGACCCCCGCCTTGCGAGGCTGAATGTTCAGGTGATGCTGTTCCAGATGCTGCAGCTCCTTTACGCTGTGCTGGTTGTGCAGTGGAGCTCACAGATAGCATCCGCCGCACTGCAGTCATCGAAACGCCGGCAGCCGCCCGAGGGTTTGTCAATCTGAGTCTTTGAACTTTGAAGCGAATGTGAAACCCACATAACATTTGAAGTCACGGAAAATGCAAACCGTCATATAGTTTGTAGCTGCCTCACTCGAACTTTCCAACCGCCACGCATCGAACCTGCATTATTTTGTAGCGTACGAAGCCCGTAACTCAAACTCACCCGAATGTTGCCAGATGTTCTTCAGCTTGAGCGGTGACAGGGGCTTTTCCAGAAAGTCAACTGCGCCCAACTTTATGCCCAGCATAACTTCATTTGGTGCGCTGCATTCGGACATCAGGACAAGCGGAATCGATTTTGCAGCTTGCATGACAGCAGCGTGCTCTGCTGATTTCTGCTGAAGACAACGGGCGTCGGCAAGGAGTACGTCGCAGCTGTTTTCCTGATTCGCCAGGAAAGCTGCTGCCTCCATGCTGCATCCGCAAGATGTTACGGAATAATGGTTCTCACGAAGCTGCGTTTCCGCTTCCTGCCGGGCCTTAAAGTCGGGTTCCAAAAGCAGCACGTGCAAGTCCCGGGGAAAATTCGGCCGATGTGACAGACCAGGCAGCTGCCGCAGATTTGTTAACTCCAAGGCCATCCTGATGGAGCGCAAGCAATTCAAGATTACGCAACCTGCGAAAGCATCAATTCCTGAAGTTATCCTCCCGGCACTCGTGGCTTAGCAAGACCTACCACCCTCATGGCAGCAAGCAGCGCATCGTGAATTGGACTAGAAATTAGGAAACCGAGCAATCAGCGCAGCAACATGCAAGCCAATCTTATTTGAGCGCTGTCACATTGACTTGCTTGGCATAAAGCTGGGCGCAACACAGCAGGATAACATGCGGAACAGGAAGTCTCTATCCTAAACCAGATACGCACGAAGCGCCAGACCCTATTGACCTTGGTCCCAAGATACGTGACCTTTTCCTTGCAGGATACAGGCCCGAAAACTACCACGACGGTGATGGTCCGAGAGCTATTGAAACCTGACTTACCGAATAACCTTCAACTTTATCAGGTTCTGAGCGATGCGGCTGACACCCGGTTGCCGTTTGCGGCGACCCGACTTTATCTGCCTTCACCGTGGGTGACAAAAGTCCGCGCGCTACTTGCAACGCTGCCGGTGACTAAATTACCGACAAGCGATATAGTCTCAAGTTTTTTACGCTTATATCCTTGCTTGCCTAACTCCTCCACTGTCCCGCTCCCTCACACTCTTATTGCATAACAACAGACCACCTATAGCATTTCACCATTAACCACAACTACTCCGCAACTACGAAACTACACAAATCAAGGACGAGTGGAAATCACACGGCGGAAAACAAATTGTACGGCACCTTCTTATCGAATTGAGAACTTCTCATGGCGACGCCGTGAGCGTTATCCGGCGCTGACCTAAGAATGCCTCCTAAAACTAAATTTGTTTTCCTACAAAATTAAATGGTGTGAATGTGGTTTTCCTCGAATTTTCACAGCTGATCAAGGGAACGCTTCGTTCCAATTAACTCGCATTTTTTAAAGGCTAAATGAATGGTGGCCTTGCGCCAGCTCGCAGCCCTTGGGTACACCCCGTGTACGTTCGACTACGGGTATGTCGTGGCTGCTTCACCGACGCACAGCGCTGCGAACCAAGCGTTACCAAAACTCTCCCAGGGGGTAGCTGTTTCACGGATGCGGAGTGCTGATTTCCATGATTAAGTCTGTCTCTCCTCTCCTCCCCGTCCCCGTTCGTTTAAAATATTTCCTCTAGGAACCCAACGGGTGACTTGCCCACACGGGGGGCATGGATCGAGGTATTCCGCAAGAGCATACCCACGTTCAAGGCCCATGCACTGACTGATCCTCACGTTCCACCGGAGCAAAGAGAGGTGCGGTTAGGAGCGAGGCCAGTTGGCCAGACTCGTAACGCCCAGGGTTACCGGGCAGCCACGCCCGCACCTGATTCTTACCAACGGCCCGCCCAGGACACGCCTTCTGGATTTTTCTGCGTCCAAAAACACATAGCTGGAAGGGGTCGTGGGGAAGAGCATCATATCGGGAAAAGTATCTGTCCTGCGAAACCACCAAATCGAGATGTTCCCAGCGTGGGGAGGAGGTTCTTCAGGCCAGCTGCTTCCCAAAGCGCAACCTCATCACCCTCCGTTTCGATCTCCACTTGCGACACCTACCCACCATTCCACTTTACCAGCCTCCACGTATACCGTACCTGAGTACCTGAGTACCACCAGCAACACAGCCGCCGAAGCAGGCGACTCACAAACCTACCCGCAAACCACGCCGCCCCAAGCGAGCAACAGAGTATTCGGTTATGGAGTTGAACCGCCACAGTCGGTGAACAGGCGCATGGACCAAACCTTCCAGACCGATCGTGTGGGCATTAGCCCGCATTCAGCCGCAACCCAGCTGGCCAGGGTTACGCTCACGTGTAACATGCAAGCACTGTCAGCATAGGTGTGCATAAGCCACATCGGAACATTGGACCTCTCCATCGCGTCATCAAATCATTATCGGCCTTGGAAGCCGTGGTTCTTGCATCACCACGGCAGTCAGCTAATCAACAAAGCCGCTTACCGGGCAATCCGGCTTTTCCCCCCCGTGTTACGGATGCTGTTTTGCATTGGATCTGCTGTTGAGCTGTGCGAGCTCAAAATGATGTGTAAGGCAGCGAGAGCGCAAAGTTGTGTTCTGCGCAGAAATGGTCACGTGCATTCGATTGGAACACCGCCTCACACTTGTTCATATGCACACATGTGTACACACGCGCGCGCGCGCGCGCTCGCAGCCACTCACACATGCACTACTCCCCCCTTCCCCCCCCCCCCCACACACACAACTCTGGCTCAACGCTTCCGTCCCCTCCCCCTCTTTTTCGCGAAGTGCTGCTCCTGACTTTCATATCTCCTCCCCCTCCTCCTCCACCTCCCCCCATCAGTCTATCCTTGGCACCATCTTCACTTGGTGGTTCGTCCTTCCCCTCGCCCTCCCCCTCTTCCTCCTCTTCCTGTTGCTGTTGTTGCTATGGGTGTATTGCGCTGTTCAGGCGGCTGCGAGGCAATTCGAGGCTACCTTCAACTCCGCACTGGACGCACTCCTGGCTGACCCCAGCACCCCGGCTCCCGGCCACCCCACCGCCCACCCGGTCAACTGCTACACCCTGTGCCAGCTGCGGTGAGCTCTGAGGAACCCCCATCCTGTGGCTGTGGTCGGCGGATGCAGTGATGATTTTCCCCTCAACCGTCCCCAGATGACACGCGCGCCTACATCAGCCGCAGTTTGTATCAAATTTTGGTGATGTCCTCCCCCCTTTTATGCAATCTTTCTTAACAGTGCCTAACAGAGTGCTAAAAACGAGACCATAGAAACAATAACATTAAGGGGGGGAAAGAAATGGTACCGCCCCGGCGGTTGCCTGGCTGCGTTGCCCGGGGCGCATGGGGACGCGATGTTCGCACACGCGGATGCGTCCGGAAGCAAACGGCTGGGGTTGATAGAGCCAGGGTATTAGAGACAACGCCTGCGGGTAGAGACGAGCGGGGAACACTAGGGCGCTGGCCAGGTAAGCAGCGGCTTTGCCCCCGGCAGGAGGAGGGGGAGGATGCCGCACCCCGCACAGCAGAGCCCCCTGCCCGACTCTTGACAGTCTGGCCTGATCCTGACATGGCACAACCAACACTGCCGTGTACCCAACCCTGGCTTACTTGTCCTGAGTCGCCTTGCCTTGGCCCTGGACCTGGATCTATCCCTGGACTTGGATCTACCCCTGGACTTGGATCTACCCCTGGACCTGGATCTATCCCTGGACTTGGATCTACCCCTGGACTTGGATCTACCCCTGGACTTGGATCTACCCCTGGACTTGGATCTATCCCTGGACTTGGATCTATCCCTGGACCTGGATCTATCCCTGGACCTGGATCTATCCCTGGACCTGGATCTATCCCTGGACTTGGATCTATCCCTGGACTTGGATCTACCCCTGGACTTGGATCTACCCCTGGACCTGGATCTATCCCTGGACTTGGATCCGGTTCTAGGGAGGAATGTCTGCACGCCGCTGGCTTCCAAGACATCTTTGCGGAGGTGAAGGCGGCGGAGAACGAGCGAGCCCTGGCGTTGTTGCCGGGAGTGCTCCGGGAGCTGGACGAGATGGAAGGGGGATTTCCGGCTGAGTGAGTGCGTGTATGGAGGGAGGTTAAAGGTTGGAGGACGTGCGATGGGGTCGCGGATCGATGGAAGGTCAGCGGGTGGAGCCCCTCCCGCGTCGGGCCCACACTCACACCGCCTACTCTGTCCGCTCCACTGGTTATCCTGCCGGGTCGACCGACCGTAGGCTGGAGCTGGCGCTGCGCGGCGTCTTCGCAGGCAACATTTTCGATCTGGGCGCTGCGGCGTCTGCGGAGCTGCACGCAGCCGGGGGCGGTACATTTGCAGCCACGCGCGCGCAGCTGCTGTCCCGGCCTTGGGCGGTCGATAACCTGGACGAGGTGCTTCGGGAGGCGGCTTTGCAGGGGCCCCTCGGTCTCGGTGAAGGCGGGAGTGAGGGCGAGGGGGCGGGCCCCCGGTGGCGGCAGGCAGCTGTGTTCGTGGACAACGCGGGTACGGATGTAGTCCTCGGGATCCTGCCGTTCGCACGTGTGCTGATCAAGGCCGGCACCAGGGTAAGCTGGAGCGGGTTCAGTGTTTCAGCAGGGTGGGGTGGGGCCGGAACTGCGCACACGCCGAAATGCAAAGGCGGGTTATGCGGCCTTAGGAATGTTTGAATGGGGATGCATGTGGATGTATGTATGTATGTGTGTGTGAGAGATGGTGATCTGGGTCGCCGCCTGCAAGAAGGCAGGAAACTGTAGAACGAACTTACGCATCACAGCGACTTGCTGTTCAACTAGCGAGCCAGCCATTCTGACATCCGTCGGCCCTTCCGTTCTCGCCCATCTACACTCGGCACCGCAGGTAATCCTGATGGCGAATCGCGGCCCCACCATAAACGACATCACCGCCAGGGAGCTGGAGCCCCTGCTGCTGAAGACCGCAGCACTGGACGCAGTGCTGCAGGGAGCCATCTCCTCGGGGCAACTGCGCGTAGTGTGCTCGGGAAGCGACCTGCCAGTCATTGATTTGACCAAGGTACGACATGGATCCTGCACCATGCATGGCGCACATCGCATGTGTTTCCTGGAGCTGAGGGTTCTGCCCCGCTGGCTGGCGAGCTGGTAGACCTCTTCTGTCTGTCTGTCCGTCAGTCTGTCAGTCAGTCTGTCTACCTATGACCTACCTTTTCGGTTCCCTAACTGAGCTGTCTGGCTCCGTTCCCTTGCTGGCTGGCTGGTTGGCTGGCCCCCTCGTGGGCGTGTGTTTGCGCTCGCCGTGTGCTGCTACCCGCAGTTGTCGCCGGAGGCCGTGGATGCGGCTGCTGAGTGCGACCTGATCGTGCTGGAGGGCATGGGCCGGGCCATTGAAACCAATCTACACGCCCAGTTCACTTGTGACTCGCTCAAGTTAGGAATGATTAAGCACCCCGAGGTAGCGGCACACTTCGGTAAACGGTTGTACGACTGTGTCTGCAAGTACGACAAGGGTGTACAGCAGGCTTAACGACACCGGACCGGAGTGAACGGAACCGCACATCGGTTGACCGCCGGTGGCGGGGACAGCGGTTGGGGGGTTATGGGGGTTGATGGAGGAGGCACTGCGGACCGTGATGTGCGAGGCTTGAAAGGGAGATATACAAGGGTACTGACGTATTGAGACTGGCATGTACTGCATGGAGGCTGGACTGGGAGGGAGAGCTACTAGGGAGGCGAGAAGGGTAACGGGTGGACGCGTGCGCGTCGGTTGCAATGAAGGGGTTAACCCCCCGGCGCTCCGCGCGGGCTTCATGGTCGCTTCGGGGGTTTCACAGACATGTTATTTTGCATGCGTTCGTTAGAGGGAGCGTGCTTGGACTTGGCGGCCGGGCCGTTTCGGGAAATTCATCGCTTTAGGCAGTGAGCCAGTTATGCGTCTAACAATGTGTGGCGTGCGTACTTCCAGAGGCAAGAGTGTGAAGTGTGTGGCTTGTTTTGGGCGAGGCCCCGGGCGCGAAGCGCCTTTTGGGACCCGGGGGCCCAGCCCCCCGGGGTTCACTGCTGTCAGTCAGTCAGTCAGTCAGTCAGTCAGCGTCGTATCGCATGATGTACTTGCATGCCATGCTTAAGTAAGAATTGTATTTGATAGCTACTACAATTCTGTATCGATTCACCGAAAGAATTAATGCACATGCGCCTGTGCGGAAAAATAGCTTTGGCTTTGGCTTCCCAGACGCCCCCGACATGTGCCGGCTTCAAAATTCGGCTCCGCAGGGCTCAGCCCATCCGTGCCAACTGCTCCTCACAAGGCTGCCCATGCATACATCTTTAGATTTGGTTGACATACACTGTACAGAGGTAAGTTTTATAACTTGGACCGAATTCAAAAACAAGTTTAGGATCCAATGCTCGTCATTTCACCTTGGCGTGAAATGACGAGCATCCCTGACTTCGCTATTCATACGCTTCTGTGCTCCTGTCTCCCTTAACCGTATTATCGTGGCGCTGCCAAATCTGGGGCGCTTGCTAACCGTGCTTGGAATGATTTAAACGGGAAGCGGGGAAACCACCTGCCAAGGGCCCTTACACTGCACAGACGCCTGCGCAGCGTAAAGGTCCAAGACTTTTACAGAATCGGCCCTGTTATGCATGCCGCTGCAAGCCTGGCGACAAGCTGCTGGTCGATGGCCGGGAGGCAGCAGTTGCTCCTCTGCATTTATCGCCAAGTGCCTTTATGGGGATCGTTCGGATTATCCTTGTTTGTCACAGTCGGTAACCCTACCAAACAGGTCGGGTAACTGGTCGCTTCGGTACCTGGCCGGTAGGTAGGTTAACCGACATAACGAGCTAACGACCCAGTAATGTGGGGGCCACCGACCGATAAGGTTACCAGTCGGTGAGGTAACCGACCAGTAAGATTACCGGTCGGTTATCAGTCGGTTATCGGTCGGGTACCGGGTCGTTATCTCGAAATGTTGGTCACCCTACCGACGCGACCGGTTGGGTTATAGCTAACCGGTCAGTTACCGACCCTTTCATGCCACAGGGGGTGCGGTGCGCATGCATGCTGTGATGCCCGCTGCTTCTGCACATGCTGCTTCGATTGCTGTGTGGCGACGCGGTGTCCTCGCTCTTTCCTTGGACTTTCTTGGAATAGCTACTAGTGGTGGCACCTCCCTAAAACTACCGCATGCTGCCGGTGACGTTCCGTGTGTCAATTGCTGTCCCGAATTACTTAATACTTCTGCCGGATAATAAATCCCTTCATAGGCTAGACAGCTCACAGCTTCTACCGAAGCATTTACGGCAGTTGCACGGCAACGAACGGCTTGATTGTGAGGCTCCGGGCCAGCTTTGCAACGCCTTCGGGATATTGCGTTGCGATACGCGACTCCTAACAGACCGTAGCCATGGATTCTGTAAGATGTGGTCGACCTACGACAAATTGGAACCACCGACGACAAGTGTCGCCGAAGCCAGGGCTGAACCGTGAATGCGTTTTTAGCCATATTAATATATATAGGAAAGAAAGCGCTCGTCATGTCAGGCGTGTTCGGCTTGAGGAAGGAACCGACTCTGCCATTACGCCATCAACAACCACACAGTCAAGGGCGATGATTTCGACTCTGTACAGCAATCTTAATCCACGAACACTCGCCCATGAACCGGGGACTGTGTGGGGTGCTACGCTTCTTGTGACAGGGACGACGGTTGGAGCAGGCATCCTGGCACTTCCAGCAATAACTCAGGTGCAGTAACCGAAAGTCGCACCACGGAGCATGTGAACTTATGTACATGGGGTGGGTTTGAAAGCACGTAGCCATTATCCAGCGTCGCTGCCTTTCGTCGACACCTAACACAGCAAGCACACCTGCAACATTTCCCGTCGGGGTGAGAGTGACGTACGTTGCGGCCAGTGGAATGAACACTTTCAGCGTAGGGACACGCACTCCGTATCACCGCCTTGGAAGCTTAACCTCATTCATTACGCCGCGAAACCACAACGTAACGAACGACCGCTCATCGCATCACCACCGCCGCACCGTCTCCCGCCAAATGCAAACAATTCCTCTGCTGCCCGCTTATATACCATTCACAACCACACCCTGACGTCACCACTTACCCTCCCGTTCCCTGCGATGTAGTCCCCCCATGCCGCCTCGTATGAAGGACCTTACCTGTGCGCAAACATCTAAAAGAAGGACGTCTCTCTTCCTGCCCTCTGTGCCTCTGCCTTCACCTTCCGCGCAAAGGAAGCCGGTTTCGCCGCCACCACCGGCACCCTGGCCGGCTGCGGTGCCTTCGCCATGGCCACCGGGCTGCTTATCGCCGAAGTGAACTTGAACGTGGTGGCTCGTCACGGCATCAGCAACGTCACCTTCGCCACCATGGCTGAAAAGACCCTGGGAACCACGGGAGCCTCCGCCGCCACCTTCCTATACATCTTCCACAACTATGCGCTGCTGGTTGCATGTGAGCGAGGGACGGGGTTGTGCACGCGGATGCAAGGGGGATAGCGCGGAAGGGAACCGATCCGTCTGGAAGGTCGCAGAGCTGACCAGTGCACTGACTGAGGCCTGGGCTGGGTTCCCTTTCTTCCCGTTTCCATAACTTACACGCTCTCCACTCACATTGCAGATGTGGCACGGGCCGGCCAGATTATGGCCTCCGCAGGCAACTTGACGCCGCTGGCTGGTGCAGCGTTGTTCGCGGTGGGCTTTGGCGGCATCTGCTACGCGTGTACACCCCGCCAGTTCGACCGCATCAACGGCCTGCTGCTGGGCTTGGCAGGCGCTTCTTTTACGGTAAGGCCTTGACTGAGTGAGTGAGGTGGCTAGCGACCATCTCGTAGAGCTGGGGGCCTCCGTAGGAGGCCGTATATTGCTTGCACATCAGGTGCGAGTGCGGTGGGCCGCTGCGGCTTGTGCATGCGCTTGTGCTTGTGCTGAACCTCCTGCATGCCTACCGTAGTGCCTGGACTGGGCTGCGTGCCAGATGTATTGTGTCCTGTTCTGTCCATCGTGTCTATCCTCTGGTCCTCATATGGTCGCTCTGCTCCGTTTGGTCGCTCTTCAGGCGCTTCTGGTGGTGGCTGGCTCTCACATAGACCTGCCGGTGCTGTCACGTGCTGACTGGTCCGCCGTACCGCCCACCATTCCCGTCATCGCCCTGGCCTTTGTCTACCATAATATCGTACCTGTGGTGGTGAACAACCTGGAGTGCGATGCCGCCAAGGTGGGTGGGTTGCGACCTGTCTCATAGACCCCTCTCATTCAGTCCTTCAGCCTACTGCTTATTTGGCGTTTACATGGATGGTGCTATTTCCATGGCGCTATGAGAGGGAATCAGATTGGAATCAGGTCGCCTGTGTTGCCATTGCCACACTTTGTTGTGCTGTTGCAGGTTCGGACTTCCATCGTCCTGGGAGTCCTAATCCCCGCCGCCATGTACCTCCTATGGGATGGGGCGATCCTGGGCTCCCTGGACAACTTGGCGGCAAATGCAGCGGATGCGGCAGCGGCGGATGCCGCCGCCGCGGCGGCGGCGACGGCAGCGGCCGCCGCTGCTACTGCGGCCGCGGCGGCTGCTGACGCTGCCGCGGCGGCTGCCGCCGCGGTCGCTGGCGACGCTGACGTCGCCGGCTCCGCGGCAGCGGTGGCGGTAGACGCCGCCGCAACTGCTGCGGCGGCGGCAGCCGCCGCAGCTGCCAGCGCCGCGGTCGCTGGCGTTGCCGAAGGCGGAGGCGGTGTTGTCAGCTCGGCGGAACTTACGGCGGCGCTGGATCCCCTGGCGCTGCTGCAGCGGGCGGGTGGGCCAGTGGTGGGGCCGCTGGTGCAAGTGTTTTCCTTCCTGGCGATTGCCACCTCGTTCACGGGATTTGTGCTGGCGGCTGTGGACTTCCTACCGGATGCCTTCAAGCCTCTGGCGGCAGTGCCCCGGGAAGCCAGGTGGGCGTGCACCAGTGCTCAAATCGTGCTGCCACCACCCCGTGGCCTTCTTCCTTACAGTTGGATTTTGCTGAATTTGTTGAATATCAAAGCTATAGGATGAGGTGAGGTGAGGTGAGGTGAGGTAAGGAGGATAAGCTTAACAGGACAGATGTTCACTACGTCGTTATTGTGACTTTGATCGGCCGAGGGCCTGTCAGCAGCATCGTATTGTTATTGTGTTAGGAAGCCAGAGGCAGTGCGTATCTGGCACCTCCTGTGACTTCTGCTTGCGTGAAATGGCACAGTTTTCAACACAGTCAATGACACCGATACGACTGTGTGGGTGTTGGGCTGTCAGCTCAATCCCCGTATCCCTTTCCCTTTCCCTTTCACTCATCCAATCCACTTCTTACAGGTACGCTCTGGTTGTGCTCCCGCCCATAGTGTTATCCACGGCGTCCCCCGGCATTTTCTTCGCATCGTTGGATATTGCGGGCACATACGGCGTCATGACGCTGTACGGCATGATGCCGGCGGCCATGGCGTGGATGAGCCGCTACGGCGAGTCGGGTACAGCTGAGTTGACGGTTGGGGTTACGCGGTATATTGCCAAAAACTTGCCAGCGGACGCTGCGGTAGCAGGCAAGGGCAGCGGCGAGCCTGACGGCGGCGGCGGCGGCGGCGGCAGTAACCTGGCGGGGGATGCGGCACGGGTAGTGGAGCTTGTACCCGGGGGTCCTGCAGTTCTGTTCTTGACAGGGGCCGCGGCGGCGGCAGTCATCATCAGCCAGTGGGTCCTCCCCTGAAGGGGCCGTCTTGCGGTTTTTTCCGGGTTATGTGGAGCCTAGGTGGTGGTCTTAACCAAAGTTGGAACAGGTGCCTCCAGTCCGCTCTGTTCCTGGGCGGCAGGACTGACTTACCGGGCAGGACACGGCAGTGAGCTATGCAAGTCACGAAGCCAGGTTTGGTGAGGATTACTGTGTGCTGCATGGCATTGATGGGCGATGATATGTAGAGGGGTAGAGGAAAGAAGGGGGAGAAGGAGGAGGAGGAGCGCGTGGTCGGAGGTGCGGCCTGAAGCGACTGTGGGCCAGGACTGTCCGAAGCTCCAATTAAACCGGAAACGCGTTGCGAAGACCTGTAAGGAAGGTGACGCATAACACGAAGACTGTTAGGTCGATTATTTATGGCTTGTCGTCATGTACATGTGATGCCACGCGAACTGCTAGGATATGATCCTTGTGTGCAGGAAGCGTGCAGAGAATTCGCGATTCGTTGCATGGCCTTTTTGATCAGTCTGCCTGGAACCCTTGGCGCACGCGGAATGGGCGCGATTTGGCCATGTACAGCCCGTGTACGTTTTAAACGGCGGATATGGGCCAGGGAGCCTGAGCAAGACGAACGTCCCGGGAGCGGCCATCCTAGCCTAGGCGGTGGGCTTTCTATGAAGCTTCCCGGTCATTCCCGGGCTACCAACGGAGCAGTGCCTGGCTTTTCGAGGCCCTGCCTGGGACAATTTCGGGAAGCACTTGCAGCGGGGCGTGGAGGCATTTCTTGGGGCTTGAGGGCGGCTCCTGTTTAGGGTTATGTCCAGGGGCACGGCCTAGGCCTCATGAATGGTTTTTCAGAGAGCCTTATACATGTTATTGATTGTTTGGTGCCTCCGATTTCGGGGTGCAATAGCGGAGGTCAGTACGCTAGTAGAGGAGCCGAGGGCTCGTTCCCTCCTTTATAGCTATGATGTGCGGAGCTACGGCCAGGTGCAGGTGCAGTTCAGCCGTTGTTCTGCTTTGTTTTCATTTCAATGTTTGACTTAAGATAAGATAGGGGTCTTCAATCAACACTTTTCAAGGGTTCGGGAATGGGCGAGAGGGGCGTGGGTGGAGCGCGCGCGGACGCACGGGACGTAGTTTTTCCAGGGTTGCCTATGGCATCGACAGGCCGCGTGCACAGGTGCACGGTATGCGGAAAATGCTTTCCCAACCGTGTACCCACACGCAATTCATTGCACTTCCGTCGGATTATTTCCAGGCGTGCCTCAAAGGCGCCTTGCTGCCAAGACCTGGAATCGTGCACTTCTAGCGCCGGCAACGCTTCCGCATTGTCTTAAGCGGATCAAGATGCTGTACTGGCTCGATGTTGCATGTGATATCACTGGGAGATTCACGCATGCAGGCTGACCTGCTGCTCGACTCCATTTACTGTACCCAATGTACCGCCCTTCCAGGACGTCAACCATATGAGTTATGAGTTATGAGCTTATTGGGATGTATAGCAGCTACACCTGCTTGGCGCACATTTTTCCTTGGGTTACGGTAGCAAAGGTCCCCTTGATTTGGCCATCTTGTGAAGGCAGGTCCCCCTCCAGGGCCCCGACGGCCGGGCCGTGAGGGACTGGGGTTCGAATGCCGGATTGGCCGTCATCCCCTATCGTTATGTATCGCAGCTGCTTACGCGGGTGTCCGGGTGCCAAAGAAAGGATACCACCGCGATGATGAATATGTCGCTTCCGTAGTCCCACAAGGCCCTCGTAAAGCACAACACATACAAAGTACGGTCCTACAGGTCCGAGTGTTCCTTCCAGCTCCTGTGGGGCAAAGGTAGGAGGTCCAGAGTCCACACATCCGCGCATATGCCCCCAGCTCCACAAAGCACGTTTCAGTCCGGCGGTCGTCCAACGCATCCCAAAGCACACGTCTCACATGCGCATGCGCGTGTGCACTCACAAAATCCAAAGTCCGAAAAGGAATTCGTCATATCCATAAACTGAAGCCGGTATACCTTGCCAAAAAGCGCACAAGGGGCACATGGCAGAACACCTATTGGAAGACGCAATAAATCCCTCTCCAACAAATCCAGTAATGAAGCAAGATGCTCTGCTAGTATTGACACGAACTGGTATCGTAGGGCGGTGAAGACAGTTACAAAGGTTCTCAGCCCTCAGCAAGCTGCGGGCTCGTTACGCGGGCTCACCGCAACAACTGCAGGCCTGTGCGCCTCTGACGGCCTCACCGCCTCATCACCAGGGAACAGCACCAGATAGATCCAAATCCGCACTGCGATATGCATGCATGGCCTGCCGCACCTGCCGTCCCGAACCTCGTCAAATGGATATGGCATTTTTGTTTCAAGCCAAACCGCGTGCCCGTTCCGCAGGCCTGCTGCTGGGGCCATGAACTAACGGCGGAGACTTGCAACAAGGCAGGTCACGGGTCCTATTCAACGGCTGTGGGGGTGCAACGGTGCTATCGGCGGTCGGAAGAGCGCCGAAAGGACTGAGAAGCTCTGTTGCTGCTGCTGCTGCTGCTGGCCAAGAGGATGCGAGTGTAGCCCCCCGCCGGCCATGCCCTGCGGACCGCGGTGTATCCCACCGCGAGAGTGCTCGCCGGTGCGGCTGTGGGTGCCGCCGCTGGTACCCGTGCCGTACTGTTGGCCGTTACTCCCCAGGTGCTGTTGGGCCATGTGGTGCGATCGGTGGTGGGCTGACTGGGGCCCCGGCGCAGCCGCGTAGGGAGGAGGAGCCGCGTTTGCGCCGCTGCCCGTACTGTGCGGGTAACGCTGCTGTAACGAGGTTGTACTCGGGGAAAGGCTTGGCGGAATGGGTGGCGACGGAGGGCGTAACACCGGCATCCCATATGACTGTTGTTGCTGTTGCTGTTGTTGCTGCTGCTGGGAGTTATTATGGTTACGGTTGTTATGGTGATGTAAATGTCGCTTGGACTGAACATGCAGGGCCGGCGGTGGCGGCGGCGGTGGCGGCGGCCTGGGCAGCGGAGTCTGCTGCTGCTGCTGCTGCTGCTGTAGCTGTGGAATGTCGCCTGACACAGTTGGTGAGCTTGCAGCGGAGGAGCCACCACCAACGGAGTCCAACCCGTAGGACAACATTGACCCAGTTTTGTACTGCTGTCGGTCTGTCCCGCTGCTGCTGCTACCGCCACCAGCTGCTGCTCCTGCTGCTACCTGGCTTGACACCGCCCCATTCTGCCGCAGCTCCGCCCTCGTGCACCATTGCTGTTGCTGCTGCTGATGCCCCGCCTGCAGATGCCGCTGTTTCTGCTGTTGCTGGTGGTCCCATTTGAGGAACTGCTCCGCGGTAACGCCCGCACACACCGTACCGGCGGCGGTGCTCGGCGGCAGTGGCGGCTGCTGCTGATGGTGATGGGCGTGGGGGTGCTGTACCTGCGACTGCGATTGCCGCCTCAAGTGTTGATATTGCGTTGATGTCGGTGAGGGGGGGCGCTGCTGTGGCTGTTGCCAGGCTGAAGTCGCTGTGTCCGCGAGACTGCCTTTGGAAGCCGAGCGCTGCGACGCGGCGACCCCCGTCGTGTTGTTGTTGTTGTTGTTGTTATTGGTGGTGGTAGAGGTGGTTGTGGTGGTGTTGGCGAAGGGCAAGAAGGTGCTGTAGGTCTGCCTGCAGGCCCTACATCGGGAGAACGCCTCAGGGGCTGGCGATATGTGATACAGTTACTGCTGCCTCGACTGCTTCCCCAAACCCGTTATCAACATCCCACGCACATGCATCACGTCTTTACCTATCACGACCAACCCAACGACAAAGAGGCCATGCCCGCAGCAGCATCACAAACTCACTCCTTGTGTTGTGTGCCTTTCTATGCGCCAATAAATGGCAAGTTTGAACCCTCCTCCGAACTCTAAAACCATAAAATGGAGCAAAACCGAGCAATCAGCCGTCCGAATCTCTCCCTCGAGTGAGGCCTCGAGTGTGGGGTGGGTGCGCCGGGTCCAGTTTGCCCTGCCCAGCTTACATGCCATTTGCCCTGACTGCTTTACGCACCCCGTATGTGTCCCCAATGACTTCACGTCCCCTGGCACTACCGGGGAGGACCCCGCTCCTCTCCTGAGGAAAGACCCTTGGGGGGATTAACCATGCACCTCCCTCACACCATATCACCACACTACCACGCATTGATGGTGCTGCTTAAATCTACCGCGGGCTTCCCCCCTCTAAAGGATAATTGACGGGTTGCGACCCCACGCCATAGCACCACACTTGCCTGCAGAACCACATGGGCATGCAGCCGTTGAAGGAGCCCAGCATGGAGCGCAGCGGGGCGACAGCGGCGCCCAGCACTCCGCCCGCCCACTGCATCGCGGGGGAGGGCTCCGGTCCGCATTGCGGGATGAAGTGCGCGTACAGAAAGGCGTCGTACCAAGACTGGTCGGGATTCGGCTGGCGGCCGGTAATCTGACGCGGGTGCGGACAGACAGACGTACAGACGCCATTCATCAATAGTTCTCAGCCATGCACCTAATACCGGCGAGTGACCAAGTCAGAACTCAAAAGCCCGACATGGGCCTTATAACGTCGTGTAGATGTTCTAGTTCTGGACACGTACATGGCGCAGATCAGCCCAACAGCATGAACACGCCGGAAAGCGCATACGGCAAGGAGGGGCACGAGGGTGAGGACAGCAAGCAGATCACTCCTCGGCCTAGGTGCCGGCCTATAGCTGGAAGGTAAGAGTTGTCCAGCGTTGTACAACACAACAGTGTGAAGGCCATATGCCGTTGCTGCGGGTTTCGGAGCTGGTTCCGTCTATAGCCTTCTCCGTCTAGAGGACAACACGACCCCATCGTGCATTTCAGTTTTGGGGTGAAGCACACTACTTCAAATTGCCTTCCGCGTGCGGGATCCACCACATCAGCCCCAATCGGGCTGGGAAAAAAGACAGAATAGCGCTTGACAGTCCCCGCCTGCCGCCTCCTTTTGGACGTACCAAGTGGTAAAAATTGGGCAGCCGAGCCATGGGCTGGTAACCAGACGTGCTGTACAGCCGCATCGCCGCGTCGTTGTACGATATCACGTGCAAGAAAATTGCGCGGCACCTGTGGCCGTGTGTAAGAGCGAGGATGTGAAGCGCGTAATCCTTGGGCCACAGGCGGAAAGCTTAGCATTGTCAGGAACCTCAGCGCAAAAGGAATCGAGCGCCGTGCTGCTGATTGGAGTGAAGTGAGCCCACATCGCGCCACTGGCAAAAGCACTCCCCTCCTGCTTGACGGTCAAAGTCGCGCTGCTAGCTGGGCACTCCCCTTAATGTTCCTCCACCCATCGACCTACCTAAGTCTTGATGCATGCTGGTGTACCAAACCCAGCAGGCTGCGTGCAATGCCGCACTGACGGCACGCCGGCACCACTCCTAACGTCAGGACGTACACGGCGCATTCGCCGTCCAGACACCTGGGGTTGAGCCCCATGACCTGCCGGTCCTGCAGTGGCCGCAGCAGCGGGGAAGGAGCGCGGAGGAGGGGACAGCACCAGCGAGTTAATGACTTGTTGGGAGGGTTCACCGCCAAGCAGAGCGGACTGCGATGGGTGCCATGAGGGCCCTGTGCTGGTCAACATGGGAGGGCGCACGTGATGCCGGTGGGGGTGTCGGGTGCCGACGACGCAACGAGCTCCGAGTGGTTATGCAGCCTTACTGGCGTGTAGTCCGGAAGTCGGAGAGCCCTATGCCAAAAGGGTAAGGGCGGAAACCTCCCGGGAAGGTGGTTTTTGCATGGGATGCCGGTAAACCAATGGTTGGCGTTCAAAGAGCCAATACTCTATATGTTAAATGCACGTTGACTCAACATGAATTGACTTGGAGCACAACTTTTGCGATCTAAAGTTTTGGGCCATGGTCCCGATGCGACGTCGTTGGTACAAGTGTGACAAGAGTGGATTTGAAGAGTGCCTATTGTGACCCAGAAACCCTGGATGCCGTACCAAGGGGTCACATTCGTACAAGTAGACCACCCGCGCTGTGACGAAGCCGACCAAGTGATCCCTGCCGTACTCGCTGTGAAAGGCGGCCCATGAGAATACCCTTTTGATACGTGGGGGTTTGGAACGTAGGGGAACGAAACCATGAACCGGGAGTTCACTGGGTAGTTACCAAGGTGCAACACCACACGACAGAGGACCTTTGGGTGTCGGTCCGCTTCCGTACCTGTCTTCTCCCGCAACTGCCTTTCTGAAGAATACTTCCTCATAATCGATTGGAAATAGCTCCCTGTGTATTGCCTGTAGATCAGACAGCACGGCAAGCTGAGACGAGCATGCAAACATTAAGACAGCTTGAACCAGTGTTTGATGCCTGCCTTTAAGGCATCATGGTCTGACTGTTGAAGTGGCCTATAATGCAAGTTCAACGGTGGATGCCCTTGATATAGAACTGTGTTTGCCAGGCCACCGGGGCTGCCTCCGAAATGGCCAAGCATTGCAGTTCGGTTGCAGGGCACATAGCAGGTTAACGTATGTTGTTGACACGAGGTGGCAACATGGCATAAGCCAGTTAACAGTAGAGAAAACGAAAATCACTCAGACGGGTGCAGTCATACCATCCCGCTGTCTGCTCTTTATATGAACTGATCTGACCCACTGATGCAATAGCGCTACAGGACTTATGAATAGATATCTTCCAATCCCTAGGGAATCTGCGAACATGTGACGTTTCGTGCATGAAATTTGCCGTACACGGCGAACAAAAACTGCGCTTCCTCGGGCAGTTCGCTACAAAGCATCCTGTAAAGTAATTTAGTTTTCGTTTAGGTACTGTTGTATGTTAGACTACGGTTAATATGGTTTGGTGCACCTTTGGCAGCCCCTGGGACTGGCTGCATCGCCTCTAAACCGATAGGGCAGCCTTCACCCAGCGGATCACGAAGGCCACGGATGCAAATAAGCCGAAGATATGGAGGGTTTTTACCCCTTTGCACAGGCAAACCTGTGGAGCGCCGTACCCTCCAACAACGGAACCCAGCATCTGCAAGGCGGCGCGGCGCATGGCGCGTCCCAGGGGTTGACGTTATCCGGGGTAACAGGCGGACCGGCAGATGGCGAAACGCCAGGCGTGCCGGGGCCGCTTGCCGACCCAACGTCCAGCAGCAACATTGCCGGGTACCCTGCTACGCTGCCCAGCGGCTTGTTCGCGGCTCTCGATGAGCTCGCAGCCGCCATCGGGTTCACATCCGGGGCCAACGAGCCGCCTGCCGTCAGTGCAGTCTCCGCCACAACGTATCCGCAAGCAAGCGCCGCACAACAACACCAAGTCCCGCCCTGCCCCACACATCCGCACGTGCAAGACGTGGTCCAGATGCCAAATAGCGTTCCGGCTACTGCTGCTCCTGCCACCGGCCCCGCCACTTACAGCACTGTTCTTGAATCAGGGGCTGGTCCTGAACCCGTAACGTCCATGCAAGGAACACAGCCGCTGTCAACGCTGCACCCACAGCCGCTGGCACAGCCGCCTGGCTTTGCCACAGGCGCACCAGCGTGGTCAGGGCACGACCTGGCTCCAGCCGCAGCCGCAGCTGCGGGCTCCCGACCCCTGGAGGTTGCGGTGCAACCTGAGCCCGCTCCTTGCTCCATAACGCAACCCTCTTTGCCGTCCCCTCTGGCATATCATCTGGAGCAGCACCTCCAGGAAACGGAGCTGCACCATGCGCAGGTGCAACTACAGCAGCAGCAGCAGCTACAGCTGCAGGGGGATTTGCAATGTTTCCAGGTAGGCGCCGGCGTCGCAACAACTGCGGCAGGGCCGTCGCTGGCAGCGCACCTATCGCCATCAACCCAGGCGGGCGATTCTGCACCCCAACAGCCGCCAACTCCAGCCACCGCCGCAAACACTGACCCAGCAGCAGCTCAACAACCGCCACCGGCGGTGCTTCAGCCGCATACCTCCCAGCAGGCCGCGGGAGAGCTCCCGCAGTCACAGCTCTCTGCACCTCAACAGGTAGCAACGATACCCGCAGCTTCACCACAGCAGCAATGCCCCCAGGCACTGCCGCTGCAGCAGGAGCCAGCGTCGGTTCAGCAACAAGCCCAGCCGCCGCCCGCCCCGGTGGCCCAGACCTTCAAAGCACCCACCATCGCCATGCTGCGGGCGATGAGGAACAACGCATGGGCCGCAGCCGCTGCCGCTCCTGCCCCAGCGACTTCCGCGCCTTCGTCGGCACCCGCAGGTGCGGATGTCATGGCGGGCGCCTATGTGCCTGGCACCTCCGAAGCAGAGGCGCACGCAGCCCAGCGCGTTGGGGATCCCAGCGTCCTGATCGCATCCAGCTCCAGCAGGCAGGGTGCTCTGCCGCCTCAAGGTCTCCTCCGGGGGGTCGTGCCGACAGCGCCGTCTGCTGCGCTAGCGGTATCATCCGCAGTAGCAGCGCCAGCCGGAATCGGAGCGCCAGCGGCAGTAGCTGTGCCCGCAGTGGATCCCTTCCACAGCACTGCCGCGGTGTGCGCTGACTCATCCACAGCGGCGTACGGCGGCAAAGGCCAGTTAGAGCCCGCGGCTGCCAAGGGTGTTGTGCGGGCGGCGCCTCCGGAGCAGCCGGGTTCCGTCGCGGCGGGGCCTGGGCCGCTTGCCGGCGCGGCGGATGCTGCTACTGCTGCTGCTGCCTCGGCCACTGCCACTGCTGCTTCCGCCTCCGCCCCAGCTGCGGCAGCGGCTGGTGATGCTGCTGGTGCGGGCTCTGGTGCTGGGGCTGCTACTGCCGGCGGGGGAGCAGATGGAGGGGCGGCGGCTGCTTTGGAAGGGCTGCCTTCGCTGCTGTCCTCCGACCCGGAGGAGCTCGCTGCGGCGATTGCAGCAGCGGTAGCGGCAGTAGCGGCGGCGACACGGGCGGCGAGTGAGATTAGTGGGCAGCAGGTTACGCAGGCCGACCAGCAGCCGCAACCGCAACAAGTGCCGCAGCTGCAGCCGCACATGGGGCAGCTGCAGCTGCATCAACTGCTACAGCCACAACAACAGCAGCAGCAGCAACCAACAGCTATGCATCAGGTGCTACTGCCTGCTGCACCTTTGGGCAGTGACGCGCATCTGCAGCAGCAACAGCCACAGCCGCAGCCACAGTACCCTCAGCAGCCACAACTGGTCTACGCCGCAATGCCAGGCTATGACCCCGCGGTGCAGCTTCACCTTCAGCAACAGCCGCAACAGCCGCAGCAGCTGCAGGTGCAGCTCGTACCAGCAGCTGGCGGTGGCGGCGTACTGCAGGTGGTCGCATTCAGCAGCGGCTCTGGCGGCGGCGGCCCTATGCCCCTTGTCCCGGAGGCGCTGCCGCCGGCTGCGGCAGCCCTCCTGGGAACCGGTCTGGCGCAGGGCCCTGCAGTTGCCCTCCAGGGGCAGACACACGCGCCATTGCAGCAGCTGCAGTACGGCGAAGTCGTCCAGATGGCTTGGCCAGCCCCTGGCGGCCAGGCCCCTCCGGTTATCGCATACAATGCTCCCGAATCCTTTCCATACCCACAAGCCCAACCACAACCACAACCGCAACCACAACTGCATCAACAGAATGAACCGCAACCACACGGGGCTTTCCAACCGCATGGCCAGGACCATGCGTATGGGTACCGACAGCAGGACGAGCGTCATTACCAGCATGGCAGGGACGACCGGCAGCACTTGTACGCACCGTACAACGAGTACGGCAACATGAACCAGCCGCCGCGGCACCAGCCGCCGCACCCCCAGTACGCAAGCAGTGCATCAGGCGCGTACGACAGGCCAGATGCGCCGCGGCATCCGACGCCGTATATTTATCGCCCGCCGGCCGCTGAGCCGCCGCCAGCAGACTCGCACAGTGCATGGCCCGAAAATGAACCTCGATCCCTTGGTGTGGGCTACGTACCGCTTAGGCGAAGGCCGCCGTCGACCCATCCTGTTGAAGGGTGGCGCACAACAGGCTACCGTACACGCCAGAGGGAACACCCTCAGCACCTGCTGTGGTCGCCGCCCCCGTCTGTTCTGTACACACCCACTAGGGAAGTGGAGGAGAGGAGCGAGAGCCCGCCGCCGGAGATGGGGCCCGGTGGCAGTGGCTGTGATGGCGAGGGCGAGGGGCCCAGGGAGGCGGAGCTCGAGGCCAGCGCGGCGGTCTCAGCAGCCGCCAGGGAGGGCGAGGGAGCGGCAGGGGTCGCAGCACGCGCAGCTGACAAAGTCCGCGGGAGGTCAAGCTCGCCCACTTCGCAGGAGGGCTCTCCGCCGCCGCCGGTGTTGGAACAGCCACGGGGTCCCAGCACTGCAACGGTGGCTGCGATTCAGCTAATAGAGGCACGTCGGAAACAGGCGCAGGCCAAGGAGCAGGCGGCAAAGGAACTGAGGGCGAGGGAGCTGAAGGCAAAGGAAGAGGAGCAGCAGCAGCAGCAACAGTTGGCGGCTTCAGAGCAAGGACCTGCCAGTACGGACCTGGTGGCCAAGCGGGCTGCTGCCACTGCGGTGGAACCGCCGCCCAAGGACGCCAAAGCACAGCAGGCGAAGGGGCAACTCCAACAGTCAAGACTCCTTGCGAGTCAGGATCAGCCGCAGGCAACGGCAGCGACAACTGCAATGGCAACTGCAGCGCAGCATCAACAGCACCAGCAGCAGGGGCAGGGGCAGGAGCAGGGATTACAGCAGGAGCAGGAGCAGGGATTACAGCAGGAAGATCAGGAGCAGGTGCAGGAAGACCATCCCACGGCGGCAGCAGCGGCGGCGCCGTCGACGATGCAGCGGCCGAGCCGTTCGGCTCCCTTGCGAGGAGCTCACGCAGCGGCGGCGGCGGCGGCGGCGGCGCCAGATGCCCTGGAACCTAAGCCCCTAGGTCGAAACAAGGATCAGGCACGTGCGGAGATGGACGCCGCTACGCAGGCAATGCTGGAGAAGGCTCGGCGGCTGAGGCAGCAGCAGCTGCAGGAGCGCATCCAGCAGGAGCGGCAGCGCAAGGAGCAGGAGGAGGCGCGGCGGCAGCAGAAGGAGCAGGAGGAGGAGAGGCTGAGGGAGAGGCTGAGGGAGAGGCTGAGCCAGCAGCAACGGGCCAAGGCCGGTGGCGGGACAGCGGGACTGGTACTCGCTAAGCCGCAAGGCAGCGCCGCCGCGGCGCTTGCGGCCAGGCTGGCAGCGGGGGGAAAGGGCGGAACTGCCGCCGCCAGTGCTGCTGCGGCGGCGGCGGCGGCGGCGGCGAGTACTCCGGCCGGTGCTACAGACGCAGCCGCGACGGCGGAGCCTGACGGCAACGCCGTTGCCAGCGGCAGCGGTGATTGCGGAGCTCTTAATGAAGCGGAGCTGGAGGAGTTGGAAGCGGACCTGGAGGCGTTGGAGCAGCAGATTGCGTCGGCTCCCACGTACGGCATGAATGCGCGTGCGCTGGTGCTGCGGGCCGCGGAGCTGGTGGCAAAGCGCGAGGCGGCAGCGCGGCCGGCAGGGACAGCCGTCGCAGCAGGAGCAGCAGCAGGAGCAGCAGCAGGAGCAGGGGCATCCAAGCCAGGTGCCGTGCCGGCAGCAGGTACACTGCACCGTGCGTGCTCCGGGATTGGGGAAAACACAGAAGATGATATTGGGCGCGGGGAGTACATCTCTAAACGGAAACCGAACATGCAGGTGACACTGTGGCATGGTGGGGACTTGAGGGCCTCGGTCACCTGGTAAACGTGTGATGCTGAACGAATATGGTGAAAAAGGCCCCGGTAATCCTGATACCTTTGAAGCCTGTCTTGTCTCGTCTACCTGTATAAGAAATAATTTTTATTAAAAATACAACTGAGCCGCAGCTTTTTTTTGTGTGTGTGTGTGTTTCTATGCTTGTGTCATCACGGCCTGCCTTGCTGCAGACCCGGCCGCCGGGCTTATCACCGTCGTCAAGCCGCTGGCGGACGCCGTACCGGTTCCAGAGCGGGCGTTCGTGACGTACGTCCCGCGCTCGTCCATCCCGCGGCTGGTACGGCAGGAGGCGGCGCACTCCCTCACAGGCGGCTATCTGGCTCTCGCCCTGCAGCGCGCGCGGGTGCCTGAGGCCCGGGCTGTGCAGGTCAGTGGATAGTAGTGACACCCCCTCCCCCTTCCCTTAGGAACAAGCTTGGCCCCCGGATGATTGGGTTTGGTTGGGTCGGAACGAGGTCGGTTCCTCGCATATGAATTCCCCCTCCCCTCAGGACAGCTTCTTCACAACCGCCGTTGGGTTAGTTCTGCTACCGTCCTGTACATCGGCCTCAGCAGCAGTCTCTTTCCTTGGCATCAGCTTCATTCGCTCGTGGTTCGTCTTTCCCCCGTTCCCCCATTTCCCCCTCTCCCCCCCCGCACCACTAGGCCATCGCTAACGAGCCCGAGCTGCGCAAGGTCGCCGTAGCTGCCGCCGGGCAACACGAAATGGCGATTTACCGCCAGGTCACTTCCAAGATGAGTTACGAGCTGCTGTTCAGAAAGGTAAGGAAGGGGTAATGTCAGTCAGCTGCACCGACAATCGCGAAAATCTATGGGGGTGAGTTTTTCAACAAAGGCGAAGGTTGCTGCTGTTGCTGCTGCTGCTGCTGCTGCTGCTGCTGCTGCTGCTGCTGCTGCTGCTATGGCTCCTGCTCTTTCCCGTGCCAGTTTCCGGTTGCGCTGTTCCGTGGCAGTGTGGTGCGACGTGTTGGGACGGGGGCATATGGGGGGGATTGTAGGCCGAGGCAGGAGTGGGGCGTGACGCGTTTGACCTCAGCGTCTGAACGTGATGTGACTTGTGACTCGGCGACACAGATGCATTTGCGTGCATTTGCATTTCGTGTATTCGCGCGCAGCCCGCTGCCGTGTGCGGTCACAATTTGGCTCCAACACCCCTCTGCAGACCAAGGCGGAGCCGGAACGGCTGCAGATGTCTGAGGAGCTGGTGCAGCTGCTGAGGAAAGAGTACGGCAGCGGTGGTGCGAAGGGTAAGTCGCCGTCACCGTCCGGCGGTCACGCCGCGACAGCGGCGGCGCCCAAAGCGACGCCGGGTTCTGCCGCGTCCAGGGTCGCGGCAGCTGCACCTGCTGGCGCAGGCGGTAGTGGTGGCGGCAGCGGCGGCGGCGGCGGGTCAGTAATGGCCGGCACCAAGCGCCGTCTGGCTTCCGCGGACGGTACAGCAACGTCAGCAGCGCCGGTGGCTGGGCCTGCAGCCAAGCGCGTGGCGGTAACCGCAGCCACCGCCGCTGGGGGCCCCGCCATGGCAAAGCCTGCTTCGAGGGCCACAGCGGCGGCCGCTGGCGTGGCAAAAGTCGGGGGCCACACTGCGGGACGACGTGGCGGCGGCGCCGCCGGCGATGGTGGGTCCAAGGCGGCTGATGCGGCCGTGGATGAACTCTTTGCGAACAGTGACTCGGGAGATGAGGATCGGCCTAACCATCGCAACAGCGGAAGCGCCCTGGGCGATGCGGCGGCGGCCACCACGACAGCAGGGCCTGAGGGCACGGATACGGCTCTCAGTGCTGGGGCCGCCAAAGCCGCAATGACAGCTACTACAACAGCATCGCCTACAGTCGACAGCACCGTGGCTGCGGCTACAGCCGCTGCAGCTCCTCTGCTGGCTGCCGCCACCCGAGGCGCCGGCGATGCCGCAGATCGGCTTGGCGGCGGCATCAGCGACGGTGGCGAGGACGCACCTGATGCGTCGTACGAGGATCTGTTCGGCTCGGACACGGAGTCGGGCGAGGACGGCACGCGGACGACAGCAAAGCAAACAACTGAAGATGCACCGAAACCTGTACCGCAGGCCGTGGCCCCCGTGGCGCCGCAGGCTCGCGCTCTTGCTGAGCCTACCACAGCTACTGCCGGGGCCGTGGCGACCGTTCCCGCCGGCGGGGCAACTCCTGTCCGCCACGCAGCTGCGGTCCAGTCGCGCGCAGCGGCAGGCCTAGCTTCCACTGCCGTTGCGACCGTCCAAGTCGCAGAGGGGAACGCTGGCAGCGCCAGCGGTACCGCCACTGCCGGTGGTGGTGACGCTCGGCTTCCGAAGCGCCGGCGGATAGATGAGGGCGGCGCCGGCAGTGATGGCGGTCGCGTCGGAGGCGGAGATAACACCGGCAGTCGCGGCAGGGGAAAGAGCTCCGAGCGGGACTCGAACCGTCACGACCACCGGCGGGAGAAGCACCGCAGCAGCCGCAGCCGCAGCCGCAGCCGACCTCGCGACGGGGGTGGCGATGCAGCGGCGCGGGAACTGGAGCCCCGAGGGTCCGGCGGTGCGGGCCGGCAAGGCACCGGACCCGAGGGTCAGCAGGTGCAGCAGCAGCAGCAGCAGCCGGCGGTGGTGGTGACGGGTCCGATGTCCCGGGGCGCTATGTCTCAGGAAGAGTGGGAGCAGACCGACGTCCGGCAGAAGTTGCGGCAACAGGTAGTCGCGCTTGGGGGCCGCGTGCGTTCCCCTCCATCGCCTTGCGGCTGAAAAATGCGTTCATAGAATTATGTTGTTGTTGTTGTTGTTATTAGGGAATCTTAGGGTCTGTCACTGTCGCGAAGACTACCCGGCGGCTGTATGTCCAGGGGTAATAGCCAGGACGCCGAGCTGGGCCTGCATGCAGCCGTGTAATGGGGTAGGCTTCCGGGCAGGGCTCCGGTGGTCCTTGTTGTTCGCAGTCTCCCCCTAGCCTTTAGGTGCAGGTGCAGCTGCAGGTGCAGCTGCAGGTGCAGGTGCCCCAGAGGGGTAAGCAGGGTAGGAATGGCCCCATACCTCTCCGGGGAGGGCTCTCAACCTGCGGCGAGTTTACTCATTGGAGCCGTTATGGGGGAGGAGCTGCGGAAGCTTGAGAGCCCTGCTTCCAGGGCCGCCAGGAACACACTCAGGACGGCTTTTGTTTATTCCTGGAGTAAGGGCCGTTCTAGTTCTAGTTTGTGCCCATTAATTCGCGACATGCGGCGGCGCTGTTATCCTGACAACACACCTTATTGCCGCAGTCATCCCGCTGGCATGGCTTTGGGTTTCCCGCCCCTTCCCCCGTTCCTCCTCCCGCCCTTCCCCCCGTTCCTCCTCCCGCCCTTTCCTATCTTCCCCGTCTCCCACGCCGCCCGCACCCCGACCACCGAACCCCCCCTCCCAGGTGCTGGCCTTCATCCACGCCACCCTGGAGCCCCTGTACAGGGCTGGTCTGCTGGGCAAGGAGTCGTACAGGCGGGTGGCAGCTAAGACCAGCGAGAAGCTGCTGTCCGCCCACCCGGATGACACCACAGCGGACTTCCTGGTCCGGGAGCATGCACATGTGGGTTTCAATGGATGGGGGTGCAGGGTGGATGGATGGGTGGATGGATGGGTGAATAAGAGAACGGGGGTTAAGGAGGGGCAAGGGGGCGGGTGTGGTTGGAAAGTAGCTTAGTGGATGAGAGCCTCATGTCTCCTTAAAGGGGGAGGGGACATTTGAGGGTGGGAGGGTGGGAAGGTGGTTTCGGAGGAGGCGAGCTTTAGAAGGGGGGTGGGGATGAGGTGTAAGGCGATTATGTCAGTCATCAGTCCTGGCGTATGGGGAGGGGAGGCGGCTATACTGGGATGGGTAAGGGAGTCCGTGGGGCTTGCTTGTTCGGATTTCTGTGGCGCCTTGTAAGCGGGGTTAAGTCCGGTTTGAGCTCTTGGCTCATGGGTGATGCCTGCGGTGACACGCACGCGCGTGCACACACAGGTGGCGACACGTGGATGACTGGCGGCGCATTTTGATCCCCTTCCGTCTGTTCTGTTAGCCAGTTGTCGAGTTGTCGAGTTAGCCAGTTAGTTTCTTTTGTGTTTTTGTGTGTCCTCCTACCCCGCCCCCACCCCCGCGGTGCGTCCCCCAGGTCAGCAAGTTTATCATGAAGGTTGTGGAGAGGGAGCAGCAGCGGGATGCAGAACGGCAGCAGCAAGAGAGCCAGCAGCAGGCCAAGTAGCATGCAGCAATCGTGTGAATCAGCCATCCAGGTATCCGGCTGGGTACCCATCCATGTGAAGCACGCCGACGGTCGCAGGAATGCGTCACATGTCGTGAGGTGTTCATAAGACCACTGGTCCTCGATGGCGAGGCATAGAACCTTTTTTTGTTTCGGTCGCCATTGGCAGGCTCTTTCCTTGAGAGTCTTTTAGGTCAGCACGACGCCTCCTTATCCCCGAGGAGGGGGCCGATATCGCGGTGCGCGCCCCGTCTATCGCCCGACGGGGAGGGCAGCTCTAACCCGCAGCGTGTGGGGGGGCCCTCCAACTGGGCTAAACGTCAGCACGACGCCTCCTTATCCCCGAGGAGGGGGCCGATATCGCGGTGCGCGCCCCGTCTATCGCCCGACGGGGAGGGCAGCTCTAACCCGCAGCGTGTGGGGGCCCTCCAACTGGGCTAAACGTCAGCACGACGCCTCCTTATCCCCGAGGAGGGGGCCGATATCGCGGTGCGCGCCCCGTCTATCGCCCGACGGGGAGGGCAGCTCTAACCCGCAGCGTGTGGGGGCCCTCCAACTGGGCTAAACGTCAGCACGACGCCTCCTTATCCCCGAGGAGGGGGCCGATATCGCGGTGCGCGCCCCGTCTATCGCCCGACGGGGAGGGCAGCTCTAACCCGCAGCGTGTGGGGGCCCTCCAACTGGGCTAAACGTCCATCCGGGAGTCCATCTTTTTGCTTCATAGTGTAGATAATTAGCAGGCGCGGGTGAGCTCATGTCCCATGATGAGCAGTTAGCTAGCGAGCAATGCAGTGTGTGCAGGTTGTTGCAGGCCAAGAACTCCGGATGTGTCCGTCATCCGTTCGGTGCCTTAGCTTCCTTCATCGTTTGGCGCTTGGTGTTGAGTTGTCGCATTTGAGTGTGAGGTTTGTGGGCTGGATCAGAAACTATGCTTGGAAGTGCTGGACTGGGTGGGAACAGTTTTTTGGCTGGATAGCGGGTAAGTGGTACGGCTTATGTGACAAGGGCTGCTTGGGCGCTAGGCTGCGCGCACGGGGGAAGGAGTGGATCGTAGAGGATTGCGTGATGAAGGACAGTTATTTTGTTGTGGAATTAATTTACACAACACGGTGCTGGAGATGCGAAAGCAAATGTATTCCTGCCCTGCCCATTCGAAACTGGTCAAAGTACAGCACATCTAAGAAGCATGGCCCGAGAGGGTTCATAATGGACAGCTTACATAAATAGAATGCTACTCGCGCTTTTAGCGTGGCTTTTAGGATGAGCTGGCTCTTAAGCATTGGCCAGGACCTTGACTTGCTTGTCACCAATCGGTGGTAACCCTACCAAACAGGTCGGGTAACTGGTCGCTTCAGCACCTGGCCGGTAGGTAGGGTAACTGACATAACGAGCGAACGACCCAGTAACGGGGGGGTCACCGACCGATAGGTTACCGGTCGGTAAGGTAACCGGCCAGCCAGGTTACCGGTCGGTTACCGGTAAGGTTGTCGGTTGGGTACCGGGTCGTTATCTCGAAATGTTGGTCACCCTACCGACGCGACCGGTTGGGTTATAGCTAACCGGTCAGTTACCGAACCTAAGGGTTCCGGTGTGCAGCATGCTGCGGTGCCTGCTGCTTCTGCACATGCTGCATGCTGATTGCTGTGTGGCCGCGCGGCTCCCTTGCTCTTTCCTTGGACTTCTTGAAATAGGTAAAGCTCAACTCAAGCCCATCCATGCCAACTGCTCCAGCGCTTCGTCCTTGCCTTCTGCTCCGTCTCACACACATCTCAATACATGTCTTATTCTCCAGTTCGACTGGCAAAGGGGGCCTGGGTTCGCGCACTACCAGGAGGCTATAGATGCTCAGCCGTTCTTCCTCTTCGATGGAGGCGCCGCGCAATGCACCGTCCACGGATTTGCCTTGGCGCCTTAGCAGCAAGTGAATACACCTGATTCGTACATCACTCCAACGCCGCCGGATCTCTCAGTTATCCGTAATAGTGAGCGTGGAGTCCAAACACGACACCATTCCTCCGCTTGCAGCCCAGTGCCGTACAGCCTCCTCTGCGGAATACTGCGGGGTGCCTGGCTGTACCGGGGCCGAGGGCTTTTCGGCTTCGAAGAAGCTGGCCACCTTACCTCATGTGCCACACACGCATATTCAGGCTGTCTGGCGGACGTTCAGTTGGTGTCTGGATGTGACTTCTGGAACTTGTACCACCTGACATGTCCGTGTGCGTCGATGAAGGTTGCTCGAGGTATTTGCTGCTGAAGCGCAATTAATAAACACCATTCTTCGCCGCCTTCTTCTTTACAACATGAGAGATACACGCACCCTTTGCTCCACAACATAACCGCCCTCCTAAAACTCTGATCCCTTCTTACCCAACGGACAGGAGCATCGATCAAACCACTTCCTGTTCTCTCCCAACGATAGCCATCCATTACCAACGGGAGCATTATTCGGAAGTCAACCGGTTCGTGTTATTCTCCAACAGCACTGTACATCAGGTGTGAGCCGTCCAACTTGTCCCGCAGCTCGGAAAAGATGCCGTAGCACTCCTTTAAAGCATCTTCGCAACGCTGCATGCATCCAACGTCCGCAACACCTTAGCTGGCTTCTCAGCCGAAAGCTCGACCTGCCTGTCAGCACACAGCAGCTTAACTGCCGAACGCGTACGCCGACTGCTTGCCATTCCCCAGCACCGGGAATGTTTCAACCAACCCACAAAACATCATCGTCCACGTCACCTCCCGTCCATTCTCTCCTCCCTCCTGATCGCTTCCTCAGGAGATGGGGATCTCGCGGACCTTGGGCGCCGGTTTGGCGGCCTTCGGGATGCGCACGGTCAGCACACCGTGCTGCGTGTTGGCAGTGATGTTTTCCATGTTCGCATCATCAGGCAGCTGAATGGAGCGAACGAAGGAGGCGTAGCGTCGTGTGCCGGCCTTAACCGCGCCCTCCTTCCCCTTCTCCATGCCCCCTTCACCCTCGCCCTGCTCCAGAGAACCCTCCTCGAGGGAACCAGTCATCGTCAGCACGCCCTCCTCAGAGACGGAAATCTGAGGGGCACGGCAGCACAGGACCAGAAGAACAGGCAGAGCGGGGTGGGTGTTGGCGAGATGTCGTGTTGTAAAAAAACAAAACATGTATGTTGTAAACAAACAAAACATGTTTAAAACAGGCTGCCTTCAATTCAACTCAAAGTTATGTTGATAATTTTAACCACCCATAATACTCTAGGATCATACATGTCTGGTTGTGAAGGGAACTATGGTCCAATGAAGCAAAGCAGGAGTCAGAGACGAAGCCTGTCGTCCTTCCACACGTGGGCTATCACGCCGGCTATTGAGGTCGTCCACCTGCGGCGGTGTCGTTCAGATGTTTCACGTATGACCAGCGGCTTCCCCACCCCGACGTGCATGCAACTTGCATGCCCTATTACCCGCCTCTCGCAGGATTGATGCACGCCTAGCTCCCTTCTGCCTGCCCCGCTCGAGCACCGCGAGCAAGGCCGTAGGCCTCCCTCCCCCCCCAGGAGGTAGTCAAAAACGCACCTTGATTTTGTTCTTGTCGAAACCCGGCACCTCCGCCGTCACCATGTAGCTCTTGTCGTCCTCCGACACCTCCAGCGGCACCACACGACCCAGGGCGCCGGCGCGGCGGGTCACCAGCGGGGCGGCCGCCCGGTCAAACATGTCCCACGGGTCGGTCGCCAGCATTGAGGAGGGCATGCCGAAGGCTCCCATGAGTGATTCCATCTCACGCTGCATCTGGAGCATCTGATCCGCCATGCGCCTGTATCCGTAATGAGGAAGGTCGGGGGATCCACGTCGGCGTGTGGCGGCGGTCAAACGCCGGTTTCCGATGCGGGAAGGGCTGAGCTTCAGGGCTTTGCTTATTGCAACACAGCTTAGAGGCATGTGAACTGCCCTGCCGTTCATATATAGTAAATCTGTGACCCACACCTATTCCACATATCATACATTAACTCTGTGGCGGGTGCCGTGCAGTGCAGTGTGGTGTTAAGAGGGTATGGTGCGATGCGGTGACATCGGCATGGCTGCGATGTCCTTTATGTTGCGCGGTGGTGCAGACACTCGAAGCAGATGTAATAAGCCACCAATCGCCAGCATTGGCGCGCTTCTGAATCGCTGCACCAGACCCGCAGCAGAAAGACCTTTTTAACCGGGTGCAGCTACAAACGGCTCAATTAGCTTAGCCCATCCTGCTGGGTTAGGCTGCGGTGCGGTGCGGCGCTGTGCGGACGGATGGGCGTTCAGCCGAGGCTCAAAAACTCGCACAGTCACATTATCGCAAAACGCGTGCACCGACCTCCCCAACGAGGTCACGGGGCACATGCCGCTCCCGGGTGGGGCAGACCCTGGCAGACGCCAAGCTGACTTATCGGACCTGGCGGCCCTGAAAAGACACCCCATCGCAGGACTTGCATCCACGACACGCTAGTTTAAACGCTTACATGTACGAACATGGGAACGCCCGCACTCTCGGAGGGGAACGAAGCGTGGACTCACTCACCTGAACGGCGTCGGCATCATCGTCCCAAGGGGCATCATGCTCAGGTCGCCGCTCTGTTGGGGGGTCCGCGGCTGCAAGCCGCTGGTGTGTTCGGGCTGCTCGGATTTTTTCTGAGCACCTGCATCCTGCGGCTGTCCGGGCTCCTTTTGGGCACGCGACAAGATGGAGGCGAAGGAGCGGGCGCCAGGGGCGATAGGAGCAGCCACAGGCGCCGCAGTGACTCGGCGAGCAGACGAGGCCGCGAAGAGCGGGCGATGGGATGCGGTGAACAACATTGCGACAGAAGACTTCCTTACAAACGGAGCAACACGACCAGAGAGAGAGGAAAGGAACATATCACAACAATGCGGACTGGAGATGACCAGGTTTTGTGTCAGTTATATGCGCTTTGCTGTGGGTGTAGATGCTTTCAATTTCGCTTTACTTCTGCCCTACAATATCCGAAGTACCTTGGATATATAATTTCGAGGGAAGTGGCGAGCTTGTTCGCGACATCTCGCGAATCCTAGTCAGCTGTCTTCAGTACGTAGTCCGGCAAGTCCCAGTATACGCACATCGTGAAACCTCGAGAAAAGAACTGAGAGCAACCTTGACGCAACATTCACATAGCATGTCGAGGTTTTCGGATGCAATACGAAAAGCAACGTCACTACGATCGCTAGTCTGCCATATTCATGCGGCGACGTCCTCCGAGACACTAATTTAAAGGAAACCAAAAACCTGCATATCCGATCACTCGTGCTTGGCTGGCAACCCCACGGGTCGCAATTCCGACAGGAGCGCGATAGCCTCACAGCTCCCACAGCATTTCCGAATCAGAGAAATGTCAGCTGCGCTTGAACCACAACAGCATTTGTTGTCTCCTAAAAACATTATGTCATCTCCATGAGCGTAGTGGCAGTAGAGTTTGCAAAGTTACACTAGTGTTTCCACATTAGTAATGTCGGAAACCAAATTTGGCAGACAAGTGATAGATGCAAGTGGCCTAAGCAAGCGCATCACGCGAAGTAATAAATTGCTTGTATGATGTGCTCCAAAACGAATCACAGCTGTTGCTCTTGATGCATATGACATTGTTGGTAAATGGGGTGTCGACATTTACGTCACAGCCATTCTAACCAACTATCGCAGTAACAGGTTTGACCGGCTTACAATTAAATCCTGTCCAGGTCAAGTCCTATGCAGGTCAACTCACCCCTGATCTCTACGGACAGCAGCTGGAATGTGATCGAAGCGTGCATTTCTTTGGTGCATGTCTACGCGAAACATTTGCAGCGACGCAGTTTTAATCTTATCCAACCTTTTATGCTGTAAGATTTTGCTCTTTAGCCTCTTGTCCATAGTTATAGCAATGGCACTTTCCGCGACCGTGCCCCTGGGCACTCAAGTCATGGCCACCAGCAGGTTAGCCATACTCAAATGTACAAGGCCTGTGTTGCATGGTATGGTCTTTCGTTAACTCCCTTGCCTGCCTTCACGGCTAACCTGCCTTCATAACTTCACGCACATAAAGCCCGCATGCACTGAACGGGCACGTCGCGCTCCCGTCGAGCGTTTGCAGGGCAACCGCCATCGCCATTGTTGCTGCCAGCATGGTCGTCCCACGCTACATCCATGCTGCTTCTTCCTCCGCCAGCTCCGGAGCCGCCACAGCAGAGTCGGCGCCGGCTGGCGCTAGCATCAATGGCGTCAGAGGCAGCAATGATATGACCACCCGCGACCCCAGCGCTTCCCGGCCCGACGAGAGCGATCGCCCCAGCGAAAGTGTCAATGCCGCTTTTCGCGACGTCATGCTTACCCGCCTAGCAGCGCTAGAAAGCGAGGTACAGCAGCTGCGTGCGGCGGGGAGCCGCCAGGCTGGTGGAGGTGACAGAAAGATGGGGCTGCAGCAGGGTCGGAAGGCAGCAGATGGGGGCACCCAGGAACACGTGGCGGCTGCGGCTGCGCCAGGTGCGGAAGGTGTAACTAAGGGGAAGGAAGCAAGCGGCGGTGACAACACAGGCAACCAGGGTAGCACGACGGAGGCGGTAGCCGAAGAGCTCTCTAAGCTGCACCCCAAGATCGTCCGGCTGGTGCACTCTGGTGAGATAGACGGGATGCAGGAGCCAGAGCGGGGGCTAGCTGGATGTCTGCTTGTTGGGGCAAATGTGAAAGGAACCGTAACTTCTGTGCCAAGCGGGTGGGATTGGGTAGCTCATGCAGTCTGGAAGACCGAAACTGCTACAAGAGGTGCACTGTTCCACTGTCCTGCTGATGCGTTCCTTGTTCATCCATCTTCCTCCTACCATTTCGCGCGGCTGCCTGGGGGCTGTTTGACTTCCTACCCTAGCCGCCGGCGCACCAACCTACCTATCCTCCTCCCCTTCCTTCCTTATACTATCTTCGTGAAGGCTACTTGGAGTCGCTACACCACTTGCGCCAGAGGTTGATGGTGGATGAGTGGGAGGGTGGTGGCCGGCAGCGGGCACTTCAGCGCGGTGTGGCAGAGTTCGAGGGACAGTGGGTGGAGAAGAGGGTGGAGCTGGGCTGGGAGGAGTGGGAGGAGCTGTCACAGCTGTACAAGGTACGGTAGGGAATGTGGGGTCGGGCATGGAACGGGGGTGAAGGAGAGGGCTGCGGTGACTAGGGGCGCTGTCGAGACGGGGCAGTGGCTGATAAGGACAAGGCGAAAGGGTCGGAAGCCGCTCCTGCGGGAGAGCAGTGACCAGCAGAGGAGGGAGGGAGGCGAGGGAAGGAGGCAGCTATTGCGTATTGCTGTGGCCACATGCCTCGTGGTGCGGATGCAAACCTCACCATTGTGTCGACGTTGAAGTCGAAGCGCCCAACTGAGGTGCGGGGTTTAGACAAGGGCCAACACAGCAGCTCCGGTGTCACACACCCGGGGTCAGCAACCCCCATTGATGACTCTGTTCCATGATCGCTTTCATTATGTACTCACCCGCTTGGGCTGCATTTCACCCTACATGAACCCTAAAGCCCTCTACCCTCTTCCCTCGCCCACCGAGGCTCCTTCTCCTCCTTCCCCCCTTCCCCGGCTTCCTGGCAGGATCCCGAGAACCTGGAGGTGATCCGTGACCCACGGGTCCGAAGTGCAGCGCGCGCGACGCTGCAGCGCGTGTTGGATGAACGGCACGAGAAGGTACGGGAGGCAGCCACGCATCTCGCCAAGGAGCTGGCTGACGGAGTGGCCAATGGGCCTGGGAACCTCATCTCAGGGCTGTTGGGTCTGCTGCCGTTGCCGGGCTTCCTCAAGGGCAAGTGAGGAGCTCAGCGTCAGGATTGGGAAAGAGCAATCCCTGGAGTATGAATGGAAAGTGAGGCTGGAGCGGCTATGCGTTCTTGTCAATTCCGCTTGCCATCTTCAGCTGCAGATGAGAGCGGAGGTCGTACACAGCGGATAGGGATGGGTGGTGTGCCATGGGAAAGGTGATGGGATGGGATGGGATGCCGTGGGGTAGGTGGTGTGCAGGTTACCTGCCGAGGCAAAGGCGTGGGGGATTGCCTGGGTGGTTGGTTTGATATGGTAGCTTGTTGTTGTTGTTGTTGTTGGCGCATTTCAAGTAGTAATTGGTAGGCAGTAAGGTGGGTATGCAGGCTGCGACCTTCTACGCGGCCTTGGCTAGGCGAGCAGGTGCAGTGCAGATGATAGCCGTGGGTGGAAAAACCTATCTGGGGTAGAACACGGCGCGTGATGAGGCCGTCAAGGCTTGCCCTTGTACAGCTACACTGTCCAGAAGGATGTTATTCCAGCATGAAACCCAAAGGATCTCTTGTAAAGCAGCGAGTTCCTGATCTCCTTACCCTGCGGCCATGCTATTGATGTCATCACAGGTGCATTGCCAACACTGATGCAGCCTCCAGTCCCGTCCGGATGTCCACCAATAACCAGTGCCAGGGCTGCACCCAGGGAAAAGTCCCTAGGGAGAAAGTCCCGGCAGTGCTGAGAGCAGCACCACGCAGACGGCATCAAGGTGAAGCCGCAGCCCCGCCCTGACCAGGAAGGCCCCTGCTGCGGTCAATCCTAAGGAAGACGGCTCGTATGGTGAGAAAGATCTGAACACAGAAACACAACTGCAACACTGACGACATCCCTTTCCTGGCTCTTCTGCATCTGGCCAACATGCACATGTACCACCCCGGCCGCACTTCTGCAGTCGATCTCCTTACGCTCCACCGGGCCGAAGCACACGCTGTTTAGTGCCCCCTCATACTTCTCACCCTGTTGAGTAATCGCGATGCAGAGCGGCACCGCCTCCTCTGTATTGTACACTGTTCCAATCCGGCCAGGCACACATGAAGCCCTAAAAACCCAGTTCTCGATTTCAACACCCCCCATCACCATGACCATGACTCCTTTCCACAACCAGCTTAACCCAGACAACATATCCTACTACGGTCCACCAATTGGGGAGGAATGGCAGCCCTCCGTCGGGGTGGTGGTGGTGATTGGGGTGTGTGTGTGTGCCCTCGGCAACGAGCCCGCCTTGCTGCACCGCAGCAGCAGCAGCCACGTTGTCATCACGTCGGCGTTGTGTCGTCAGTCGGGGTTGTGTCGGTCTTGCGTGCGAGCTGCTCTTTGAGTCTCAGCGCTGTGGTGTATGCGGCCTTCTTGTTGGCCCCCAGGTTGGCCACCACCTGAAGAGGGAGAACGGGAGGGGGAGGAAGGGGGGACGGCAGCAAAGAACGGAGAGGCAGAATCGGAAAAGATGGAAAGAATGCACACTCTACAGAGTTTCAGGAGGCGAAACGCTATCAGCAGGCCGACATTTTCAGTTGGCAAGGGAGGGGGCAAGAAGGCAGCGTGGAGAAGCGGAATGACAAGGACACTGCGAGGTTGCAGATCGGGTAAGCCACGGACACATTAATGGTTCAGTTCGTGTACAGTTACTTGAAATTCATGTTCCAAGTTGTTCTCCTTTTCCAACCTCATCTTCCTCCTGAAGTCTGCTCTCCAGTCCGAGCCATATCTGCACTGATTCGGCATTTTGCCCCCTTTTTCATATAACCTCCCACCCTTACGCACCTCCTTCACCGCCGCAGACACGGGCATTTCCGCCTCCAGCAGCTCCCGCAGCACCCGCTCTATGGCTCCAGAACCAACACCCGCTGCAGCAGCCGCTGCTCCGGTTCCGAAACCAGCTCCAGCACCGCCTTCCGCCGACGAAGCAGTTGTCCTCAGCCCCAACGGCCCGCCGCAGCCCTCTATGAGCAGACAGATCTCCCCGCGTGCCTCACGTACCTCCCCAAACTCCCGCAGCGCACCCTCCAGTGTCGACCTGCCAGCCGATGGCGATTTAGTTTGGTGCCGTAACCCAGTGCATGGACCGGGCTCAGACAACTACAGGGACCAAGGCACAGGCCTCCGGGACATGGGCACTTTCACTTAGCAAAGTGTGATGCGATAGCGCTGGTGGTCACGGACTAGCACTGCACTGCAACTAGTAACCGCAGCAGCGCCAGCAGCCAGCGCACAGGACACACTCCACTTCATTCCTTTCCTTCCCACAATCTCTTCCTGCTCCGACGCAGTGCTCCTCTCCTCAACCGCCAACTCACCTGACACCTCAGGCCGATGCCTTCCTTACCTAAAGTACTCCTCATGCACTTTGCTGATCTCCCGGGCGACGCAGCAGCGGCGACTGCCCCCCAGCACCTCCACGCAGTCCCGCAGGACGGCGGCCAGGCCGTGGGGGGCCGCGTAAAGCACCAGGGTGCCGGGCTGGGCGGCAAGGCGCTCCAGCGCCTGGCGCCGCGCACCTGCAGCGACAGCAACCCTCCAGGGAGGCATCAGGAGGGAAACCAAATCAGGCCAGTAGCATCAAAGTGCATGTACCAGTCCTACTCGACACGCTGCCAAGAAGTCAGTTCGCCAGAAATTCCAATGAAAACCTGCCGAGAAGAAGTGCGATAGCTACGTGACACGCGACAGCCCCATTGACCACGTCCCTGTAAAATACCTGTGAATACCTGTGAATAGGCTCATTTGGACTAGCTGCACTAGCTGCACCTTTTTAGGTGCGATGCCCAGTACCTCATCCGCACCTCTACCTTCTAGATCACACTACCCAGCACTACCAGCACTTCCTCAGCAACTCACTCCACCATTGGCCCCCCAGGTCGCCAACCTCCCGCACCCAACTGACCTGATTTTGGTGGCAGGAAGCCCGCGAAGGTGAAGGACCCCGTGTGCAGTCCCGAGCCCACCAGTGCCGTCACGAAGGCGCACGGCCCCGGCAGCGCCACCACCCGCACACCCGCCGCCACCGCCGCCGCCACCACGATATGACCGGGGTCAGAGATGCCCGGCATGCCCGCGTCGCTAACCAACCCCACGGGCTGAAACACGGCGTGCGTGTTCGCGTGTTTCCCCATGTTTGGGTTTTATGCGAGCGTATGAGGAAGTGGACGGGTTTGGCCCCGGGAAAGGGTGGAGGTCCAGAGCGCCGGTGCGCGGAGGGAAAACATGGTACACGGAACGTGGTTGGGGAAGTGGAGGTGTGAATGAATGATATGGGGCAATGTAAGGAAAAAAAGGGCCAAAAGGAAGGGCGCAGCAAAGCATGGAACCGCAGAGACCAGAAGCGCTTCAGGTGTTCGACAAGGCAGCACAACGCAATAATACAGCGCAACTCACGCACATGCCAGAAGGTGGGCACGTGGTAACGCCAGATGGCACGAACCCACGTAACCTCCAATCCCCCTCCGTCCCCCCTACCTCCCCCTGCTGCAGCCGTTGCATCACCCTGGCCAGCCGCTGTTTTTCATTGTGTTCGTGGCAGCTAAGAACCTCCAGGTGCCGTATGCCCTGCAGGCGGGGACCGAGCGCGGCGGACAGGAAAGAGAAGGCTCTTGGGGCGGGGTAAGCTGGCTAGGGCTTCCGGAAAAAGAGGGTGAGCATGAAGCTGGTAGAGGCCAAGACCTGGAGAAGGATCTGGGATGGTTGCAGCTGCGGGACGCGCGGGAAGGGGATGCGGGGTGCCGGGTCGGGGCTCACCAGGAAGTTCAGCAGCTTGCGTGTGTGGCGGGTGTCCTCTGCTAGCAGCAGATTGACACGGCGCAGCGTGTCAGAGGCTCGGAGAGTGATGTCGCGCAGGTTGCCAATTGGTGTGGGAATGACGTACAAGCCCGGCGGCAGCGGGCCTTCCTCCGCGGCGGAGGCAGCGGAGACAGCGGCAGCATCACGAAGGCTGCCTAGGCCGGGGCCAGCGCCGCCGTCGGCGTCGCTGGAGACGTCGCAAGTAGGCTCGGCGGCGACTGCGGAGGACGATAAGGCGGTATTTGATGATGATATCGCTGGGGAAGGAGAGGTGGTTTGTTGCTTAGCAAGTTGAGGAGACCTTGCTGGCTGTAAGCTTCTGGGTTTGGGAAAAAGCACCAAAACTGGTATGGTGTAGCGTGTTACCTGGGACGGAGGCGAAATCCGTAGGAAGCAAGTCAGTTGGGTGTGCGGAAGATTCTCGGGCTGAAAGTGAGTATCGCTGAAATGTGGTCGAGGCAAAACGCAGATAGAAGCTCTTGAGGAAATGCCGTGCAGAGGCTCTCAGTACGCCGGTAGTGCCGACAAACTTGTATGCTTGCATGTTAGTCTAGCGACGATGCTTCGGCACAAAGCGATTGCCTTCAGGCGATTGGCCGTTGTCAAAATTACCGTACACGCAATCCGTACCGAGTTTTTGTCGCCCTGCACTTTTGCCATTGTAGCCTTGACGTGGTCGATACACCCATAGCACAAGATAACCTAAAGTGCAATTCAACGATGAGGTTCTTATTTGTAGCAACGTTTGGATTGCATAGCTTGGCGGCAGCATAAAACTCAAACAGAATTGGAAAAGGCGAAGAAGGACGGCTTCTCGCTCTGCTGTCTCCAAGCTAAGGTGGGCGCTTTCAACATACTAGGGGCTCCCGTATTTGTTTTGAAGTCAGGGTCCAAAGCCTTTCATCGTGTGCGGAAACAGGGCATGGAGGCAACAGCATCAAATACTATTGCTGTGAGATGTCGTTTGGCTTATTTTGGGCACCATCGGCAGAAGGGGTGATGGACGCCGAGCCGATGAGCCTGCCTTGGCTGTCGGAGTTCTTTTGCGCATCCTGAAATCTCCAACGATAACCCAAGCGCCTCGAACATGGCGCACGAAATTCCTCCACAGTTCCGTGCAGTTCTTAATCCGCGGGAGTCTCCGGTAGGTCTTGTCGGACTTCTATCCATCTATGCCATAAGCGCCCAAGGAGCCCTGGGGGAAGGGTTTACCCTCGGCTACAGCGAGCACTAAAGTATTCGGCTTGGCTTAATTCTCTCCGATTATGGCTATGTATAAAAGCGCCGGGGCCCATCCAGTGATCGCCCAACTCCCCACTCGTGACCGCCCGTCACTGCAGGCACACCGTGCTGAGCGTGTAAAGGCCCTGCATGCGGAGCTTAGCACGCCCCAAGGGTAAGTTGAATGATGTCGTTATATTTCAGCAATGGTTCCCAGAGTTATGATAATGTGCTGGATGGGTGTTGTGCGGTACTCCCAGGCACGAAGCTGACCACAAGCGGCATGACAAGCAAAACACCAAGCGAACGACAGAAATAGAGTTGTCACACCAGCTGCACAACCCATTGCGCAACTGCAACAGATCAACAGTACAAAACGGCTGCATCAATTATTGTCCTGGAAAGACACTTGGAATTGTTTCCCTTAGCCGTCAACTTTGGAACCCTTTCGGCCTCGCCTCCATGGCCTCCAACAGTCTATCGATACCCGATTGACCGCCCGCTGCCCCGCCGATGGCCCTCCTTCCATGCGGCAGTTTGCGCCACGCGGCATTTTGGTTGCCCTCCTCCTGGCCGCATCTGCTCCAGCTGTTATCCGACGCGCACCCGGAGGTGCGCATGGCCGCAGCTCACCTACTGGGCCATTTCGGCGCCGTCCTGGCGGGCCGCCGGGAGCCGAGCCTTGAAGGTCGCCTGTCGCCCAGCGCCCTGATAGATTGGGCCCTGGCGATGCTGTCACCCTCATCTCTGCTACCGGCAGCGCAGCGCATGACAGCTGACGCCAAGGTGTGGTTACACGGGGCCATTGGGAACGGCCCGTGTCTGGGCGCGGTATGACTGGGATGAGCATTCAGGTAACAATAGAGAAACATGGGGTCGGCTGCTAAGCCGTATCAATCCCGCTGGCGGCGCTGCCTCCCTTGCAGGAGTCGGCCCTCATGGCACTACACGCTTGCATCGCCGCCATGCCGCCTGCGGACGTGGCACCTTTCGCGCAGCCGCTGCTGCGCCTCACCACGGCTTTGCTGGAGGCCACCACCACCCCGCCCCGCGTACTGGGCCCACTGCTGCGGCTGCTCCTGGCGGTACTCCCGGTCGTGCCGCTGGCCGTGCTCGGTCAGGGATTCGGCGACTTGGCTGACCTCCTGTGCGGCTGGGCCCTGGAGCCACTTGTTGCATCGGACGACAGGTATGCTGATGGGGCTGTATGTCTTGAGAGTTGGGCCGCTGACAAGCAAGAAAACCGCTGCCAATGGAGGAAACTTCGCACGCACTACATATTGCGCGGCCGTTTTGCAAGTCGACAGATTGCGAAGGTAGGCTAAAGTTCGTTGTCAAGGGATACGAGCCTTTCTGAATCTGCTGTGCGGTGCATGTTGCATGCTGCCTGCCCGTGGGCCGCTTTGCAGGCAGCTAATCACCTTAATTCTACATGCGCTGCGGCCCCAGTGGCACAGCCACCCGGACCTCACAGCCTCACTCACTGACAACATGCTAAACGATGTCAAGGCTGCCGCGGCCTCCACGGCCGCTGCAACAGCGGAAGGCGGTGCCGACGCTGCCGTTCAGATGGCTTCATGTATGCAGCTGGTGCAGCTGCTGTGCGACATTTTCTCCGCGGCCTCGCTTCGCCAGCTACCGCTCGCAGGCCTGAGCCCCTCAGAGGATCTGGCGCAGGTCCCCCAGAACCTGATCCCCCAACCTCAAACTTCCACTCAGCCATACCTACAGGCGAACACTGGTGTTTTGCTTCAGAGACCTTCTCGTGTAGTTCTTGCTGGAGGCGTATTGAAATCTACAACAGCAGGCCAATACAGCATCCAAACGAATAATCAAATGCCTCAGAAACAAGTTGGGCTTGTAGGAAAGCACGCGCAGCCTGGTGCTCTCGCGGCCTCACCTCACCCCACAACAAATACACTTGGCCAGGCGGCGGATGCGTTCATGCCAAAGCAGCATGCGCCTCCTATACCACCTCTTGCCCTCACTGCCATTCTGCGCACGCGGCCGGGCGCCGCCACTGTGCGGCATCTTATCGGCCTGTACCGCCGATTATTGGCTACGCTAACAGAAGTTCGAAGCAGCGTTGGTAGGCTAGATGAGGATGCAGATGCTAGGGCTAGTTCCAACACGCGCCCTAACGGTGCTGGGACATGGACCAGCCGCCTGTGCGGTTGCATTGAGACACTTGTCGACAGCGTGGCGTCATGTGTTACGGGTATCGACCCGCGGGACGTGGACGATGTGTTGGAGGGCTTCGACGATGACATCACAAGGCACCTTGCTGCGCTTACGCTACGGGATCAGGGCCAAGGCTCTACTGCCAGCACGTCGGCTAGCCAGGCCAGCACAGTGGCTGCGCCCAGCTTGTCCTGGTCCTTGGACGAGGCGGCGGGCATCTTTGGTCCTGTAGGCGCCGTGCTGGCTGCGGCAGCGCCGGAGACTCCGAGTGTTTGTGTTGATGCAAAGGTGGTAAATGCAGATGGAGCTGCGCGTGGCGGCAGTGAAGACGGTAGGAGTTCAGCGCCACGTACACTTGCAGTGGAGCCGTGCAACGCACTATTAACCTCGGGGATTGAGAGCCGCGGCACTGCGCTGCGTTTATGGATCTTCCGAACCGCGTTGGAGTGGGCGCTGTCATCGCTAGGCGCGGCGGTGGACGGCGAGGAGGGCGCAAGGCCTGGCGCGGACGCAGAGGCCCTAATGGGTTGTGCATTGCGGCTACTTGATAGGGCTTCTGCACCGGGTGAAGCCAGGTGTATGCTGCTGGAGCTTGTTTTGGAGGGCCAGGCAGGGAGCATAGGCGTGTGTGCCCTCAGGCAAGTCCCCATGGCGCGGCACGGCAGGGCGCCTGGTGGCACGGCATACACCCCGGATTTGGATGCACGTGACTGTTATACCTTAATACGTGCTCCTTGACGAGGGGAAAGCGATGATTGTTACTGCAACCGGTAGGTGAATCATTGGCTGCCTAAGCCGGAAGGCATTGAAGAGGAACGTTTGCGGAAGTTTTGCTATAATTGTCTCCCTGCGCCGCAATTCCACATAGGTCATCTCCTTGCGCATCGTCAGTGGCTGCTGCGGCGAAGCTCCTTCATGCGCTGCTGTCACGACGGGAGCTGGCGACGACCACCTTGGAGTGGCTACTGGGTGACCTGTGCCTGCACTTGGCGGCGTTGCAGCCGGGAGCAGCCATGCTTGCGGCACTTCAAACGCATTCACATCTCTACCGCTCTCCATTGGCAGGGGCAACGGGCTTGGAGGGCGGTGTCGGGGACACCGGTGCCGCGGCTGCGGCTGCATTCGACTGCGCAGTGCTGCAGGCAGCCTGTCAACGAGGTTGGCTATCAGACAAGAGCCTCTTCCGGATTGAGGCCTTAATATGGGCCGCGCTGTGCGCCTCTAGGACGAAGCCCGCTTCGCAAGCGACCCCAACAACAGAGTCCCGGGAATCCAGCACAGCACAAGCTGTATTGCTGTCCTCCAAGGGTGTAAGAGCCAGGGGTGGCCTGGCGGTCTTGCCGGCGAAAGATAGGGGCGGAACCAGCAAACGGACAGCTACTGCGCCAACACGACTGGAGCAGCGGCCCTCATTGCCGTCGTCTGTTGCACTGGCTCTCTGCGACGCCTGGGCAGCGGCAGCGGTTGGTCTGATAGCGGTGGTCTACAATAAAGGACGGACATCCTGCGCAGCAGCGACGATTGGGACTCGCCGCTCACACGAGCACGCCCAGCCGGAGTCCGCAGCAGCGGCCCAGGACGCTAGGTGGCAAGCAATAGCAAACGGCCTGGCAGCAGCACCACCCACAGTTGCAAGAGCCTGCTGCGCAGCCTACCTTCACACAATCCACAGCCTGCAGGCCGGTTCTTTGATCGCGGGCAACGACACGTCTGTAGATACAGGCCTCAAGCTGCGTACATTATTGGCGGTTCAGCGTCTCATTAAGCACCCTGTGGTTGCGGGATCGGGCGCTCTCCGCTGTGAGCAGCTGTTCCGGCTAGCAATGGAGGCCATTTCAGCTGGCGCAGTTAGCTGGGACGCCCGCATACGCGTCGCTTCTGCTGAATGTGCGGCCGATCTTGTTGCAAATGTGCTGCGGCCGCTGCAGCAGCCGGCGCCGTTGGCAATGTCCGCTTCTGGCATTGGAGCCCCAGCCATTGGAGTTCTTGAATGGACGTTGGCAGGTCCGGTAACCCCACCGCAGCCGCCGCGACCAGAATCATTCGGCCCACTGGTGGCGCTGGCGCTGGATGCCATGGCTGACCTGTCACCCGATGTGGCGACGGCGGCGTTGCGCCTGGCGACAGAATTGTCTGAGGCGGCACTCTTGGCGATGCTGCGTGGCCCGCCCTCGTGTTGCACTTGGGTGCCAGACTGGCAGGACTCGCTGGGTGTTGCGCCGGCAATGCGTGCGCCGCGCGTACAACAGGTGGCCCGGCTGCTGGAGCTGATCTTCCAGTCGGCAGCGACAACGCAAGGCAACGTGCTGCTCCGGAAGCGCATTCCCGCGGCATCATCTGCGGGCTCAGGCGCAGGCGAGGATGGCGACGGCGGTGGAAGGTTGGAGGCGCTTCAACGCCTGGCTCTGGGCATGTTGCCAGCCGAGGTGTCTGTGCAGGCCGCGGCTGATTCCGCCGGCGGCGGCAGCACCGTGGCCGCCAGCAACAGCAGCTTACCGGTGGCTGTAACTGGGGGAAAATGGAACCATGCGTCGGGTGCCGTCGACCGCAGCGGTGCTGCGCTTGTCTGGTTGGCGCTACAGGAGGGGTCCAAGCATATTGTGGCGGCACGTCTGCGGACGCACTTGGGCGGACCAACTCAGACCTTGGGCGTATTGGAGCGAATGCTACAGGTTGGGCATGAGGATGGATGGTTAGCTTTGAGAAGTGCGCTACGGCGGCTTTTGGGGCGGCCTTCTTCCTCTTTTGCAATGTCGTGAAGAGCGGCGGCATTAGGGACTAAAATCACAAGCGCTTTATGACTGCGGACATGCGCATGAGCCATTCGTCCTCCTTGTGTGACATGCATCGGAACGTAAGGCCACGAGTTATAGCAGTTTTCCCTAAATCGTGACCCGTTGGGCGCTGCTGGATCAAGATTTACAGACATTAAGCGTTACATAATGTTGCCCCTTGCAGATGACGTATGCACGGCTCTCCCAGGAGCGGCGCGACGCAGGCTCTGGGGGCGTGGGCGCGTCAGGCCACGAGTCTGCTTGGCTGGCTCTGGAGCTTGTGGGCGCACTCGAGCGGGCTGTGGCGCACGCGGCGGAGGGGCATGCGGGTCGCGACCTGTTGCCACAACCGGTCCTGGCCTTCTTAACTGCTAACAAAAAAGTAAGACCACTTCAGCGCAAGCTTGCGTGACAAAGATACTGGCACACTTGCCTTCGCACACTCCAGACTTCCAAGATCACGAACATGTTTCATGTTCCCCAGCCCACTTATGGTCTGTTGCTGTTCACGTCTTGTAACAATGCGAACCCAGGTATCATGTTCTACCGCTTTTGTGAGTGGGTTCACCTGTGTCAGTATCCGCCGGTGATGGGTGGGTGGCGATGGTGGGTGACAAGGGGAAGCGCCAATGGTCTTACTGTCCGTTTGCGTTCTGCAAATGGCATGGTTATCAGTTCTTGCTTCAAATAAGTACTTATCAAACCCCTACCCCACTGTCCCACACGCGTTTGCAGGTGTGTGAGGAATGGTTCACTCGTGGGCGGGAGCTGCTCGCGCGCATCGCAGCGCTGGCATCCGCACACCACCACGTGGCGCACCATGGGCTGATGCGCCTGAGCGACTTGCGCCTTACGATGCGTCAGCTGTTGAACAGCCTGGCCAAGGAGCGCAGCAAGGCTGCGGCAGTGTCAGGCGGGGCACCGCAAGCAGATGCCAAAGGCGACGGCGCGGGCGGTGGCGGCGCAGCCAGACCGCTGGGCGTAGCTGGCGCTGCGGCCGCATCAGCCCCGGGATCCAATGCTGCTGTGGATGCGCCATCGCAGGCAGCCCATACAGCTTCGCGGCATGCCAGTAAGCAGCTGCAGCGCCGTGGGGGTACGGTAGGGGATGCTGCGCCTGCCCAGCAGCCGCCTCATCCTTCGGCGGTCGCACCCGCCCCGGCAGCGGCTGGAGGAGCTGTGCCAGGGGTCGCCATGGCCGACGAAGCTGCTGCCGCTCCGTCTCCGATGCAGCAGCTTGAAAGCAGCCTATCCCGCCTGGCCCTCTCTGTAGTGGAAATCCTTAAGCTGGTGGGCTCCGCCTTGCTTGCTATGGGCGAGGCAGACAGTTTGCAGGTAGTCCACGCGCCGTTTCCCATATGTACCCATGTGATCTGTTATAGCATGAGCTTAGGGGGCCGTTGTTCAGGGCGGCTTTTTGTCCTCGTGTTCATTTCTCATTGCGGTGACTTCGCGCTCAGCAAAATAACATTGCTTTTCATGCAACAAATGTAACAAGGGCGGCCCCTTGCCGACTAAAGCTGCGGTTGCCGGTGCGGCATTCACAGGGCCTGCACACCTGGGCTGTCCGCGAATTTGAGCCTCTGCTCCAGGGAGCGCACCTGCCGGGCGCTTCCGCCCTCGCCGCGGCTACGGCCGCAGCTGCCGCGGACGTGCTGGCGTCCGGCGAGTCACGACTGGGCACTGCAGGGCTGAGCACCGCGAAAAGGCGACCAGAGCCGATGCGCGGAGCACGTAGCGGCGGTGGCAACAAACATCAAAAGGTCAGGCCGGACTAGGCGACATCCTTTTGTATACGGTTTTGCCTCGGCTGGGGGTTTCGCAGGTTCGAGATTCTGTTCGTATTGCAGAGCATGGCATGCCAAGCTAATAGCTAACAGTTGCTCTTGTTGTGCATGCTGCGCCAATCCACAACATGTCTTCACAGCAAAAGAGCCCGCTGTCCGAAGCAAATGATACCTGGCTTTCCTGCGTTCATGGTGTTTTGATACTGGGGCAGACTGTAGCCATCAGCTGGGTACTCCGGTGAATTTTGGGAACTTCTTGCCGCTTGCCTGGTACACTTACGCTTCTTGTGTGCAATGCCGCAGGACGCCTTCGCTTGGCTTCTGGGCCTGAGTCAGCAGGCGGCTGGCTCCTACGAGCAGGCGCTCTTATCCTATAACTCATTCCTTGCGCCCGCGCAAGCTCCCGCCACCTCTCTAAGTGCCACCGGCAGCCCTGGCAGCGGCAACGGTGCCGCTGCTGCTCCAGGGCCAAGCCCTAGCACGGCACTGGAGCTTGCAGCCGCCGCTCAAAGCTTCGTGGTGGAGCGAGTGGCCGAATGCTACGCGGCATTGACCGACTGGTCAGGGCTCCAGGTGCGTCAGGGCACCAGCTCCTTAAAAGGCAGCGACAGAACAGCCCGATGGCAGGCCGCTGCGTGGTAAGGGCCAGAATCATTACTGCGATCAGACCGTAGGGTCTGTGCCATGCATGCGCACATGCGCCCCACGGAAAGAGAGATTTTCTCCAGTTACTAGAGACGCATAACCTGGCCTAAACTGGCATATAACCTGCAGGGTCTGGTGGGCGCCTTCTCTCGCACCGCAGCCACCGAGTCCGCCGTAGCGGGCTGGTGGCCAGCGATGGCGGCTTCCATTGAGCATAGGTTCCGTGCTCTGGCAGCCTTCGACACGGCGGTACGGTCCGTTTCTTCCTCAGAACTGGTGAGTCGAGACACATTGTGCTGTTGTGAAGGGTTTTGATTCGGCGCGTAGCTGCCCAAGTTACGCACACTGTTTTTGCGAAAATACTGCCATCTTGTGTCACGACACGGCGAAGTACTTGAAGTACGTGTTGGCTTGAAGACGCGCCCGATCCTTTTGCTTGCAAGAATGATATGTACTGTTCCTATTGGTAGGTGTGTAAAACTCTACCGGACTAGAATTTTCCATTCGTTCGTCTGGCTGGGCTCTTGGTTTTTCGCCTTTCCGTTAGGTTATGCTAATCTCCTCGCGACAGGTACCCGGCGATTCTTCCAATACCGTCCTGCTGGCCGCCCTCCGGGCATTGGAGGGCACAGCAGCGGCTGCAGCGCCCCGCAGTGCACATCCTTCAGGCTCCTTGGCACCCCTTTCGCCACCGCCGCGGCCCCGTTCAATGGACCTTGCAGCCGTCCGCGAGGCCACCTCCCTGGAGCTCGACCGCATTTTGGACCAGCTTCGCGCCAGCGCACTATCCGACCCGGCCGGGCAGCGGCAGTTGCTGTTGCAGATTAGCTACCTGCGCAGCGCATTGCGGTCGCTGGATGGAGAACTTGCAGCACACGGCAGCGGGGCTGCCGGCGCCCATGGCCCTTGGTGTGGACTACTTCTGCCACAGGTGCTGCATTCCGGCCAAGTAGCCGGTGAAACGACGACGGGTGCTGTCACTAGCGCAGGATTCAGCTTTGGTCTTGGCCGCGGCCTGCTGAGCCCAGACGGCGGCCTGCAAACCGCAGTTGTTCGTGATGTAGCTGTAACGGCGGGGCTGCTGCGCGCCGTGCGGGCAAGCGACCCGCGAGCCGGGCTGCCTGGGACGCAAGCTCTGCTAATTGAGAATATCCGCGCCGGGGCGGCGACGGGCAATTGGAGTCTGGCGACCCGACTGGTGCAGGCGGCTGCAGCGCGCGTGTCAGGGCTCGAGGTGGATGCCGCGGCTGGCGCCCGCGAAGTGCTCTCCATAACGCACAGCCTGGTATGTGCGGCATCTGGAAGGCTCATGCCGGGACAAGTCGTGGAGTTGCAGTTGCGGGCCCTACTGCCGCACTTGGGGTCTGTGGACGGACCTGCGCTCCGCCGCTTACCGCCTGGGGCTCCGTTGCACCGCGTCGTGGACGCTGATGCAGACGACCTGGCGTGTGCTTTATGCACGCTGGCACGGTGGATGCTGAAGGCAGGTGCGGTGGCGTCGAGTCACCATTCGCCTGCACCGGCCTCCCATGGCCCGCATCACCCAAGCCACATCCAGCCACATGGCAGCCAGCGGCCCCAAGGGGCAGACCAAGGCAGGCAAACCAACGGCCAGTCTCGTGCTGGCCCCCCGGGCTTCCTGCTCAACTCGCAGCAGCAGCAGCAGGAGCAGCGTAGCCTGCAGCACGCGCAGCCTGGCGTCACCGGTACGGACACCAACGTCTCCCGCCCAAGCCCTGCCACGTCTTCTGTTCCGCAGTGGCCGAGTGCGTTGGATTGGCCCGCGCTCAGCTCAAGTCTCCTTCGGGAGCTAGTTTCTGAGCATGGCATATCCTCGTGCGCCATGGCTCCGGGCCCCGGCGGCGGCGGGTCTGCGCCAGCGGCGCAGCTCGCATTCCTTCTGCCGGAAGCCCTGCTGCAGTCGTACTATGCACCAGCGTCCTGTTGCCTTCGTGCGCTGCAGCTGTCCCCGGACTTGGCGCGCGCCTGGAAGGCCTGGGGTGACCTGGTATTCAAGGCAACGAAGGAGCATCGGGCACGAGCGGCACGGCCTCCACCGCAAGCGCCTTCACCAGCAGGCGGATTAGCTAGCAGCACGTTAGGGTCTAGCAGCGGCGCGGCCGTTAGCCCTACAGGCGCATCTGTGGACGATGCATCTGGGGCCTGGGCGGCGGTGGGGTATGGCGCCGCAGCAGTGGCGTACTGCCGGTATCTTGCGCTGTCCTTTAGCCATGATACCGCTGCACGTCCCGAGGATATGTTGCCAGTGCTGCTACAGCTCCTGCACATTGTCGTGCGCCACGCCACGCCAATTGAGCATCTGCTGGAAGCACAGCTGTCGGTGGTGCCACCATTGGCATGGTCGACGATCACTCCGCAGCTGCTAGCGCAGCTCCCCAGTGCCAGCGGGGCTGCGCGGCGGCTGCTAGGCCTGCTGCTGCACGCAGTGGGCCGTGCCGCGCCGTCGTTGGTGCTATATCCAGCAGTAGTTGAAGTGCGCGCCGCGGATATGGCAGCTGCTACAGCGGCGGCTGCCGCCGCCACAGCCGCGTCTTCGGGTGAAGCCCCTGCCAAAGCTGCAATGGAATCGTCAGTGACTGGTGCCTCTATGGTTCCGGAGCTGCGGGCGCTTTTGGCGGATTTGGGTCGTAGTCGAGCAGGACTACTGGCGGGCGTGGAGGTGCTGGTTGCGGAGATGGAGAGACTGACAGTGCTGTGGGACGAGCGCTGGGCGGCTCTGCTAGCAGAAGTGGAGGTGGAAATTGCGCGCAGGTACGTTCCTGAGGGGGTGTTTTGTAGGGGCCTGGCGATGCCCTTACTGTTCTTTCGTTAGGGCACGTCGATGCGTTGATATCCTGCAGGCATCTCACGAGCTTACTCTGCCATTGCTAAAGCTATTTGAGTCTGAGCCGGTTTTCTTTCGTAGCCCCACGCACGCTTGGCCCATCCATACACCACTGCGCAGAGCCGTGAGCCTACAGGCCGAGGCTTCGCGTGTTGCGGACGACGCGTCTATTAACGCAGATCAGCGCCAGGCTCTCCTCTCGAGCCGCTATTCCACCCTCATGGCACCCGCTGTGATGCTGTTAGAGCGCCAGCTCCGTGTTATGGCGGCGATGCCGGCCGAAACGCCGCACGAGCGTCGCTTTGCAGAAGCCGTGCTGCCGCGGTTGCGGGCCGCTGCGGCATCACTGCGCGACGGCGTTGGTGTGCGCGACTGGGCTCGGCCCAGCCAGGCCTGGGCACCGCTGCGTGCCGCGGCGGCATCGCTGGCACGGCAGCAGCGACAGCCCCTGCCGCCGATAGCAGAGTTGTCGCCCCGACTGGCGGCGTTGCAGGGCTCGGAGGTGCCCATGCCCGGGTGTCACGCCGACGACGGCGCCGGCGGTGGCCTAGTGCCTTTTGCAACACTGGCCTCCTTGGGAATAACGGAGTCAGCGGCTGCAGCGACGGCAGCAATGGCGGCAACGGTCACTGTGGCGGGAGTGTGCAGCGAGGTGGTGGCGCTTAACACCAAAACCCGGCCCAAACGTGTGGCGCTGGTGGGCAGCGATGGACAGACGTACACGTACCTTCTGAAGGGGCGCGAGGACCTGCGCATGGATGAGCGGCTGATGCAGGTATGTAAGGGACCCCAGACCAGAGGCCGCATAGCTGGCATGCTTGTTGGTTGCGTTAGCGCTGGTTCCCCTTATATTCTGCTTGACAAGCTTCCCGTGCCGGACAGGCGCTTTCTGCCGCAGCTACGTGTAGCTCCCTGTGTCTCTGCCGTGTTTCAGGTGCTACGAGCCATTAACTCGATGCTCCAAGCGGACCCCTCAGCCGCCGCACGCGGCCTCGCGACAGTGCGCTGCTACAGTGTTACCCCTCTGGGGCCCCGCGCAGGGCTCATTCAGTGGGTGCCTAGCACCACTTCATTGTTCGCTGTGTTTCGACAGTGGCAGGCAGCCACCCTGGAGCGCCACGGCGCGATGGTGGCTGCCCGTCAGGAAGGCGTGGCGAAGGCGCTGGCGGAGGGGTCACCGCCTCCGCCGGAGGTAGAGCCGCCGCCCCCCGCCGCCGCCAGTCGACCAATGGACCTCTTTTACTCCACGCTGGTGTCCGCCCTGCAGGTACAACCCCGCTGCCCTTCCATAATAACGACATGACCTCGTGCACGATTGCGATGGGATGAACTTGACGCCATTTACTAATATGCTGCGGGCCAATTCTTCCTGGTTTTATTCTGCTCCATTCTTCATTGTGTGTGTTTTCCCTCCACCTCGGGTTGAGTCGCTGGGCTTACGTATCTGCGCTTGCAACTAAACACTGCCCCAGTATTTGATCCTTGTCGGGTAATGCACCTTGGAAATACTTCCACTCAATGCTCCACTTGTACATGGGCCATGCAGGAACGCGGTCTTTCCAGTGCCACACCCCGTCGCAACTGGCCGGCTGACTTACTGCGTGCCGTTTTCGCAAGCCTGGCCGCAGTCGCGCCGCGCCAGCTGCTGGCGCGCGTGCTGTGGGCAGGTGGCGGCTCTGCGGCCCTCTCGTGGCGGAGACTGCAACGTTACAGCCGCTCTTTGGCGGTCATGAGCTGCGTGGGCCACTTGCTGGGGCTGGGCGACCGCCATCCGGACAATATCCTGCTGGAGGGACGTGAAGCCGGCGTGGTGCACATCGACTACAACGTATGTTGGGATAAGGGCGCCAAGCTGCGGGTTCCGGAGGTGGTGCCGTTCAGGTGAGGCTGATGGTGGTAGTTTCGAGAGATGCAGGAGATAACATCTCCAGGATGAGATACATCTCCAGGAGGGCGAAAACGGCCTGAGTACCTTTCTTTAGTACCACAAAGGTGCCTTGCCCGGACATGCCATCACAGCGTTGCCGGCTCTACGATGCCCATCGTTAGCGGCACCAACGGTCCCCGGTCCACTACGGATACTGCCCTTTCCACAGGTTGACCCAGATGCTCAGCACCGCCCTCGGTGTTGGCGGCTTGGAGGGCGTCTTCCGAGCCGCCTGCGAGACAACGTTCGCGTGCCTGCGCCGACGTCGGGAGGCGTTGGTGGGCCTGGCTGATGCGGTGCTCAGCGATCCGGGGGTCGATTGGGCAGTGGAGCGCGAGGATATGGCAGCGAGACAAGACATGGAACTTGCAGTGGCGCTGAATCTGTTCGTCAGCAGGTCTGGCCGTGTCTCTTGCCACCCCTTTTTAACTTGCGGGTGGCTTGGAGAACCGCGAATTGGAGTTGTTGACAAAGAGACTCATGAAATGATAGTTATGTCGGTTATCACCATGCTGTAGCTCTATTGCGATAGAAAGAGTAATAGTGTGGCCGGGTACTTCTTGCCCTGCGAGTTACAAGTCCTTTGTTACAAGTCCTTGGAACTCCAATAGTGTTCCATTATAACCAACTTCGTTTTACGTTGGCCTGTGTTTCTCGCTCGGCAGAGCTGAGGAGGCGCAGCGGCAACTGCAGCAGGCAGAGGAAGATCTGCCGGCGGTGCTGGACGGCCCCGTGGGAGTGCTGCTCGCGTATGTTGAGGCGCAGGCGTTTGCAGAGGCCATGCGCAGTGCGGCTACAGAGGCGCAAAAACGCATCCAGCAAGCTAAGGTTGGTCACACTATCTTAGCTCCCTGGGCCACGCACAACCTGAGTATCCAACAACGTTCCAAATGGATCGTCTTGGTTCTTGACCTCCTGCGCTTGCGGATGGTTTGTACGGCGCATTTCGTTACGCCAGAAAGCTTAGAATGCATTTCTGGAGATGATTACTGGATTGGCCCTCGCGCATTCCGCTTTCCGATCTTCCCCGTCCCGTCGACAGTCGGCGTTGGAGATAGCCAGCCGAGCCGAGGCGGAGGCAAGCGCCATCGTCGCGGCCGCTGCTCAGGAGGCGGCGAGCCTGGCCGCGGAGGGAAGCTCGCTGAGCAATGCCGTGCCGCAGCTGCTACAGCAGTGCGGAGCTTGGGCCCAACAGCACGCGGGCACTCTCGGCGTTCTTAGGTGAGTACGCCTGCCAGCATAAATACCATGTCGCAGGTACAGGGTCGTTTGCGCGCTTGACTAGGGTTCCTTGGGAACCTCCTAGCCTAGCCCCACATGGTCTCTTTCCGGCGGCGCGCGTCTCCTGCTTTGCATTCACGGTTGACCCTCGATTCCCGCATGCGGCCCTGAGGACTCGGCGCTTAGTAGGTTTTTTTAACTTTGCTTTCAGTACGCGTCTCCTGGCGGTTTCCACCGGCCATGTTTTTTTTCGATTTACCGCGTATTTCCTTGCCTGGTCGCTGCAGGGAAGGGTCATTCCTTGAGGGAACTCTGGCCAGCGGTGCCTCGTGGAGGGCTGTCGAGAGCGGCTGCGCTTTGGGGCTGCTGACGCCTGTGCCGGTCCCTGGCCATGCGCCTTTGAATGCAGCTACGCCGCATGCGCTGCTGCCGGCTGTGATGGGCAGCGACGACTTGGGTATCGGACAGCTGCCAGAGGTGAGAGACGGGATCTGGCAATGTGTCGCTAGTGACTTGGTTGAAGCCCTTCGGCTGCAATACGTTTGTGATGGGCGTTGTGCGCCGCGGATATGCATGCTCCCAGAAGGCACGGTCAGCTGTAACCGATAGTAACCCGTATTAAAGCTGCCAGAGGATCTGGTGTGGCGAAAGAGGGCTTTTGCGAACTAGGAGCACAACTTAACCGCATCCTGGTCTGTTGCACCGCAGGAACTGCTGCTGTCATGCCATGAGTGCGATCGCCAGGCCGCAGACGTGCTGGGCCGCCGTGAGGCGGCGCTTTGCGAAGCCGTGGCTACCCTAACGCAGTACGGGACCATCGTGCGCAAGCTACTGCCACCAGCCTATCCCGCCACCAGCTACCACCATCGCTGGGCACAGGCGCTCTCAGCACTGGTGGCTGGTGGCCTGTCCGTGCCAGCGGTTGCGCAGGCGCAGGCGCTAGCGCCACGAGAGCCGCGGCCCCTGGATGTGGCGGCTGCTTGGCAGGCGCTGCGCGGCTCACAACGGCTGGCGACCGCTGCCGCGGTGGTGCTGGCACCGGGCTCGCCAGATGCGGCAGCGGCATTGTCAGGACACGTGGCAGGGGTGCGCGTGCCAGGGCGAGAGTTGGCAGGTGCGGTAGTTGCAGCTGGTAGGACGCTAGGGGACGCAATGGTGGGCATTGCGGCGGATGCGCAGGCACAGGTGCACGAACGCCAGGCAGCGGCTTCCGCCACGGGAGCTGCCGGCCGCGCCGGCGGCTTGGTGGGTCTTTCAACAAATCAGCAGGTGCGATACGTGGCTGAGGTGCTGCAGCGGCACTCCCCACCACATCAACGGCCTGGGCTTGGTGCAACAGATGGCGGCAACGGCAGCAACGGTGGCGACCCCTCCGCTGCTGCCATAGTGTCAGCCGCCTCAGACGCGCTGCTTAGGCTGGTTCGGGCAGCTAGCAACCGCATGGAAGCACGCATGCTCACAGGTCAACAGCTATGCCCGTCTGACCCCCAGCGCGCACTCTCGCACGGGGGGGAACCCGTTGCGGACTCGGCAACTGGCCTACAGGACTTTCTACGGCTGAGCGGCGATGTGGCGGGCCTGGCGGCAGCCACTGCGACCTTGGCCAACGCGCGACTTTCCGCGCCGGTCCTTGGCATTGCGGATCCCGGATCTGGCCTCAGCTGTACAAGAGGTTCCTCGACACAATCATTAACTCAGCATTACCTCCAAGGTAATGAACCGCAACCAGGCGGGAGTCCCCACGCGATTATCCGTGCAGCTACGCCGGGTGTCCAGGGTGGCATTGAGGCGGCGGCTGCGTGTCCACTGCCTTGGCTGGCTGCGGCTGCGGATATTTGCAGCCGGTGGCCGGAGCTGATGCACCGCCTAGCCGCAGATGTAGCTCCGGAGCTGGCTGGGCAGCTGCATATTGGATGCGGGTTCGGCGGTGCAGGCGGCACCGGCGGTGGTGCCGGCAGTGCGCCAGCTGCACAACCAGACACGCCTTTTGCGCAAGTAAGTTGTTTCGTGGTTGAGCAAGTTGGGGTGGAGGCAAAGGTAAGTTTGTCGTAAGACATCGGTCGTGAGCGCCAATCGGTATGCATGCAGGCTGCGCTGGTGTCCGCTACCCTTTCCTTGGCATTTTCATTCTTTTCCTGGACCTCCTTAATGTGATACTGTCAAGGCGATAAGGACTGTGTAATCCCTTTCCTTTCTCACCTACAGGTAGTAGCGGATTTGTATGCGCTGATTCGCCCCGTCGAGGAGTCGCTGCACGCCGGTCGCGACGCGCACACACGATTTGAAGCACTTGCTGAGCTAACGGCTACCTACCAAGACCGCCGCGCGGACCTCCTATTTCGCCTTGCTGGCGGCACTACTGGCGATGCGGCAACGGCCGGTGGAGGCGTCTCACCACTGCTGACGCCTCCCGAGCGTGAAAGCCTGGAAGCGGACCTCCAGGCGTTGGACGCGGCTTGGGAGTCTCGGGACGTCGTGGCGGCTGGCCTTTCTACGGCGATTGCCACGGCAACGGAGGCGTTGGCGGAGGCGCTCCGGCGCTTTTATGCAACGGTTCTGGGACCCGGGCGGCTGCCGGTGGAGCTACAGACATATGATACTGCTGCCGCAGCGTACGCGGCTGCGGGCATGGAGGGCTGGGCTGAGGCAGGCGGTTGCGGGCACGCTGGGCTAGCAGCGCTGGCGGCATGGTGGGATGCAGTGACCGAGTCGCTGGAGGGCATCCAGTCTTGTTATGGCAATGGCGAAGCTGAAACTGTCACCTCCGACTCCTTGGTTGGAGTCCCCCCCACGATGCGGCCGCTGTGGCGGTGTGTGGAGGTAGCGCACATGGTGGAGCAATCTTTGAGGTTGTGTGGACAGGCGGTGCGCCTGACGGCGCCGGTGGGAACCGATGGTGCCTTGGCCGAGGCATACAGCGCTGTGATACAGGCTCTGGCGCCCCGCGCGGCGGGGTACATCACCGGTCGGTTGTTCCCGCACTTGCGCCATTACCTGTCAGCCTTGGAGTCTCAGCTAGTGACGTCTCTCGAGCTCTCACGGCAGAAAATGGGCAGCAACAACAACAGCGGCGGTGGTGGTGGCATCGGAACCGACGCGACCTCCGTTGAGATTTGTGAACCCAGAAGCGGCGGCGGTGATGTGGCATTGGGTGCTGGTACACCTGAGCTCGTGCCTTTCACAGATTTTGATCCACGGATTGCTGGTGAGGGCGAACTGCTGGGTGGCTTGGATGATGATGAAGACGAGGCAGGCGGAGGCCCCGGCGACAGCGATGACGGTGCCGGCTGGCTCGGTTATGTCGATGGGCCGGAAGGCGTCAATAACGGGGACGGCAGTGGCGGGGACGCGGAAGGCTTCGATATTGACCTCGGTTTGGATTTGGACCTGGATGACGGTTTCGGGGGTGGCAGCGAGGGCTTGGACGAGGGGCGGGTCGGGTTTGACTCCCCTTCCCAGATGGAAGGATCCTATGGTGAGGGCGGCTCGGACGCGGGCTCCCGTGCTGGTGGGAGGGCTGCGACGGCGGCTGCGGCGACCTTGCCGTGCGCATCGCCGGAAGAAGTCTATACGCTGTTGGCTTACGTGGCAGCATGTGCTTCTGTGGCGGCAGTCGGAAGCGTGACCGCTGCCATCGACCCCTCTGCTGCCGCTGGCCAGCCGACCGCCACCTCCGCGTGGGCCGCTGGGCCGGAGGCGCGTGCGTCACGTGCCGCCCGTCTGCAGCGGCTGGCTGCCTATGAGTGGATGCACGAGCACCACTTGCTGCAGGCGTTACCTGCAGGTGACCCGAGGATCGGCCAGGCCCTGGCGCAGTTCTTTGCGGCACAAGCGGCCGATCCGCTGCAGCCCAGCGCACGTGTCACCGCCACCAGTCGCCTGGCATTGCTGACGCAGCTGCAGTCTGCACTGGACGCACTGCCGCTGCTGGAGCAGACAGTATCCTCCTGGGAGGCTGCCAGCAGCGCGGCCGTGTCGCAGGTAATGGCTATGCTGCGCGGCTTACCGGAGCGGTTCCCCGTGGACACAGCGGTGGCAGTGCAGCGCGCGGCCGTCGTGATGAGCAGGCGGCAGCAGTGGCTCGCAGAGTCGCGCGCTGTTGTAATGCGCCTGTGCCAGGTGTCGGAAGCCCTATTGCAGTTCGAATACTCCCGGCAGGGCATCACGTGGTCCAGCGGCAGCACGGCGATGGCAGATGGCTTTGCGGCACATTTCCAGCTGCTGGGGCGCGCCGAGGTGCTGGCTACGCTGGCGGCCGCCGGCAGCGAGGCGGGACGCGCCGCGGCAGTGGCGGAGGCTTCGCAGCGCGCGGCGGAGGCGGCTGGTCAGGCTGCGGACGCACGATATGCGCTGGAGGTTGCGCAGGCAAGTTTGGGTGTGTCCTTTTTGTTAGTAAGGGGTTCACGGAGGCGGTGGGAATGAGGCAGCGGCCTTTATGGTACTGGTGATGCGGCTGCTGCGGGGTTGGTGGGGCCTGTAGCTGCTGTGGACGCAGCTTGTTGACCAAGGGAATTGTGTATGGCACCAAACCTCCATTCAGTCGGTATTCGGGTATCAGCTCGGCTCTCCGGAATGTTGGCCCAGGAGCCGCGCATCACCTGACTGCGTGTCCCTTTCGCCTGTGCAGTACGAGGAGGTGGCTGCCAGCTCTCAATTGCAGGCGCACCTACCGCTGTTGGTCTCCCGCTCACTCGAGCTGGGATCGGCGGTGGCGGAAGCGGAGCCTGCTGTCAGGGCCGTGGTGCAGCTGCTTTCTGGCAAGCTAGGTGCGTGTTGGTTGCCGTTTGGCATGCTCAACCATAACATCGCTACGGTACGAAGCTTGCAGTTTTGCCTCAAGTTCCTGTGACACCTGTGCTGGATATGTAGGAGAAAAGACACTCTGCCCTGGTGTGGACTTGTATGCGCTTAGCGTGGAAATATTGCCAACATGAAATTATGGATGCATGCAGGTCCCGCCCTTAAGGAGCTTTCCTCTGTAGCTGCTCAACATAGCGCTGCAAGCGACGTCGCATCGGTTGCGGCCGCCGTCACCTCGCACTTCGAGCGTTCCCGCCAGGCGGCAGCGGCGCTCGCGGCAGCGCTGCCTGCCACGCTGGCCGCGCTCGTGGCGGCAGACGCGGCTGCATCGCTGCCTGCCGATATGGCCACCGAGGTGGGCTTCCTGTCGGCACAGCTTCTGGGCGGCCCAGCGGCAGCAGCGGCAACCCGTGAGAGGGCAATGGCTCTGCTGCAGCATTTGGCGGCGCCCGCTGCTGCACTGCAACCGGTGCTGCACACTGTTCTCGAGGTGCGTTGGGTTCAGATGCTTGGGTTAGGTAGAGCTTGGACATTTGGGTCGTGGAAAAATATCCACTCGTGCTCTTGTGTCCTCAGGCACGAGGTTTCCTCCAAGGGCGTTATCACTTAGGGTTTTTCGCCTGTATCTGTCCAACCAGTCCACGTACTGGGTAACCAACTTTCAGGATGCGTAACCCGCTTCAGACCCCCCCTACATTAATGCGTCTCGTGTCCGTGCACTCCTGCTCTTTGATTGCGTCGCAGCTCCCTAGGGCGCTGGGACAGCTGAGCAACGAGATAAGCACACTCGCCGCAGCTGCGGGCAGCATTGCCGCGGCCGTGGAGTCAAAGCACCTGTTGCCGGCTATGGACGAACAGCAACAGGGGCAGCCGGAGGCCTTGACACCACCACAGATGTCTTCCACGGGCGCATCTAGCACGCCGCAAGACACGGTGGGAAGGACAACTAGACAGGACCGCATGCCAGGGGACGTGGCAGCCACAGGGGCGTCGACGTTGGAGGGTTCCCAGGCAGCGGCTGCTACCTCGGGCTCAGGCAGCCTACTCTCAGCAGTGAAAGCCAAATCTGCAACCTCAACGTCAGCATTGGCAGGGCCGAGCGGGTTGAACCGATTGATGCTGCAGCGCCTGGCCCACGCAGATCACGTGCAGCACCATCGCTCACGCCGAACTGCTGCAGACGAGGCCAGGCGCCGAGCCTTCGCGGCCGGCGCACTCCGCCGCTTCGTTGCAAAGTTAGAGGGCCGCGAGGTGGAAGGAGGGCTCAGCGCCGGGGGAGTGAACTCTGCATCAAATCAGCATTTATCAGTTGCGGAGCAGGTAGATTTACTGGTGCGCCAGGCGACTAGCACAGATAGGTTATCGCAAATGTATGAAGGCTGGACGGCTTGGCTCTGACTTTTAGGTGTCGGGCGAGTCTTTAGGTTGGTCTGAAGTGTATGCTCGTAGCAATTATCGCACGACAAGAAGCGAGAGCCGCAAGGAATTGCAACTGTGCGAGTATTCGTGCGGTACTGGCGATTAGCACGTGGACTCTGGGATCAGGTGTAAAAGAGTGAAAACACGAGATGTTCTGTATTGCTGAGATGGTGCATACCGAAAGCGCGTACATCGTGTTGAAGGATATGAACACCCGTTCCTCTTTGGCGACAACACTGCATTAACACAAAAGATCAGTCGACCGTTGTAACCGTGCAGTTATGCTACATCCATGCTTCGTATCGCACGAGCTCAAGATTATACACAATATATAAGCACCTGCGGTCAAGGAACGCTTATCCACCAAAACCGTTCGAGACGTCACGCATGCAAGCAACTCATCCTGCCATGCACGGTGTAATCCTGCACAATCCTGCTATTGGGCAGAGGCCTCTCCAAACGCAACAGACAACCTGCCACATTGCGATCCTGATGGCCTCACAGCTCGCTGTGCTGATCCGATGGGTGCGGCCCGTGCATGTCCAGGAATAACAAGTATCCCCCCAACAGCGTGAGCACCACCACCGCTACAAATGTAGTGACCAGTCCCGGAGTGAAGGGTGACGCGCGCAGAAACAGTGAAGACACATCAACCTGTGAGTCGCCCCCCTCGGCGGCGAGCTGGCGGCCCGCGCCGAAAAAGGGAGGGAATTGGATGGGGGCAGACACACGGGCAAGCAGGCATTTGGGATGTCGTCGGAAACCATAGCAACTAGATTAGGTAAGATGTTGCCAGACCAAGGGACTGCAAGGAGACTGCTGCGCCTTTTCTCTACCAACTGCGCCGCTTTGCTCCTCAACGCTTTTGTACGCTGTGGGTTGAGATTAACTTCACGTTACTGCTACGCGCGCGACTGCATGGTTCATGCGGGACAGTAGTTCAGGCACACACCCGGACGGACAGGGTTCAGGAGCAAGCTGCCGTAGCGAGTCCTCCACAAGGCCAGGGTTGAAGAGTGCTTATAGATGCGTGCCGGTGCATGGGAACCGGCTAGTTCGCCCAGATCTTCCGGATTACCATGAGACGCATGCGAATGTGAAATCAGGAATGTGCCACCATAAGGCATGAAAACTAAGGCGCCAAGAAGATACCGCTTTAGGCAGCCCTCGGAACCTGGATGAAGTGCAAGCAAACAGCAATTATCCTGCATGCCCCTGGGTGTTTGCCCTTCGTCGACGCACAACCACTAACAACGACACGTGACCGCCGTCCTTCTATGCTGATGGCACGAAGACCCGGGATGTGACCCAAAATTGGACGTTTTCTAACACCACAATCCTGCCTTCGAGCATGGGAAAGACCTAACAAGCTAGGCAATAAACATGCTATCCGAAGCCATCACCATGTCGAGCGCATCGGGCCCCAAGCAGCAGGCATTATTCGCTGGTCCCAGAAACCCTCGCCCAAGGCCCATGGACGGAAAGGACCAAACCACCGAGAAGGGGACACCGGGTGCGACTTCCTAATGAGCTACCTTGCCCACGACAGCATACTTCGCGTTGAACTTCGCAATCCAGTCTTCGAGAGTCTTAAGCTGTTTCTCCGTGCAATCTGCAAGGTTGTCATTGCACTCCGCCAAGTCCACTTTCATGATAGCCAGGGCACGCGCGCATTCCCTGCCGGCAAAGGCTTCGTACGGGCCACCTGTAAGGATCATGTATGCGAGCGCACATTCATCAGCGTCAGCGGGAATGGCATGGACGAACTAGTGACACCAACCACCCTTTCAACGGGCCGGGTGGCGGTTGTGGATTGGAAGGTTGTTGCTGGTTTTGTGATAGGCTCATGAATATAACAACAAGACACGCACGGCTCATAGTGCTACAAGCAGCTTAAGACTGTTATGCATACGTCCACCAACCCCGATGCAAGCAGTGGAGAAGACCAAGCCACACAGAGAATGGTGTGCATGGCGAGCCGCTTACCCTTGCCATAGAACTCTCGCGAGGCTGACACGTCATAGACAGTCCCCTTGACGGCAATATAGACTGGCTTAGCAGCGTCAGTGCCATCAAACGAAAGCAACTCAGAAGCCGTGAATGTCTGTGCCATTTTGCCTGGCAAACGCTTAATGAAGAGGTACCAAAGAGGTTCTCCGTTAGCAGCAAACCTTTTAGTGTCTGCCTTGTGCTTGCAATCCAGCAAAGGCCAGCGTGCGCAAAGGAAATTCCTGAGTATGGTCCCGTTTCCTTAGCCTTGGGTAAAGAAAATATTAGATAAATCCTCTATTGCGCTAAAAGGTTTAGTCCGCTTTGCCACTTGTCTGAACGCCTGGGGCATGAGCACATTGGCTGTGCGCTGTGGCAGGATGGATCCAGAGTGTACGGTCACTACAAAAATTACCGTCAACTTAAGGTGTTCTCCCGTCATGTTCTCTATGCCACCTCTGACCGTTACTCCAACAACATCTGAATTAACAATACTAGCTTGTCGCTTTCCTGACCAACTTTGACCAAGTCACCACTCCATCGAAATGGACGTCTCATGCGGCTTCACATTTTCGGTTAAGCGTGTCAGTGACCCACATACTCGGAACATTCTGTGGTCTTTGGCAGGAACCATTGCGGCTACCGTCATTATCTTCGCAAGCTTGGGCTCGGTAAGGGCGTCTTGAACTGTTTATCTCCGCCGCACAATGATGAAAGCGTAACGGAATTCACAATATCATTCCTGACCAGTGATGTTGAAGCTCGGATAGAATGGTGTTAGTGTGCATAGTCCCTGTTTACAGCTGGTGCTAACGACCATGGCGTTGACTGAGTCCCTGCTGGCCGTCAACTGAACCCGCAGATTCAAAACCAGTGCCGCTTCGAGGACCCTTCGCTCCTTTCCGGGATCTCAGGTTTTTCCGGAGCTGTGCTTGGCTGCAAGAAGGTCTGTGTCGATGCAGAACCGCTTCGCGGAGAACTCTTTCTAAAGCAGTTCAACTTCTAATAGTTCCACGAAGAGTTGGAACATACATCAGACGCGTGCTTCTCGTTGTATTTCTTGCAGCTTTACCGCTACTACTGGTTCATCACGGTGCTGAGCTTCCTCACCGCCGTCTATGGCGCATGGACCGCTGCACATGGCTTTTTGGCTGGCCGTCGCGGCGCTGTGCTGGGACTTCTCGTCGTCGCCAATCTACTCACTATTAACATGACCGGTAAGGCTCAAGGTTCATTAGATTTTTACGAGAACTGTAAGTTTACACATGGTTGCTTGTTTGCTGTTGCCAAGAGCTATGGCTAGCTTTCTGTACGATGAACACCAGCTTTATCTTCGTTTCGCCGCGTTCCGACATGTTTACAAGTACATCTGTCCACGCCCGGTTTAATGTCTTTCAGATGCCTTCCTTTCTATCGTCGACGTTCCCAAGTGGCAGAGCGGTCCTGCTCGCGATCGCGTGCGCACTATGATCGCCGGCTGCATCATCACCGCATTCTTCCAGGCAGTTTCCATCATCCTTGTTGGTTATGACCCGAGCGCTGTTGCCCCGGTTGCTAAGTCAGCGCCCAAGGAAGCCTCCAAGGACGAGACTCCCGCTGTCGAGCTTGCTACAGCTGTCCCGACGGCCGCCCAGCCCGCCGAGGCTGCGGCTGAGCCAGCCGTTACTGCCGACGTGGAAGCCCCGGCAGCCCCCGCAGCTGAGGAGCCACAGTCTGCCGTTGCGGTTGAGGTGCAGTAAGGTCTGCCATGAAGACTTTGTTCGGCGCTTCGCTCGTGATTCATTAAGGACGATGCCAAATGTATAGCATGGTGCATGACTTCTTTAATTTCATATGGCATTCGGGATTCAGGTTGTTGATGAAGTAATAAGTTGTGCAGACAGTTGGTTTGTCGGCGAGTTGAACGTGTCAGGGTAATGTAGCTAGGCGCGCCAATGCTCGTCCGCTGTTACTGGGCCCTATGGCCCTAGTCTGTCCGCTCGCTATTGAGCTCCGTAATAGGCTGCCGAAATGATAGCATGAGACGCAAACATAACTTTGGTGTAACGGTGGATGCATTTTCCATGCAGCGGTCGCCAAATGGCGCCATGTACAACTCCAAAGACTTCACCTTACGGACAGTACGAAGTTGTTCTCCTATCAAAAACGTGGCTTCGGCTAATCAGTTAATCTTAGCGTCACCCAATCCAATGCTTCTTTCACTAAACCGAATTGTCGCAACTTCTAATGCATGGCTTCCGTTGATTGCGCGTACCGGCTGGGTCCAAGTAGAGTCCAAAGTTGTTTCCTTTGGCGTTCCCGAACAATGAACAAGCACCATTAATGAAAAACCGCACGAGACCTCCACGCACAAATTCCCGCTAACCAATTGCAAAACTGGACCAGGTTGCAATTTTTTAAGGGTGCGTAACCTGCAAGCGTCAAAAGTAGGGGCACCGGAAATGTAATGTGTAAAACGGAGCTGTAGATGTTGTCCTTGTGCTCCTTCCTTCCCTCAGCTGTCCATGATCGGAAAACACACTAGGTCAACGTTGACGACCGAAGTGTGAACTGAGGCAGAACTCTAACATACCAATCGGTATGCAATCATAACAGTGGACGCCGATCGGGTCGAGTACATCGCTCCAAGGAACGCCTCCCGCACCAATCGGCGAACTCGTGACTCAGCATCTGGTTTCGAAAGTGTAATCGAGCAGCAGTTAAGCCTAAATGCCGGCACGAACAGGGCTGTAACCATCAGTGCATCCATGTTTGCTGAAGATACGAAACATATGAATGTGCAGACTGATTGCGACATGGGGCCGGACGTCCCTACCATACGGTTTGCCCTGAAATTGTGTGAGAAAACAGTCGACTGGGATTAGCGATCAACTGGCTGTGAGCAACCCAACTGCCTAAATGCAAGTGACATTCCTTTGAGCAGGTGGCCTCGATGAGGTCGCCCACCGACAAGTCTACTCTCCTATTTCCTTAGTATCATCCTATGCGCGGCAATAATTTTCCATATTAATTTGCATGGTATGATTTCACATCTACTACTTCCGGGAGTTGTGAGCGGTCGGGCGTAGGGTGGTCTCAGGATGGACGTTGGTAACGGCAGCAACGCGGCCACCGTTGCCGCCATCGCGACAAGCGGCGCTGTCAGAAGTATGGGACAAGCACCAACGGTAGCTCCAGCGGGTGCTCCTGCTGCGGATGTCGCGGCGAACCTCCTGCCCGCCGAACGCGATATCCGGGAAGCAAAGAGGCGGTTGCAGGAGGCTGAAACCCTGCTGTCTAAGTTCCCTCTGTACCGGGCTAATGACTATGCGGTAAGATGATGTGTGTGGGGAGAAGGCCCGGCTGATGGCGCGCCATAAAACCGAGCTCAGCGCCTCGAGGGGAAAGAGGCGCAACAGTGGTGCGGCCACTACGATCCATTGCGAAGGCGGAACATAACGAGAAGAACAAGTCAGCTTATCTGTTTCAGAGAAACTCATTAAAAACTTTATCCCACAGCCACAAGCGGCTCCGAAGGGACTGGCGACAGCAGTAGAAGTACAGCTTGCAATCGCGGCTTCCCACAGCTGCGCCTCACCTCGTTGCATGGGCCTTTATCTATTTCGCGCCACTTGCCTTAGCGCACTTACGGCCACCGCATGCGAAAAGGGGGGAATGCTATTGCCTTCCCTTCCCGCAATCCTGTTTTTTCCCCGCAAGCGTGTGGCTCCCGTTCGTCACATCCCGTGTACATTGTGGCACTCCTAGCACCAGGCACCTCAACCCGTGTGTACCTGCCGGCCTCACACTGCATGCCCTGTCGTTAGTCCCTTGATCCCCAAACCGCCCCTGTCCCTGTCTTCACTTCCCTCGGCCCACCCCCGGGTTCCTCTCCTGCTGCCCAGGTTGAGGAGTCCGACCTGCGGCGGTCGCTGATCCTCAACACCACTGACAGCCAGTTCCGCTGGGATAAGGCCTTCTCCTGGTTGTTGTCGCTGGTCATTGGAGTGCTCAACGGGATCGTGAGTTCGGGGGCCTGGGCCCCGGGGGGTGCCCAGGCGGGAGGGCACGTGATGTACGGGGTCGGGTCGTGAGGGGATTATCGGAGTCGTTCCGCGGCGCTGCTGCTGTCGTACTGCTGCTATGGTCAGATACTGTCTGGGATCTCCGTGGTTGGGGATCTCCCCCCCTCGCCCTCGCCCACTCTCCCTCTCCCTCTCCCCCTCTCCCTCTCGCCCTCTCCCTCTCCCCCTCTCCCTCTCCCCCTCGCCCTCTCGCCCTCTCCCTCTCGCCCTCGCCCGCGCCCGCGCCTTCGCCCGCGACCTCTACCTCTACCTCGCCCTCCCCCTCGCCCTCCCCCTCGCCCTCCCCCTCGCCCTCCCCCTCGAGCTCTGCTTCTTGTACACTCTTTCCTTGCAGCAGCTTCACTCGTTCGTGGTTCGTCTTTCCTCCTCCCCTTCTACCTCCCCCTCTACCTCCCCCTCTACCTCCCCCGCTACCTCCCCCTCTACCTCCGCCTCTACTACCCCCTCGCCCTCATTCATGTAGTCCTGTTGGCACCTGGGATGGAGTAATCTTCCACCGGAGTCGTGCGACAGCGGCCCCTGAAGTGTTGCGATGTTCGCTGTGGGAAGTTGATAACGTGATGAGCTCCGGCAGGCAGCTACAGTCCGCCAGGATCGCGGCATGGGGGCTTTACGTCCGTACCCGGGGGCCTTTCGCATCCGCAGATGCTGCCGTTGCGGCTACCCATGATCATGATCATGCCCATACCTCCACCCTTCCCTGTCCCATGTGTCGCGATAGCTTACTTATTATCCGCAACCTCGCCACCGCAACTGCTCTCCTCCCGTTTTAGTTTGCAACGGGTCCTGCACCCTTCACCCTTCAGCCTCATCTTTGCCTCATCACCCCCCAGGTCGGCTTCCTTTTCAACCAGGGCATCAACTGGCTCAACCGCGCCAAGTTCGAGACCACCCTGCGGGTGATTCAGTCCCGCGAGACCACCGGCATTGCCAGCTACCTCGTCTATCTGTCCTTCTCTCTGCTCTACGCGCTGGTGGGGGCTTTGCTGGGCAGTTACGTGAGCCCGCAAGCAGCCGGCAGTGGCATTCCGGAGATCCGCTGCTACCTAAATGGCATTCACGTGCCCGGACTGCTGACCGTGCGGACTTTCCTCGCCAAAGTCAGTGGGGATTACATGCGGGGTATTACATGCGGGGGATTACAGGGGGGGGATTACAGGGGGGGGATTACAGGGGGGGGATTACAGGGGGGGGGTCTAGCGGTTGCAGGGGTCCCGGGTCCCTGGGGTGGGAGGTTGGAGGTGGAAAGGGCAATGGAATTGGAAGAGAAGGACCAATATATCATATGATGATAGTTCGAACTATATAACCAGAGCCGCGGGCTGTAGCCGCAGAACTACACGTCGGACTCTCGGGTCCATGCCCTGGTGGCCTGACCAGATTTCTGCGTTTGCCGCAACGCACCCTTCCCTTCCCTTCCCTTCCGCTCGCAACGCCTGACGCATAGCCCCATAACCCTCGTCCCGCCGTCTGGCACAAGGGGGATGAATCCCCCTGCTCCTCAGCCAACCTCTGAACGGCGCGCCATTTCCCCGCACGTGCATGTTTGTCTGTGTGTGTATGTGTGTGCCTCTGGCTCGCTCTTCCTGAATTGCCACCACATCCGCTAAACCGACGTATCCGCTATAACGATATCGTTTATCTCTCTCTGTGTCTACCCCCAATCTCTTTAAACCCCAAGTTGACCTCACCAACCCTCGGGCCCCTCTTGTGCGCCAGTCGTTCGGTGTGGTGCTCTCCGTGGCCTCCGGGTTGATCGTGGGGAAGGAAGGTCCCTTCACCCACGTGGGCGCCATCATCGGCGGCGGAGTGGGTCACCTGGGGTCCACCTCCCTCACCCGGGCGACCAAGGGGCATCTGCGGGCGGTGCTACACACGCGTTTCGGTCGCTACTTCAAGTCGGCGGTTAGCCACAGAGACTACGTGGCTGCGGGCGCGGCTTCAGGTGAGTGGGAGGGTTTCGGGCTCTCCGGGCTCTGGTCGCCTCCTCTGGCTGCCTGAGGAGGGAGGGTTGAACTGTATAAAGCTGCTCGTCTGGCCTGTGAGAGCAACAATAAGCTCCAATAGTGTAGCAGAATGCCGGAACTATGGAGCTGTCAGCTGAAGTAACAAAGTCGAATTTTTTGGCAAGCCGTACGGCTGCTGTACATAACTTAGCTTAGCGGCTATACTCGCTTCGCTCCTGCCGCATCTAAGCTACAACTTCCCGCAGTCAGGTGCCGCAGCCGATTTCCGCCCACACGGCTTCGAGAGGCCCGGATTGTAAATGTTAATAAGAAAAATAAAGTCCAAGAATGCTCATTGCCAGCAGCACTGCTCTCAACCCACGCGAAGTGCATTACGGTTCAGCGTGGTCGTGGAATGGTCGGGGGACTGGCCAGGGATTAGGTGGTCCAGACGGGGGCTGTTGAGTAGGCGAGGTAGTTTCAGCTGACCGTGTTGTTGTCGCTGTGTTGAAAACAGGAGTGGCGTCGGCATTCGCGGCTCCTATCGGCGGTATCTTGTTCAGCGTCGAGCAGGTGGGTTGCATTTGTGGAGGGGTCGTAGTACGCAACAGGGCGAGGAAGGAAGGGGGAGATGAGGAAGGAAGGGGGTTGAGGAAGGAAAGGGGAGATGAGGAAGGAAGGGGGTTGAGGAAGGAAAGGGGTAAAAAAGGTGCTTTGGATGGTTGAGTTCAGGGAGCGATGTGCCAATGTGCGATGTGAAGGGGCTAAGGGTAAGAGGTAGAGTAAGAAGGTAACGGGGGAAGAGAGAGAGAGGGAGTAAGTGAGGAAGGGAGGGAGGGAGGGAGAGAGAAAGGGAGGGAGAGGGAGAGAGATTAGCTATATCCACCACCATGTTGTTCCCACCATCACCGCTCGAGAACGTTGTCCGGCCACACACCCACGCCCCGCCCTGCCTGCTGCTACTTCCCACTTAAAAGGGCGCATCTTACTACAACTTCAACATGCTCAGCCACGCGTTCCTGTCCGCGGGCATCGCCGTGTACGTGAGTTGGGACTGCAGGCCCCGCGGGTTCTGCTTGTTGTTCTCAACGCATCTTCGCACATCCCGACACCATGCACGGGATCGGGAACCTCGTCATGAGGGCAATGTGATGTATATGACCACATGTCCTCCCCTATCTTCCAGCTAGCCCGGGGGTCTCGTGGTATGGGTGTCCTCCGTAAGGCCGTCCTCGCGGGGTCAGGTCGGGGGGGGGAGCTTTGGAGCTTCGGAGCTTAAACGACCAGCCTCAGTGCTATGTGTCTCCTGGAAAGTGGCTGATGCCGCATGAAAACGATGGGGTGCGATGGGACCTATTGTGTGCGGGGGCCTATCGCCGGCGTATCTATCGGCGTTTCTACGGTGGCACCCGAGTGTGATGCACTCTCGGCGCTCCAAATGCATTCGAGATGCCGTGCACTCTTCCTTTGCGCGCCATCATATGACCCGGACTAACGTTTTGCGGTATAATTAACAGGGGGCCTTACGGCACAATTCTGGTGGGCCCTCTTCCCGTTTCTCTTGTTCCATCGTTCCACTCGTGCACCCACACACGCCTCGCAGGTGAACGCGCTGCTCCAGGCGGCTTTCAGCCAGGGCTCCTCGCTATACAAGACCGCCATGACCGCCAAACAGGCCTTCGTGCTGCTCAGCCAAGTGCCGGAAAATGTGCGTGCGTGCGTGTGCTTGGGCAGGGTGTGGCTGGACTGGGGCGCCCTCTCACCGCCAGACGCTCCATTAATCGATCCGGAGTGCGGGCACCTATCATCCCTTGTCATTGTGCCACACCGCTGCTGGTCCGCTTTCTCCTGAGCTGCCGGAACCACACACACGTGTGCGTGTGTGTTTTTCGCCCCTTTTCCCCCCGAAAAACCTCCCCCCGGCCCCCCAGACCCGTCTGTGGTATTATTCCTGGGAGATCCCTATTTTCGCCCTCGTGGGGCTCCTGGGTGGGCTGCTAGGGGCCGCCATGGTGGTGCTTAACAACGCCGTCACGCGCCTCCGCCGCCGCTTCATCCCGCCCACCAAGCCCGCGCGCCGCATCACGGAGGTCCTGCTGCTCGCGGCGCTCACAGCCAGCGCCTGGTTCCTGGCGTCCTACCTGTCACCCTGCGCGCAGTACCCGCCCAAGCACCTGCTCCTCAACAACCAGGGCAACGTCACCGGCCTAGGCGACCCCGTCGTGCCGTTCGGAGGCTACTATCCTCAGGCAGGGAGTTGTTGGTGGGCTGTAGAGGCGCCCGGTGCATGCCCCACCTGGAACCTGCTCACCCACCCACCCATCCAGCATCTGCTTATTCGGCTTGTCAACTGCGTAAGCGACGATAGTCACTGCGCTGTCCTGACGGTTCCTTTCCCACCCGCCCCCGCCTCCCCC
>NW_003307556.1:1525381-1558112 GCF_000143455.1 Volvox carteri f. nagariensis
TCTGCAACTCCGAGTTTTCGCAGCTGTGGTGTCCTGACGGCCGCTACAGCGAGTACGGCATGCTGTTCTTCATGCCGCAGATGACCTCCATCACCATGCTCTTCCAGTACCAGGCAAGTGCCCCAGGTTGAGCTCCCAAGCCCCTCCTTCCTTCTCCTCGCCCAGGCGAGCCCTAATGGTGGGAAGAAGGGAGGGAGGAGGGGGCCGTACCCAGCAGATTTTTTTCGCATGTGGTGGTGGCAGTGTGTGGCGTTAGGTTTAAAAATGCCTCTTGTATTCCCAACCGAGATTTCTGAGTTGGAACCAACTGCCAACATTGAGAGCAGTGGCCGGTAAGTCCCCAGTTCGATTCCCCTCGCCCGCGCGCATACATGGGTCTCCTACCTTCCGCTGCCCGCAGCTCCCTAACGGCGCCTCCTTCATCTACAACATCGGCGCGCTGGTCTGTTTGTTCGCCCTGGGTAAGGTCGTTGGGGCTCGTGGCGAAAAGACACACGCAGGCACGCACGGCATGGGGCAGTGACCGGAAGGGGGACGCCCCTTCCCCCCTTCCCTCTTCTTCCCCACCCCTTCCGCATTACGCACATGGCTCCTCCACACATACCCTTCCCCCTTCCCCCTTCCCCACCGCACGACCCCCTCTCCCGCAGGCTGGTTGTTTATGTCGGTCACCTTCGGCATCGGCGCCGTGACGGGTCTCTTCGTGCCGTCTCTGCTTGTCGGCGGTGCGGGGGGGCGGCTGGTAGGCCGCCTGGTTCGCACCATCATGTTGCATCTGGGCTATCAAAAGGATGACGGCACCGGCGTCATCAACATTTGTAAGTGGAATGCGGTACTTAGAGAACATTATATCGGCATTATATCAGCTGGGATCTGGGTTCCCAGCGTCTAGTGCTGTCAGAAATAGTAATAGCAGAAGCAAAATCGCACGGGCTATCAACGGAGGTGAGGCACAGGGCCATGGGGCCTCGTGGGCGAGGAGGCGCGGTGACTTCGGCGGGGGTTATAAATGTTGGTTAAAAATGTGTATCGATACGGAGAATACGGCATGGGCTCCCATGTGGGTGTACGACACAGGTCTCGGCGCGTATGCCATCGTTGGAGCCGGCAGCGTGCTGGGCGGTGTGAGTCGCATGTTGCTGTGTAACACCGTCTTGGTGATGGAGACTGCGGCTGCCACCTCGCTCATCATGCCGCTCATCGTCGCCACCTTCATTGCAAAGGTGCGTACAGCGCGAAGGCCGGTGGCGGGCGAGCTACAGCAGCTGCACTGGGATCCATCGTCTCCATGTCGCTCCCCCGACCCCCCCTTTCCTCGTTCCCCCTTCACTCGTTCGTGGTCCGTCTTTCCCCCACCCCCTTTCCCCCGCTTTCCTCGCTCAGGCCGTTGCCGACCTGCTCACCCCCGTCGGCATATTCGACCTCGCCATCCAGCGCGCCGGCTACCCCTACCTGGAGTCGGAGCTAACCAACCTAACCGACACCAAACTGCAACACGCGCTGACGGCGGGCGACGTGATGAGCCGCCAGATTGCCGCACTGCCTGCCGTACTCCCCGTACGGCACCTAGTGGAGCAACTGAGGCGGCGAGTGGCTCCCCATCGGGAGGGGGAGGAGGGGGCCAGGGCTCATAGATGCACAAGTCAAGGAAGTAGAACACTGACGACTTCCCCTCCTTTTGCAAGAGAGGGGCAGGGTTACCAGCCACCGTACTGACTTAGCCCATGAGCTGTCGAGTCCTATTCTGAGAGTTATAGAGGATTTTCTCCATGTTCCATAGGTCTCGTCCCACAGCCAATGACTCTGCGCATCCGCATTTCCCCTCCTTTGTTGGAGCAGCCTACCCCTCCGCGGTTGGAGTCCTCTTCTGGGACCTTACCGGCAGGCATAATCTCACACATCCCCGGCCGCCCCCCCGGCCCGCCCTCCATCTCCCCTTTAGGTATCCCAACTTCTCGACCTTCCCGCTGACCGAGCCCCTGCCAGCTACCAGTGCTGCTACTGGTACTGGTACTGCTACTGCTACGACTGCTGCTACTGGATCTGGTGCTGGAAGGCCCCAGCCGGATCCAGCCGTAACGCCCGCTCCAGGGGCACCTGGCCCTCCCAACCCAGTTCACCACTGCCGGGGCGGGCTCCCGGACGACGACACCGCACACCGCACCGCCGAGAATGCATCAGTGACCGACACAAACACAAACACAGGTGGCTCTCCACGCGAACTCCCCAGGTCGTTTCCCCGCTTCCCGTTCCGGGGGAGGAGCAGCCCTCAGGGCGCCGCGACACCGCCCGCCAGCGGCGACCCGGTTGGTCCCTGCAGAGCAGCCACCTCGCCGTCGTCTCCGCTATCCGGGGGTTCGATCCCATTCGGGTTGGCGCCTGGGAATCCGTCCACACGCTCCAGGAAAAGACCGGTGGCGGAATTCCGATCACTTGCCGCCACATCCTCCGTACAGCCTACATGCACCGCTGCCGCCGCAGCCGCCACAGCCGCCGTAGCTGATGCAGGCCGCCAGGTCGGGCCTACGGACACCTCGACGACGACGACGACGACGACGCCGGCGGCTTCCGTGGCACCGTCACCGTCGCCCCAGCCGGGTGTGTTGTGGTGTCCCTCCATCTTGCCGCGCTACCTGCAGCCGCCCAGCAGGATGACCTTTCTGTCGGCCTTCGCCGGGGGAGTGGTGGCCGCGGCCGCGGCCATGCCTGGAGCGCTTTCTTCGGAGGTTCTCCGGGTCATGGGCGGCGGCGGAAACAAGTCGCCGGGGTTAGGGTGGAATAGCGGTGGACGGTCGGGGGGCGGTTTGAAGACGGGTGGCGCGGGTGCTCCTTGCCGGCGGACAGCGTCGGCGCCGTCGCCGCTGGCATTGCCGCCGCTGGCGGCGTCGAGGGCGGAGCACACGGGAAATACGGCAGGGATGGCGTCGGCGTGCAGTGGCGAAGGTGACGTTGCCACCAGCAACGTGAACAGCGGCGGCCATGCCGCCGTCACCGCCGCCTCAGTCGTTGAACTGCAGCCGTCGGCTTCACCAGCCGACCAAATGCCGGCGGAGCTCGGCGGCGGGGGCGGCGGCGGCGTCATGATCGGTATCATTAGCCGCAGCGTCTTGTTGAAGCTTCTAGAGATGCAGTTAGAGCTGAACACCAGGACGTGGCGGGCGCTGTCCAGCACCTCGGCTAATGGCGGTAGCAAGGGCGCCGGCAGCTGCAGCGGCCCCGCGGGCGGCCCCTCCTGGCTGACTGGCCGCCGCGCCGCCATGAGCAGGGAGCGAGCCGAGCGCCTGATGGATGCTCTGGACAATTACCCTGCCAAGGCCCCTAGTGACCGAGCCGGCGAGGAGGCGCTGTTCGCGCGGTTGGGTCCGGGAGACATGGCCACGTACTTGGACCTGCGGCATTACATGCAGGTAAGGTGGTGGTCAGGTGGCCAGATGGTCAGTTTGGTGGTCCCATCCTCCCTGCCTGCTGCTGCTGGCCCCCTTACAACCCACCCAACCCCCCACGTCCTTATCAACCATCCCGCTTGCAGCGTGTACCGTACATCGTTCCCGCCACTGCCTCCCTGGCGCGTACCTACCAGCTGTTCCGCGGTCTTGGTCTGCACCACATCTTCGTGACGGCGCCCAACATCCCCATCATCGGCCTTGTCACCCGCACCGACGTCACAACCGCCAACGCCTACAAGGCGGCATACGACCTGGCGAAGAGGGAGCAGGCGCAGCTGCAAGCAACGCTGGCGCGGACGACGGAGCCGGGGGAGGGGCGGCCTGGCGGCGGCGGCGGCGGCGGCGGCGCAGGCGATCACGCCGACGGCGGCGACGAGCGGGGCTGCGGCGGCAGAATCACACCGTCCACCGCGGTGGATCAGCAGCCGGGGGCCCCTTCGACCGCGAACCAGATCCCCTACTGGGCCTCTTTAGAGGATGGATTGGGGGCTGGGGCTGTTGAGCGCCGGCCACCGGCTGGGGGCCTACCGCTCACGCAGCAGCTGCAGCAGTCGAAGGAGCCGCAGCGGTCGCAGTGGCGGCGGAGGAGCTTGGGCGGATCCCGCGAGGATGGGATCACCTCACTGGCTCCGTACATTGATGAGCGGAATATCGCCGGGGCCATGGCCGCCGGCGGTCGAGCAGGTCATCTGTACGGCAGCAGCGGCGATGTGCCGCTGCCGTCGGGTCCCCGTCAGGAGTCGCAGCTGGGTCCAGTTCGGGCACTGTCGCCCGAGACAGGCGGCAGCATTGGCGTGGCCACCCTCTCCCGCGATCTGCGCCTCTCCAGCGACGGCAGGGATTCAGCGGTTGCGGCGGCGCCTGCGCTGACGGCACCACTCGACCAGCAGCGGCAGCAGCGGCGTTACAGTGAACGCAGCTGCCTCCACCAGGGCGTCAGCCTTGGCAGCACTGGTAGCGGTCGCGCTGCCGCAGAGGCGCCGTCGCCAGGCAGCGCAGATGGGCAGCAACACGCCTCGGAAGGAGAGACCTCCCAACCTGCAGCGTCACTGGCGGCCGATGGCCACGGCGGCGACGGCCCGAAGGGCAGCCGGCGGGACCCGGCGGCCCACGGCCGGGGGCCCGATGGCGGCGCGGGGATGGCCAGCGGTGCGGCCGCCCTTGTTGCCGTGGGTGAAAGCCAGGGAGGCCGTAGACCCCTATTCCCCAGGGTACTTACCGAAGCAGATGCAGGCGAGGTCCTACCGGGTACCGGAGGCAGAAGCAGTTCGCCAGCAGGCCAGCAGAGGCTAAGGCGGCGGTTCCGTAGTGGACAGAGGGAGAGCTCCGGGGACATGGATGCGGGGGCAGCGACGGTGGGCACGCCGTGCGACACGACACTGGCGCCAGTGTACGGACAGCCCTGGCCTGTGGCGGCGCCCTTCACCGCACTGGTGTACGGCGCAAGCGGCGTAGGCGGCGTTTCACGCAGGGCGACGACGCCGGCGGCGTGCGGTGCGACGGGCGCCGCAGCGGCTGCAGCAGCGGCTGCAGCAGCAGCACCAGAGGCTGCTGGCCTAACTCGCCGCCCCATGTCGGGTACCATTAGCAGGGGGTTGGCGGGCCGCATCGTCAACCGACTTGTTGGCAATGGGTCTGTAAGGACCGACATGGCCTCGGGGGATGTAGAGTCTCCCCGCCAGCCCACTGTCTCTGTACAGCAGGCCGCTTTCGTACCTCACGGCGGCGCCCCGCCAGGTCAGCTCACCCGTACCTCGGTGTCCATGGCATTGGGGCGGTCGTCCGGTGTGGTGAGCACGGCGCGCCACAGCGAGCGGGGTTTGATGGAACAAAGCCCGCCGCCGCTGCAAGACGTCGGAGCTGCTGCGCCGGCGAACATAGACGAAGAGCAGCTGCAGTCGCAGCTGCTGCTGAACCAGCCGCTGCTGCTGCAAATGTCCGGGGAAGACCCCGCCGGCGATGACCCGTCGGAGTGGCCGGCAGTGGCGGCGCCGGCGCCACCGGTGGAAGCGCTGCTGGCTGCCACGTTTCTGCCTTCGCCGCCGCCACCGCAGCTGCAGCAACACCTGCCGCCGTCAACCCAGCCGGAACAGCAGCCGCTGCCATCGCCACAGCTGCCACCGCCGTCACTCCCCAGCTGACACGGTAATCAATACATGGGCGTGCTGTATTGTTGCCGCCGCCGCCCCCAGCGTGGGGCCTCCTCCGCAGGGCCCCTGGCGGTGTTAGCCCGTGTCGAAGGGCCTTCGGGTGGGATCGGCAAGCAGCGACCTGAAGGAAAACGTGGTTTTGCGTGGGGGGGTACAATGGTGGCGGAGGGGCCTTTGGACATCGCGGTTTAGGACGCCTGGCTGTTAAGCGCAGGTGTACAGCTAGTCGGCAATCACCGGCCTCAATGCGGGTGGCTGATGATGCCGATGGAAATGCCAAAGGTGGGGCAGCGAGTGGCCATACGGATGGTCGGCAATGGCGTAGACAGGCGACGCGGCGGGCGTTGTTGTCCGTTGTGTTGTAGGCAGGAGATATGGTGCTGGGTCGGGTCATAGAAAGCTAAGTTCTGATGCTGCAGGAACTAATAGGTTGAAATAGGATTGTGGCAGAAGCCGAAGTGCCTTTATGGATGTACGCGAGGGATGACGTTTTTTCCTAGTTGGGTAACTCCATGTCTTCTGTTAACTTCCCGGGAACCGTGGCGGCTGGGAAGCCGCCAAGCCGGTGCGAGCAACCCGGGGCCGCTACTGTAGGAACCAGCCGTGAAGGTTGCTTGCTTGGCAAACCAACAATCGAGATACTTGATGATAGGCTTTAATGAAGCCATTATTTCGTTGTTCTTTTCGTGATTTCTTTTTCGCGGGTGGTAGGGGCCGTGGGCCTGTGGCGCGATGCCCTGCATACTCTTGGGACGTCGTGAGCTACATGTGCACGGTGTGTTTTTTTGCACCTCGTGAGGAGTTGCATTGCTATTACCCGCCGAAGGTGTAACCTAGGGGTCCATACGAGCCGGAGGCCCAAGGCCAAGTCTTGGGCTGCCCAAAGTGGTTAAAACACGCAAAAGGTAAATTTTATCCGAACACTCAACATGAGAGAAGAAAAAAACGTTATGTCGAACTCATTCGACTACATAGACTGGTAGGCCGTAGCAGTGCGCCTGCGATTTCTAACCCGGATTGTATAAATATTGAGAGGATGTTTTGTGGAGTGTGCGGGGCGCACGCGGCGGGAGGTGCCCGGGAGTTGCTCCGCAGGTGTGTGTTTTGCCACCACAGCAGCACGTAAAATTCAGGGGGTTTGGGAGCTGCGAAGCGGAGAAAGCTGCAATTGTAAGCATGACGGGCATTAAGTATGTACGGGCATTGTGCAGGTGCGTGAGGAGCTTTGTCCAGGGTATGGAGTTGGGAAACATATAATGCATCGCTTTTTGGGGGTTTGGAACACTCCGGATGCGGCCCGGACGTTGATGTGTTGGTTTCCAGTTGGTTTCCAGTTCATCTCACAACAGAATGCAGAGCAAAATAGTTTGATACGTTCTGGATATGGCTTACCCTGCTAACATGCGTTCCACCTTCGTTCGAGTTGCCGAGTAGCAGTTCGGGAGGGGGAAAGCAGAGGTTTTTCTTGTATATTTATTGTCATTCAGGGTACGTGGAAGACGAGGAAAAGTTCGAGGAAAAGCCGCTCTTGAAGTTAAAACTCTACGAAGGAAGAATCCAGCCGTAAAAAGCCTCCACCATGTCGTACTGGGCGATATCTTTGCACGGAATGCCCTCGGCCGAGGTACAACCAAACAATGCACTGCTCCCGAGAAGAAAAAAAGCGACGACAAAACAGTGCAAAAAACTCAAGATATATATTATATAGGTATACTACACCCATCAACAAGAAATAGCTCGCAGCGCAACACCACGCCTCTCAGGTCAAGCTCACACCAACAAAACCGCGGCAGCAGATAAAAAACCTTGAAGCCATGCCACAAGCCACGAAGACCTAACTCATCTCAGCCTGCTATGGAAAAACGTGCGCGAGCACTCGCTCAAGCAACAAAAGAAATAACGACAGACAGACAGACAGACAGGAAAACCCCACAACCAAATACCTCTCTTTTCAAACCATCCCGTACCACATTCATTCAACACAAACCCGTATACCATCTGCGCGCACGCCCACGAGCATGCACCACGATACCAGTTTGCTCACAACGCTCCAGTCAAGAGTATGCGCTCCGAAACCCCGAACGAGCCGCTACAGCGTGAGCTCCTCTTTGGAGACCAGAATGCCGTCCCCGTCCGCATACACCCAGTCCCCGGGTGAGACGGTGACGCCACCGAAACTGACAGGCACGTCGCGCTGGCCGGGGTCGCGCTTGGATGACTTGAGCGGGTGCGTGCCCAGTGCCTTGACGCCCAGCGGCATCTTGGCAATGTCCGCCGAGTCCCGGATGCAGCCGTTGACTAAAATGCCCGACCAGCCGTTCTTGACACCGTTCTCAGCCAGCATGTCGCCCAGCAGAGCACATCTGTGGGCCCGTAGGTAGGAAGAGGGAGGCCGGCGGTAGCAGCAGCGGTGGAGGTGTGAGTGGGATGGCATTTGGGCTGGGGTGACAGTTGACAGAGATTCGGAGAGGGAGGGAAAGCTGGCACGATGCCCCCTTTCCCTGTACGCACCGCAGCGAACCGCCCCCGTCCACCACAAGCACTCTCCCGTTGCCCGGCTCTTCCAGCGCCTAGGACACGAAAAGGGAAGACAGGCAGGCAGGCAGGCAGGCAGGCAAGCAAGCACCATGTTCAGATGCGGGGTGTTCATCAAGACGGCGACCCAGGCAGCGAGGAGGATGTTGCTGTGTGATAAGCCGATTGGCTGGTGCTGGTGGATGGGAAAAGAGCCAACGCAGGGACAGGGCCTAAACTAGCCGGGCTGCAACTCCCATGCATTCTTCCCCGCTGGGCCATGAATACAGAGCACAAGTCTAGGTTCTTTAGACCACCTCAATTCGGCCCAGCCCAGCCCAGCCAAGTTCCTTGCCGACAGCTTGGATCCCCTGTCCTGCCCCTTCTCTCACACAACGGACAGGAGCAGGCAGGCCGCGCCCAAGGAAGGGGAGAACGGCTTGACTTAAAATAGAAGGGGGCTGAACAGGGAGGGAGGACCCCGCAATAATGAGCCTCGTACCTTGCGAACCAGAGGGTTGTTCTCATAGCACTTGACGGTGGATGCCTGGCCACTGAAGCGCAGCTTGCCGCCGAAGTCCCTGAGTGGAATGGAAAAAAGCAAGAGAGAGGGTGCACAGGTAAGGGGTTATCGGCAGGTGAAAAAGAGGAGTAAAATGCAGGGTTTGGGGACATCGCTGAGCTGAGGAGCAGCAGCATCAGGCAAGAAAAGTCAAGCCCTAGGCGTTGAACTTTTGTATACATTGCTTTTTTGGCCTTAGTACCTGAAAAGGTTGGGCGTAACGACTTGCACCGAGCGCGTGCACACAGTATCGACAGGGTCAGGCATGTATTTATCCGTCAGGTCCGCAGTTCCCTTCCTGTCTACATCAGGAGGCGGCGTAGCGCCTGAGGACATGGCCCTAGCTGCGGTGGACGAAAGGCCCGGAGTGCACTTCAGAAGGAAGGTGTTGCACAAAGCAAAACGTTGAGCAGCCGGAAGCAACATTTTGTTCCAAATGTGTATTTATTATTACAGGATTAGTTCTCTTAGAGTATAAAACCCATCACCCTGCCGTGCTGAACCTAACGGACATCGGATGGGCGGGATTACCGCATGGCGGCAATCACGTCAGCTGCAGAGAACGGACAAGCCGTCACGGTCACCTAACATCATTTCTTGACTTTTCACTTATATCTACTGCAATATCGGGGGATGGGAGTTGCTCCTATATCAAATTGATCTTTTTCATTCTGAGGGGGAAGACAAGACAGTGACGTGCATTGTTTTAGGAAGGATTCAACTGAGCAACTAGATAGCTACTGTGTAATGCAGGCCTGAGAGCGTAGCCGGGTTGGAGATGGACTACTCGGCACTCTTGGAACTCTTGCTGAACTTGGAAGACGCGAGCTCTGTGGACAGCGATGAGGTCCTTTTGTACCTGCAGCAGTATAAAGATGGATTTCTCCATCTTTTGGACCTCAAGGTTAGAGCAGTAATGTTCCGTTTGGCGCGCAGCCGTGTGGCGGCGCAAAACCGGCGCACGCCGGACGTGGCGGAAGTGGCACCGTGCAAGGCGGCGCATGAAATCTGCACCTGGCTCCGCAGGGACCGTCAACGGAGTCGCGTAGGCAAGTGCAGCAGCGGAAGGTCACGACAGCGAAGTACGGCGTGCAGGAGCTTGACCCAGTTCCGGATGTGCAACAGGTGAGTCTCAATGCGCAATGCACTGTAAAGCATGTGGCAGCCCCTGATCGTCGCCAATTGGGAGGATGGGCGCTTGTTGGGGGGAGGGGGAACAGCGCAAAAGCGTGGGCCTTTCACTGCACGCGAAGGTGTCATGTCTCATGTTAAGGCCTGGGATCCAGGGTACTCTTCCCCACCATGCAGCCGTTCCTTTGTTTGCGACGCCCTCACGGCCAGGGAAGTCAACGCGTTTCCCCCAATCTGGGAGAGCCTCCTTGTTCCCGGGATTCGTGTGCTCTCATTGTATCCCCCAGTCATGGGCCTAAGCCACCGGTGCCGTAAGACGTACGTTATGGGTGACTCGGCATCGACAAATGGGACCTGCGGAAGCATACTTGACATCTGGGAAACCACAATCCAGCTGCTCCCACCACTGCTGCCGCAGCTGCCACTTCCGCAGCCACGACAGATATCTCTTTAGTCCCCACTAGAAGCAGAGCATGGCAGCCAGCTCTGTCAAGCAACTTAATGTCGCATTGACGAGAGGTTTCAGTGCGCATGGATGCCTCAGTTTTATGTCTTCCTCAAAAACATACAACCTCTTTCCTTCTCGCACGGTTGGCCTCGTCTTATCTAATTGTCCACTGCCTGCTCCTAACCCCTGCTATGCCAGGCATTGCTCCTTAGCGACGAGCTGCGGCTCGACGAAGTGCTGTGCGTCGAATATCTCACATCGGCTCTTGAGGAGGTGGGGAGAACGGCACGCACACTAGTGAGGGGTGTGGGGCGGGCTGTAAGAAGACGCACATAGTGGGGAAAACCAGTGAGAAGGCCACGGAGAGAAAAAGCACAATGGATGACCGTATAATCGAGGAGTCATAGGTGCAGTTTTTCCATATGCGCAGTTTGATCCACTGTTCAGTGCCGAGGGTATCTTGAACGGCCTCAGCGAGCCCGTAACGGGATACAGCATTTCACCCACTACCTGCGGGGCTGTGCTCCGCGTATTCAGCCTGTGGTTGAACCCTATGTCCTAGGAAACTTCTTTCTTAGTTGTCTTTGTCACCCCAACCCGCTCCTGGAACAGCGCGGTGTCTTTGGCGCCGAGTACGCGGCAGGTCTGTACTTGGAGGAGCGGCAGGTGACGCTGCGTTGCCTCGCGAGGCTGCTGGCAGAGGATGCCAAGCTGCAGCACGCGCAACACCACGCGGGCGGACCCGTGGGTCAGCGCAGGCCCCATGCACAGGTACCGACGCCCGTCTCTGATCTTCCTGATTGGTTGTTGTCCTGCACAAGCTGACGAGCATAGGCCTTGTCAGCAAGCCTTGCCGCATAACGCAGCCGAGGTGTGTGCCTTGGCCCTCTCCTTGCACTGGGGCCTTCCCTAGTAGCTGTAGTGCCCCTAAGGTAGCTAATGTGCTCGCGCGTGTTGCTATGGTTATCAAGCAGCCATTTTAAAGCTGCTCCCTGCCGTGCAGGCCATCGCCTCGTATGTGAGCGAGCTGCTGGGCGAGAAGGACCCCCCCGGCAAGCAGATCTTGGTGGCCCGCTTGGTTACCATCCTTAGGGTGAGAGGACGCTCAAGGGGGTATCTGCTGGGCTGGGTTTGGGCTTAGGATGAAATCAGCGCTTACCTGGGGGGGTACGTGAGGAGCCGGGAGGGAGCAGCTCCTCAGGTGGCAGGTAGAGTGTGACAAGTCGAGGGGTGTCATATGTGCTGCGTTGCTTTGACCTCTACTACAGAGGCCGTGAGAGCGGTTGGGGGTGTAGAAGGGAGTAACTTGCTGTTTGGTCGCAACCGAGGCATCCGACGTGGATTGATCCCTTGATCCCGCTTTCTCTTCCCATGCTGCGAGAACCTAACCCATAGCTTACACACTGAGCGCCTGCGTTCCCAACCTCGGCGCTTCTGGCTCATTTACACCCCTTGCGGCCACAGGACACTTCCTTGGAGCCCCGCCCAGACTCGGCGCTGCCCGTGGTCCGTGATGAGGCCGGCAACCCGGTGGCGCGCACCCTGCTGCTGCAGCGGGAGCGCCGCGAGGCGGCCCGCTGCCTGCTCTACTGCTGCGCTCGGGATCCCCACGTGGCGCCCGCAGTAGCGGTGGAGCTTCTGGAGCTGTTATCGGGGTTGCTCAGCCGGCTGGGTGGAACAGGTAGGGCTGGCTTGAAGGCAGGGGTGAATGGCAGCTGTGTTTGCCCCGCGCGGCGTGGAAAATATAATGGTGTTGGGCGTCACAGCGGGCCTTTTCGCTCCTTGCTTTTGGCAAGTTTTGAGGTCCGCCTGCGCCGATACGTGTGGCTCATGCGCTGTGTGCGGTCCTGTGTGTTTCGCTGAGCATTAACTGAGTTATCTTGGTTTCCTCCTTCAGGCTCTGGGGACCTTTTCCTGGTGGAGGAATGTCAGCTGGTGCTGCTGGCCTGCTGTAGCGTGCTGTTGCCCCACGAGGGGAGAAACTTCCAGCAGGGGGCACTGCAGGAGCTGGCGCAGAGCACGAGGTCCAAGGTGGAGGCGGGTGAGTTGTTGCGGGGACGGTGCAAGGCGGGGTGTGGAGCTTTGTTTGTTTCTTGGAGCGCTGGAAAATGTGAAGTATGGGGAGAATTGGATTGGGCTGGATGGCTAACATTGCAAATAGCTTGCGGTGAGCTGGGAGAGTGAAGGGAGTTTTACGTAAATTTTCTGCAGACAGTGCGTATTATGAAAGGGTTAGCAACGACCTTTTTTGTCGCCTGACCTTGCAAGGTACCACTCCCGCGCCAAACACATACAGCCCACCGTAATTGCGTTGCCTGTTTCCCACATTCCCCTTGTCGCTCTGCCCATCACACTGTCCCTTACACGCACAGCTGAAAACACACGTCGCCCTTTACCCTCCCCTGCCTGACCCAACAGTCGGCCAGGCGGGATACAGCGCAAGTCTGCGGCTGTGCTGGGGCCTGTTAGCCATCTGCTCTCAGGCGGGGCCCCAGGACGGTGTGGTGGGGGTGCGTGACGCGCTGAAGGCGGGCTCCTTCACCTTTCTGCGGCAGGTGTTCCAGCACCCGCACTTCAAGTTGGACGAGCAGACGCACCACCACGTGGTCGCTGGTGTCATACATCACGTGGTGCAGACGCTGCTGCGGACGGACGGGGAGCGGACTTCAAACGCGTAAGATCAGCGCGGTGGGGCGGATGGTGTTGTTGGCGGTTGGGGAGGAAGGGTTGAAGGTGGCTTGCGTCTGCTGGGAGGCTACAGTTTGGGAAAGGGAAAGTTGGTGTGCAGCAGAGGACAGTGAGAGCTCCAGTGCTATGTTCTTACCCCCTCCCCTAAAACATCCGGCTTCTGCCACTCGGGGCGAGACCTGATATATGCAGCTGTCTGGTATTGCGTGTTTTCTTTCCGTCCTCCTGCACCGAAACATCCCCTCCTCTTCTCCCCGCACGTCGTCGCTCCCATCCCCGCCGCAGATTCTATCTGCAGCTTCTGCACCGCTCCGAGGCCGCCATCCGACCCACCACACACGGCGGCCACGCGCAGCTGACCTACGTGCCCTTCCCGGCCGAGGCGCCCGAGTCCCGCTCTGACCACGTGGGCAGCCTGTTGGGGGTGCTGGCGGACTGCTTTGAGGCCTTTCCTGAGCTTTACCTGGCCAATCTGGCGGACCAGGAGGCAGGGCAGCGGCCCGTCAAGGAGTTCTTGGACCGGTCCATCAACAACAACATCATGAGGACGTCGCCGGAGGCAAGTGTGGAGGGATTTCCTTCAAACGACTGGGACAGGCAACTTAAGTTCTCTACTTGTATATGTATGTGTGCGTAGGATTTTCATTTTTGTTGGTTTAAACTTGTTTGGCTTTTCCACTGAGCATCATGTATCATGTGTCCATGAGTTTCCGCGAAACGGATTGGGTTGCGATGTGTGTGCATTGTCCTCCGCTTGCGGCCATTCCGATGTCTCCCCTTTGCCATGTTGCCACCCGAATGTTCGCCCTTCCTCTCCTTTCTGGGATCATGTCGCTGCAGGTCCGCGTGCCGTTCCTGCAGCTCATGGCGGCGTTGGCCACCAGCGAGCGGGGTGTGCATCTGGTCCTCAGGCAGATGGACGCCATGACGCAGGTGCCTGGTAGGTGCTCTCCTCACCTTCTAGTGCCGATGCAGATGTCGAGATGTGGGCCAGGGGTGGGCCCTGGTAGGCGGAATGCGGGGATGGGGACTGCAACCGTGCGGAAGGAGTTACACACAGGTGTTCTCTCCGGCAAAGGCACGGTGTCTGCAGTGCGCAGCAGCGCGACACAGGGGGCTTCGGACGATCCGCGGTCTCCCTCAAGCCCTCCGCGGGCGCCGCAGCCTCGTAATGAAAGCCCTTTGCCCCATCGCTAAAACGTAATGTCATTCCTTCATCGCACTGTATCCCACGGTATCCGCTTCAGGTCCACATCCCCCGATCCATAATCGTAAGTCGTCATGCCTTTTCTGAACCTATCCCCCAATTGCCCCCAATACACTCGCTGTGCCTCAGCCCTGGAGGTCCTGACACTGCGCAAGCTGTTTCACACGGTGCTGAGCTACTGCCTGCGCTTCTTTGCAACAATGTCGGAGATCCAGCGGCAGCAGCAAATGCAAATGCAGGGCGGCATGGGCGCGGCGCTGCAGGTGGGTAGGGCTGAAAATAGTAAGGATGAAAGCTTGTAATTTTTCTTGGATTTTATTTTAAAGCATAGAGAACGGCCGTGGTGAGTCCCGTCGCTTGGAGCCCGTAATAATTACCATTCATTAACGGCACGGGCTTGACTTAAGTGTATTTGAGCCGTATATGGAGGAGCCTTGCTGCCAACTGTTGCCTTGTGAGTAATAGCCTTGTGCATGTACCGGAATCAGCTCGCCAGGAAGCATGGTAGTGTGGTCATGGTTTACGGAGCCTTCTTCCGGCCGGTAAAGCACGTAAACGCCTCTCTAGGTTCCCACCTGGTGTCTATCCAGCTTCCCCTTTCTCCCCTGACTTATTATTATATAATTCCATGGATTTGGCGCATATTCTCCCCATCCCAGGGATCTTCCTTGGCGCAGTATGAGTCCATCATGAACCCGTACGAGGCCGACATCCTGGTGGCCTTCCTCAAGCTGCTCAAGTAGGGCCTGGGCTGGGCTGGGAAGTTGGAGTGGGACAAGATGGGAAAGGATTCACGGAACGAGCCCTAGGGGGTTGGACCTGGAATTTCATGGAGGGGCGCGCGCATCTGATCATTCGGGCGAACAACTGCCGTTTCTTGGGACGGTGATTTTGGGCTGAAGCGGGTTTTGCAATGCCCTTGACGCTTAATGCCGGCATTGTTACGGCATGGTGCGCTCACATAACCCCCACACACATACATACGCATAGGTCCTGCTCCTGAAACCAATCGGCTTTTTCCTGGATTTTCCTTTTCAACCCCAGCCCTTTCATTGGCAGGGCACCTTTTCGGGCCGCCATGGCAATCCCAGGGGAAATCGCTCTGTACCTGAAGGCGCGAAGCACGTACTACAATACGTATTGTGTTCGCGAGCTCGCAGTGCTTTGCCACACCCATACACATTCATCTTCCGCCACCCCTGCGGTTCTATTGTACTTACCAGTTATTCGCGCCCCATGTCATGCAGGCGCGTGCTGGCGTTCGGTCGGCCAGCAGAGGTCCTTGCCTTCTGGTCCTCTACCTCTGCGGAGCTGGCGCCCTCGTTGAACGGCTACCCGCTGCAGGTCAGGAGCCATGATGCCTGACCCCCTTAGACAATTTGAACCCAAGGAGCGTGTTTGCCAACTGGTTGGTCCGGTTGATAGTCCAAAGCAAAACCTGATTCTGGGCTTGCTGGTGCGGTTTTTATGTCATTATTACCAATTTCCTTGTGCCCATCTTCTTGGCTGCCCCGCGCTCCCGTCGCGTGCTGTTTCCGTTCTCCTCCACCTCCACAGGAACCTCTTTTCCAGCTCATGTGCTACCCCGTCCAAAACAATGTCAAGGTGAGACGGTTGCGAGTTATGATGGAATGCGAGTTGCTGGCTCAATCCGTTGCCGCATGCATGCACATCCATCCATCCAGTATACACTTGGCCCACAATCCACAAATTGACTAGTCCTCTGTGTCATCTCCTTCCCCAACATCTACAGCCTCTTGTCCTGTTGTCTGTCTGCCCCCGCGCGCATATGCGTGGTTGCATCCCTACCCATGGCATACCATCGTTTTTGTCCCACTCCGTGCGCATGTGGTCTAATCCCCCCACCTTCGTGCCAATATCCTCTGATGAACCTACATCACCTACATCACCACCTTCATGATCCTTTCCCCTTTCGCGGTGTTACCGTTGTTCAACAACTCGCCTCCTTTCGTCGCCCTCTCCCGCCCCGCTAGGCCGCCTTGGATGAGGTGCTCGGTGCGCTGGCCGCTGCCATGCCCGACATGGCCGCCAGGTTGTTGGCGCGACTGCTGCAGTGCACCATTGTGCGGCCAGCCAGCGCAGTGCTGCCCAGTGAGTAGGCACCCGTGGCATTTGTAGCTGCCCTGCTTACTCGCTGCCTATGGAATTTAAAATTCATCGTAGCCGCTTGGCACACAATCCCTCTGAAATTGGGTGTCGCTTGAGAGGCTCTCGCTTGAGAGGCAGGAAACCAAGTCTGTGCCGGCCGCCACCGGCGCCACACGCCTAAAAAGGGGCTCCTGCAACCGCCGTTATTGCCATTGCTCAAAACTAATTAAACCGGTCGCCACCTCCATATCCCTCCGGGTGGGTGCAGCCGTGCCGCGACTGGACATTGTGCAGCAGCTGAACGAGATTGAAGCTCGACGGGAGGAGTACCCCGAGACGCTTGCGCTTATCCGCCTGCTCAACGCGCTGCTGGGGCCGCTTCTGGCTCAGGGCAGCTCGCAGCAGCCAGGAGGCGGCATAGGCTGTGGCGGCCTGCCGGATGGAGGGGCCGACGTGACCAACTTCACCACGTTTGTGCAGCAGGTGCGGGAGAGAACCGGTGTGCTGCGGTGGAGGGCATACGCCGGCGTGCATCTGTTATGGTACAAGGGGCGTTTGTGCATTGGATTTCCGGGAAACCTTTGCTCTCGTGGTGTGCGGTGGGTGAAATGCGATGTCGGGGGACAACCTCATGGTGCTGGTGCAGTAAAGAGCGCTGAGGTGTCGGAATGCGTGGGGTTGCGTTGCCTGGGGTGAAGGCTGATTCCCAGCCTTGCCTCGTGGACCTTCCGGCCTTTCTAGAGATTTGCATGCCTGGTGCTAACGATGCCCGGTCCTTATCTCCACCTCCCGCAGCACGTGCTGGGCCACCTGTGGAGCCGCGGCTACCGCGTTGCTCGGCAGAAGTGGGAAGTGGCCGCTGCCGCCTTCACGCACTTGGAACATGTGGGTGGTCCGTCGTGAAAGGGAGTGACGATGGGTGTGCGATCATGGAAGGGAATGTGTGCTATGAGGCGACAGGAATGGCAAGCGGGGCAGAGCATGAACACCCCGCGAGCTTTCTGGTGTAAGGGGCCTTGCAGTGCAACTGTTGCAGGCCTTTTGTTTGGATGGATTTATATGGGCTTTGATTTGTAAGTGCCTTTGGCTGGCCGCCGGCAATGTGATGGCCCTTGGTTGGGAGCTCCTCGCGGAGGTGCTTTAAGGCCTATGCTATGGGCATCGCTCTGGGTTACTGGAGTTTGGTGGAGACATGGCCTCCCTTTTCCCCCACTCCTTGGCATCAGCTTCACTCGTTCGTGGTTTGTCTTTCCCCCACTCCTGCCCTCGACAGGTTCTTGACCTGGCGACCTGTGGATCGCTGCCGCCGCCGCAGCCAGCCAGTGAGGCCGTGGCTAACCCCAAGTGCCCCCCGGGCTACCTGATCATGCACGACCTGCTGGGTGAGTGAGGCCCCTCGGTTCTTCAAAGATAGCCAAGCATACGGATTGGCTCCTACCCCAACATGGGCGATTTCTCCCTGGTCCTGAGAGGGCAACGTCCTCTCCAACCCGCTCCTCTACTTCGTTTTCCGTTGACCTTCTCCCCGTTGGAGGATATGGACGCTTCGGGATCCGACTCTTCCGATTACCCCGGGGGGCGAGCTTTTGACAAGGTATCAGCTAGAAGTTTTCGGATTGATGTTTTCACGTATTCCCTAATAGTATTGTAATGAATAAGGAGAATAATCCCTATTACTGGTTTTCTTATAATTGTCATTTATTGATGTAAACTAACTTGACGAAATTTATTAAGGTTAATCCGAGTGCATCCCGGTCCGTCCCCTGGCCTCTCGCAGGTGGTGGCCCCGCCTATGCGGCGCTGCTGCACATCCTGTCCCCCGGCTACACCTCCTTGACGGCGCTGCAAAGCCAGACAGACGAGGTGGGGCCTCGCGAGGCGGCAGTACTGGCGGCCCTCAGGGTCATTAACGCGGCGTTGCGGCTGGACCTGGGCTTTGTGGAGAACCTGTCCCGACTTAACCTGCTCAACAGGTGTGGGCGGGGGTCGAGGAGGGGGTTTTGAGTATAGAAGAAGAGTGCGGAAACGGAGGTTTCTTGAATGGCGAGAGGCTTAAAATCTTGAGGCTTGTCCCTCCTTACCTCCCCACTCCATTTGGGTTGTTGGTGCGCGCAGCTCTCGGCTTTAATTCTCTGACAAATTCCGGCCCTATGTGATCGGTGTTTCTTCATCATACACTCATAATCAAGCGTAATTTCCCTTCTGCGGGTCCTCTATCGTTCTTGTGCGGGAATCACCCCCAGGTATCAGCCGCTGCACCTCAAGCTGCTGTCTGGTGGAGTACGGCAGCTGGCCATTCTGCTGCAATATGTTTGCTATCCGGACAATGCGGACATCCAGGTATGGCACCAGCGTACGGCGGCACCAGCGTATATGTTTCAAGCACCGTTTTCTCCGTGCGAACTGAGATGCTGCTTTTGTACTGCGGACATGAAAAAACTGGGGGAGGTCTGTCGACTGACAACTTTGTGCGTTATGTTGGCCTTGCTGAACGTGTTGTTCAGGTGGAGGCCATTCGCTTGACCATTGAGCTAAGCAGTCGACTGCCCAACCTGGTGGAGGTGCTATCGGACGCGGGTGCAGGGGCTGACGGGGCGGTGGTGGCGGGGGCGTTGCCCTTCGTGCCCGCCTCGGAGTTGGGAGGCACGGTGGGGGCCGCGGCGACGGCAGCTGCGCTGGCGGCCACGGCAGTGGATCTTTCCGACGTGCTTGGATCTCTGCGTCGCGGTTTTGCGCAGGTGTGGGACGCTGTGGCCGAGACCGCTGCACGTTGCGTTGCGTTGGGGTGCATTGCATTGCACTGGGTGCTTTGCACCCTGTTGTTCACGTAGATACCCATCGGTATGAATCGCGGGTCACCTGGGTTCTCACCCCTCATGCCGCATGCCTCAAAAGTTTTACGATGGGACAAGGGCCTCACCTCCCAACTCCTAGCCGGAGCCATTGCTGGAATGTGGAATTGCTCCGGTCTGCTCTTGGCTGCGCATGTCCATCCACCTCTATATTGCTATGCCTGAACCTGTCTTCCTCCCAGGCCATGGCCCAGGGCGCCGCCTGCCCTAACGCGCTGGACAACTTGGACTCGCCTCAAGAGCGTCAACAGGGTGAGACGGATGCGCAGTTCCTGCCCGCGTTAGGTTTGAATTTGTTGGCTGAGTTATGAGTAGACGGCCGACATCTCCAGTTTCCTACCTTCATCTTACCACCCTCGACCGCACCGGCTTACTTTCTCTCACTCTTCTCTTCACCCGTCTGCTGCCCTCGTAGGCCCGTACGGCCTCTCCGCCGACCCGCCCGACCCGCGTGTGGCGCTGGTGCTGCGGTTGATGCTGCAGAACGCGGCGCCGTCGCTGCCGGTCCCGTCCGTCTCGCACTTGCTGCTGGGATACGACATGGAGCACGCAATGAGCGGGCGGCTGGATGAGAGCCTGCTCCTGCCGCGACAGGAGTACAGCTGCCTCACCATTGTGGAACGGATACTGGTGCAGCACCAGCTGAGGTATGTGCCGTGTGCGGGGAGCAGCTGTGATTGCGGCGTTGCACCGCATCATGACAATGGAACGAGGTACTTGTGATGTCACACACTGGCTGGTGTCTACTGCAAGCGAAGATTTAGTCATAAAGTTGTTATACAGGACGAGGAGCAGCGAGCACCTGATGGAAATGGGAACTTGAGATGTAAGGCGATGTGAAGGAGAAATGGACGGGATGTGGACGGCAGCCGCGGCGGCCTTGCTGCTAGGAGCTGTATCGCGCGTGAACGGGTGTACTGGGATTGTACTTTGGCCGGCCCATCCTCATTGCCGGCGAGAGGTTGTGCGAGTCAGGGCGGCCTTTCCGTGCCGGGGCTCACTTCTTTGCCTGCATTCGCATTCCTACCCGCCCGCCTGCCGCACACCCACTGTCCGCAGAATGGCTATTGCCAAGCCCAAGCTGTATAGCCAGTGCATCTGCCTCCTGCACCGTATGGCCTCGGCACCCGTGGGCGGCGTGCCGCTGCTCGAGTACCTCAGCCCCCAGAACAACGTGAGTTTGCCTTATAGCTTGGGGGGAAGGGCAGCTGCTGCTCTATATGCCGAGGCGCCAGTGACCCGCAGGTTGGCCCCTAAGTACCACCATCAATGACCGCGCGCTAGTGACCGCGCGCACTTTCCCGAGTCCCCCCGAGTCCTCCCGAGGGGGCCCCACCGCACCCGCATGCCCGCCCCCCTCGCAGTCGCTTATTCCCAGCCTACGCGGCCTGCTCAACATGGAGCTGCCTGGTACCCGCGGCGGCCCGGACGGCTCCGAGCTCCGACCCCAGGAGTTATCCGCAGCGCTGCACAGCCGATCCTGGTACATGCGCATTACGGTGAGTGGGACGACTGGGCCATTGGCCAGTATCATCCGGCTCGGTTGTCGCCGTGTCGGCCCGGACTGGGCGGTCGGGGGGAATGTCTGCAATAATTTCCTCAAGGTCGGGCACCACAATGGCTGCAGCACTTCAAGAAAACGATGCCCATGTTTGTGCTGTTATCCATTCTGGCGGTATGTTTGCCTGTTGTGTTTGCCCCACAGGACAGGGCTTGGGATGTGCTGCCTACACCATGACTGTACCCGTTCCATGCAAAGCAAACTTTCCGACACGTGCTATTATAACATTAGACACTACATCTCCTGTCCACTGTTTCCCAGGGCCTGTTGTTGCTCCGGTTGAAGCACGACGATAACTCCCGTCAATTGCTGGGGGAGCTGCTGGCGGCCCCGGGTGAGCCCGCGATCACTGCGGAGCCGTCAGGGCTGGGCGGACCCGCCTCCGCCTCCGCTGCCTCAATGGCGGCAGCGGCTGCGGGCGGCGGTTCCGTGGCCGGCACCAGCACGCTGCTAGACACGATGCGTGTGGCTTCTTCGCTGGCGTTCCCGGAGCCGCAGCTTTCAGACCTGAGCCAGGAGCAGCGCCGGATGCTGCAGGTGCGACCGAGCGCGGCGCAGGGCTGAAGTAGCCGCGGCCAACTTGGTGACCTTGCCTTGGTGCCTTTTTGCCCGACCCTGTCCCCAACTGCAGGTCTGCTGGAACTGGACTTCCTGGCATATGCCAGGTATTCCCTTCCAAATTGCCAAATTTGTATTGTCCTGTCCCTCCTGCTGACCCCTTTACCGCTTCAGCCGGCATTTGTTATCTTCTGGCCGGCCCCCTTCCACTCAACCCGTGAAATACGCCGTCGCCTGCTATCTGCCGCCTGCTATCTGCCGCCTGCTATCTGCCTCGGTATTTGCCGAGATATTTTGCACGGGTGTTTTTTTTCTTATTTACTTATTTAATAACCTCTCGTTTTCTGTGTGCTTCCCTCCTCTGTTATCGTTCTCGCACCAGGACCTGAGTGCAGGCGAGGCGGGGCTGGAGCAGCTCCTAACCAACCCGTCGCTGATGCAGGGGGCGGGCGTGGCCATGACCTCAGACACGGGCGACATCATCTTCAACATTTCCGCGCTGTTTGCACTGCTGCGCCAGCGGCTGGACGCCTTTGCGGCGCGCGCGGGGGGCGCAGTAGGCGGCGCGGCGGATGCGGCAGCGGACGCCTGTCGCGCTGCGCTGCGCTACGCGCAGCGCCACAACGCCTATGTGCTGCTGGCGGGTGCGCAGGCGGCCACGGTAGAAGCGTGGCAGCAGCTGGTCCAGGTGAGCAGCTGGTCCACGTGGCCACCGGGGCTAGGCGTGGGTGCCAGGGAGTAAGTGCTGCCACACCTGGCCTGTAGTTTCATTGTGCGTTCACCATTGGGTTGCCCAGGTGTCCCATGTGCGGCTGAATGTTACCGCGAGTGTGACGACGGACTGCCGCCGCCGTGTGTGGCTGCTGGATGCAGGTGGTTTACACGCGCCAGTACGAGCTGCTGAACACGCTATTGCGGGGTTCTGCGGCAGAGGCGCTTTATGACACGTTGACGGCGTCACTGGAGACAGTCCGGGCTCTCATGTCGCGTATGGACGGGGCGGCGGAAAGGGCGGCGGGGCCACTGTGCTCTGCCGCCCGGGTGTTACTGTCCAAGCTGCAGGTGGGTGGATGCAGGAGACAGGGCTATGCCTTATGTCCTGGCAAGGGTTTGTGGGGTTCATAGAACGATGCGGAAGGGGACGAACCCGGGACAAGACCAAAGGGCGTTATCTTGGGGGGCAGGGCTGGCTGGCGGGTAATGCGGAAGGACCAAAGCAGGTTGCAGGTGGGTGAACAGCGCGGCTATATGACCTCCGCGCGCTCTCCGGAGCCCTGACCCACGTCTGGGCCCCTCGCCCGCGCCACCACAGGAACAAGCCATCCTCCACGTTAGCCTGGGCCAGGCCGCCGACCCGCTGGCCTCCGTGCGGGTACCTGCCCGCTGCCAAGCGCTGCTGAGGTTGCTTGTGGACCTCATTCTGCGAGCTCACGCGCGCCGCGCCCCTGCGGTGCGCTTGCAGCTGTACGCCGCCACACTTCAGTACCTGCAGCTCAGCCACGGGTCTAAGCTGGCTACCAGCTGTGCGCCCACGGTGTTGGCGGCGCTGCTCCAGGGATGGGGCGCCTCGGCAGAGGCGGTGGCGGTGGCGGTGATTGACCAGGTGCGTTCAGACGTTGGCTGGTTGTGAGAAAGAGGGTTGAGGTCTGAGAGTACTTGACATGCCAACCTGCACCTCGCATCGCACCCCAGCGGCTTCAGGGTGCACGGCCACGACACGCCCATTCATTCCCTCATGCTTCCCACGTCCACATCGTATGTGGTATGGTTCACCCCTGGCGTGCTCTGCTGCGCATCGCAGTCAGAGGAGCTGATCGAGCGGGCCAACGCAGCTGTCGTCTCAGCCCACGGTGCTGCACTCGTGGAGGCGCTGGCTGCGGATGCGCTCAGCGGCAGCGCACCGCCGCTGGGCCAGGCCGTGGCTCTGCACCTGTTGAGAGCGCTGCTCGCAGTCGACTCGGCAGCCGGCGGAGCGGCGGGTGCTGCTGTGGCTGCAGCCGCGTACCGGCAGGGCGTACCGCAGCAGTTGTTGTCACAGATCGCGGCACTGCCGGCAGCGACGCTGACGGCTGGCGGCAAGCGGGCGCGGCGGACGGTGCACGTGCTGGAGGCAGCGTTGGCGCTGCTGGCTGGGCTGGCAGTGTCGGGGCCACCGATGGCACGCGCGGCGGCCGCGCAGCAGCTGTACTCGCTCAACTGCGTTATGGCACTCAACCGGTGAGGACGTGGTTGAGGATGGGGGCGGCAGCGCGGATGGGTTTACATGGGCCATGTGAGGTGTTGTGCGTGGCTGGTGGGACGTGACGGGGACATGGAGGAGTTTTGCTTGTAGTGGTGGTTGAAGTGGTCAAATATCCTCTTGTCACAGCCTCCGCTCGGCTTACCCCCAGCTTGCGGGTTGACGGAGTGCGCGAATGCCAAGCCCACTGCCAATGCCCTACACTGCTCAAAACCGCTGCAGCGTCCTGTCCCTTTGCTTGTCCAGCCCCAGCGTGGAGAGCGTGTGATAATGTGTTGCCTACGCGGCGCTGTTGCATCGGAATGTTCTATAGCTTCAGTGCAATTTACGAAGTAACGCAACAGTTTGGGCAAGCACGGAGTTAGTTGTCTCTTTAGCTTACAGCATCTTCCTGCTCGTCGACCACTGGTATTTCCAACTGCCAGTTGTCCATCACTCTTTGGTTTTTCCCGCACACTCAAGGCGCGGCCATACGCCATCCGTAGGTGTGCTGCCCTGGACTTGGTCCCCGACGACCCAGCCTCCACGCCCCTGCGTGCCGGCATGGCCTTCCCCTCCGCGGTCATCTCCCCGGACTCGGTTCGCTTCCGCCTCAACGCGCTAACGGCGCCGCTGCTGCGGCTGCTGCTGACAGTGCTTGCGGCGCTGCCTGACAGTGCGGCGGTGCGGGCAGACGCGGCGGCTTTCGCGTCCGGGCACCACCAGCTGCTGTGCCGGCTCATATCGGATGCGGCGGGCGTAGGTGAGACGGCCCGGTTTGTCCTCACCTCTTCTTTAGCGGAATTGGCAGTCAGGCAACGCTTCCAGTTTCTGCTCTCCAGTTTCACACTCCTTCGCTGTCGCCCTTTGACTTCGCGCCTGATATCCCTCTGTTTCGTCCTCGCATTCGGGCACGACTGTGGGAACGCACCCGTCCAGCAATCTTCATTCCATGATGCCCTGCTCTTTGCCGCTGTGTTAAGCCTCAAGAGCTTGGAACCTGCGAAACAAACCATTCCCAGGTCACATCCCTGCCCAATTCTCTGTTGCGTTTCATCGGGGCCTGTCGGCATACCTGCTTTTGCCCTTCCGCCCATGGCTTTTTATCATTAGGTGTTAACAACCGCTTTCTAAAACTGATAGCCACAGCACCGCCACGCCCCATCTGTGTTGCAGGCGCCCGCGGCTGGGCACCTGGAGACACGGAGCTGGAGTTAGCGGACCTAGCCCTAGGTCTGCTGGTGCGGTTGGTGCCATCTCTGCCATCCTTGCAGCCGCTGGTGGCGGAGGGGCTCAAGGCCATGGCTTTCAAGCTCGCGTTTCAGTTCTGCTGCCTTGAGGAGCGGTCCAGTAGCCCTATCATTCAAGCGCTACGTGCCTGGCATTACACGATGCCAGCAGCTGGTGCGTTGGTGGCCAGGCCCGCCAATGGTGTTGGCGGCAATGGCGTCGCCGCCGGCGCCATCGTGCCGGTGACACCGCCGGGTCCTGGGGCGCTGGCGACGACGACAGGCGGTGTCAAAGGGGCAGGGGCGCGTAGTGTGGCCTGTAACCGTGGAGCGCGGGTGCAGTCCGTTCGGTGTAGCCTGGCACGGCTACTGCGCGACATGGCGGCGACTGCTGTTACAGGACCGCAGGCATCTGCCAGCGGCCCCAGCGGTGGATATGCTGCGACAGCGCCGGCAGCGTTGCCGCCGGGTATGCTGCGCGCAGTTGGCGCAGCAGAGCGCCGTGAGCTGGACCCCCTTACTGGCCGCCCCACGCTTCTTCTAATTCGCGACATGGCTCAACAGGCCTGCCGTGATGCCTCCGCTTCGTTGGACGAGCTGTCCGAGCTGCTGGCGCTGCTGCGGTTGCCGGATGCTCAGTTGGACGAACAGGCTGTCACGGACCGGCTGCTGGCGTACGCGCCGGCGGGCTCGGCAACGGTAGCGGCGGCTCTGGCAGCGGGCTCCTCTGCCGGTGGCCTTGCGGCGCGGCGGCGCCTGGCACGGCACTTTTGGGCGTTGGCGGCAACGTCACTCGATCGCCAGCTCTCCCGCGCATTATTTATTCTGGAGGCCGCGCTTAGCACGGTCGTAATTCATTTCCTGCGCTTTTTGCCCCGGCCGCTTCCGGCACTGTCACCACTTCTGGTTAATGGCAAGGCCACCGCTGGCGCCATTGACATGGCCATGGACACGGATGAGCTACTGGATCAGGCAACGGCGAACCTAGACCTGACGGCGGCAATGCCGTCGCCGACGGAGGCGGACGCGGCGTTACTCGGCAGCCCGGAGGAGCTGCAATACCTTATGACGTTGCTGCAGGACACTAACTTACGGTCAGAGGAGTTACTGACGAGGCTGGCGGAGGCGTCGGCAGATGTGGCCAGTGCCTCCGGCGGGCAGCAGCTGCTAGGGGCTGGTGGAGGCGGCGGCCCGCGTGGGGGGGCCCCGGGCGCATGGGGTGTGCAGGACCCTCTGGGGCTGGCAGGGCAGCAGCCACAGCAGCAGCCGCTGGAGGGCATCGATCTGATGGTCCGCACGCTCAAGATGTACTGTGCGCGTAGCTGAACGGAGAGGGTGGCGCTGCTTCCATTCCAAGGCACTTGAGGGGGATCACGTGAATTGGGGATTTAGGGATAGTTTGGAGCGGCGAACGGGGCTGGGGAGGAGTTTTTGGGATGCGCCGCGGGGTGGGGCCGCAGATAGTGAGGACTGCACTGCAGACATCGCTAGGGTTGCTATGATACCGGACCAACGCGGGTTGGGTTGGGGCGCGGCAACAACAGACAGTGGACGTGTCAGGGTTATCTTGTCTTTAAGGCAACCTGTGCATAGAGATGGGAAAAAGAAATTGATGACCATGATTAGTCGACATAGGAACTCTTGGGGCTGTGGTCTTAAGATTTGACCCATTGGGCATGTGGAGCGGGTAGGGAATTGTAGGGCTTCAGGAGCCGCATTGACGGGAAATTGGTCCTCGCCAGGGGAAGATGAGCAGTATCTTGCGTGCAGTTGTATACTGCTAGTAGCTGGATATGTTGTGCGACGTACAAGTGACATGTACATGTAGACATCTAACCGGAATCAGATGGAATTATCACAGTGACAGTTACTTTAGAGGTGCCCTCAACTCCCGAGGATTTTGTTTGTTTCGCTGGGGTCCCGAAGGTCCATACCAGAAGACCGGTGGTAGCGTGTGTGCAGATGCGGTGCACAGCCCATCAAGCACGTGTTGATAGTAAATTATCTTACGTCAGCACCACATAAAGCTTTGAATGGCATTTGAGGATTATACCGTCCTCTCTGCAGTCCAGTTAACGTGGTTGAGTGACGTCTTGTCTGAGGGTCTCCGACGTGCGGAATGGAAATATCGCCGCAGTCCCCTCGCCACCCCCTTTTACATAGGTGTTCCATCAGCCATGCCGTGAGGCTATCCAGGGTGTAGCTTCCCGTTAGAACGAGATATTGCTTAAACGCCATGCCACCCCTCACGGGGCTGCGAACAAGAAGGCGCCAGTAATGACCACCACCAGGTACGCTTCACATCCAATGTCAGCACAGTCTAGTAGCACCCAATAACCTTGCCGGATATACCAAGCACACCCATACCCAACAAAGCCAGGCATATACACTAGCACTTTTCAAATATTCGTACACCCAGTGCCCATACGAGGATACAGCACAGCCTCTCCCTCCCTTTTCAGCAACTTTCAGGCCCGGCAGATCGTTTTCGCTCCACCCTAGCGCAGCCAATGCCCTACCAGCAGGCGCCAACGTGTCTGTAGAGGGTACTTATTGAATTGCGGGGTCCCCGGAGGACGCTAACTGGAAGCATGTGCACGTGACCCCATTTATGTTGCCGTCGCTGATGCCGTGGACCGCTCTAACCATGGATTCCAGACTCTCTTTTTTAAAGCTCGTTCGTCTCGTTAGGTCGTCCGTCCGGATGTGTGCCCAGCTGCCAAGCTAGACAGTGTCATCTGTAGTGGACGTGACATTCGTGAGCGCCTTTGCTGCGCCACTCAAACTCACGCCTCATCGGCTTCCATGTCATCCACCGCCCACTCCATCTCGAAATCTTCTCACAATCGCCGTCCTCTTTGACGAGTGCCCGGAAAGGAAGACCTGCGATACTCAACAAACAGCGAGGCCACAACCGCCGGAGCGGCGCCTGCCCCCCGCCTGCCCTTCACTTGGCTGTCTAGGTACCCTTATTTGACTTTGAAGTAGATGATGATGATGATACCCGCCAGCAGGAAGCCGATAATACCGAACATGATAAGCTTGTTCTGCAACATGCGGCGACTCATGTTGGACAAGATCTTTCGCGCCTTGCTGATGTTATCGTCGGCGCCGTGGAGCGTGTCGCGGGAGTGGATAATGACCTCGCGCTGTGCGGCCAGGTTAGCCAGGATGCCGCTGCCCAGCTCCTGAGGGCCGGTTCAAGAAGGCATAGGAATGCAACCACATGAGATGGGAGCCACCCCCGCTGGCTTGTGGCATTTAAACATTAGGAAAGAACAAAGCTATAAAGGATGTTTGGGCAGGGGTAAACGTGTCAGCAAGTGACATGAGATCTAAACCAAACGCGAAGACAAAGGGCCCTGGAGGCTGGAGATAATAGCGATACACGCCACGTAGGCGAGTTGTTTCATGCATAGATAGTGCAGAAAGGGGTCGCTGCGAGCGTTAAACACCAAGGGGGGAGAAAGGGAAAAAATATAAATGGAGGGCTCGCTACTATGGGAAAGACCACTGATGACAGCAAATGAAAACAGAGCGACCGCCGCAGCATGGCGACGGCATCATGCAGCGGCTGCAACAATTTTGAAGGCAATAAACATGGGTGCTTGGGTCCCCGAGGTCCCAGCTTTCCATATCGCATTGCGAGACGCCCCCATATTACCGCTCCGCAGTCCGCACGGGGAAATTTAAAATGCAGCTATTGGCTATATGCGAGTCAGTGCCATAACGCAAGAAAATCGCCAGGGCACGGTTCCGGAGCGGCTTCAACCCGCCGCAAGCTCGATCTTCTCGAACGGGTGTGGCCATTCAAAGAAGCCAAAGATTCGCGCACACCCCGAGGGAGGCAGCAGCCTTCCCACGTCGTACGCCGCTTACTCCTTAACACAAGGCAGTCCCTCCCCAGCCATCGCCGTTCCCAGCGGCTTGCAGCGCCGGGCACGACCCTGAGGCTGGGAAGGAGGCAGCGCGGGCCCCATGGCCTCGCCCCGGGCCCAGGAGCGCAGCTCAAAAGAACCAGCGTGTCCGACGGTTCATGGTTTTGAGTGATGCGTCGGCGCGGTTCAGGTCACCGTTGGCTGTGCGGAGAGTGTCCTGGGCGTGCTGAATGGTGGCCCGCTGCTCCTGCAGCGCCGCCAGAACCGATGCCCCAAGCCCCTACGGGCGCCCGGGACACCAAGCGGCGGCGACGACGGGCATGAGGCCCCGTATTCGGGTCGTGACGTCACATGGCTTCACATGCATCGCGCACACAAGACGTACATGCATAAATATGGTTACCCACGCAAACGCGCAACATTCACGCGCCAACCGCGCCGCCATGGCAATGCCAAATCGTCCATGCCTGGCCCTGGACCGTCCAACAACGGCAAGGTCCAGCTCTCCCATCATGCAAGGCCATGTCCTCCCGCCCGCTGCCCCAGGCCTCCACACCATAGCCTGAAGCCCAGCCATAGCGTTAAACCGCTAAGTGCCCGACAGTTACGTGTGTTTACAAATAGCTGCCTGAACCTGGCAACCCAAGCAGAATGCGCCAGGGACCGTCGGGATGGCGATAGAAGCCGGGTGCCGAACGTCACGCCGCTATGGATACCCCCTGGCTTGGTCCTACGGGCTGTGCGCTACACTGCCGCGCCCTCCTCCGGCGCCATCAGGGCCCTTGCTGACCCGCTCGCCGACAACAAGACTCAGCGCTCTCTGCAGCTGCACCTCTGCCGCTTCCGGACTTTGCCTGCCCGCGTCCTGCTGCTTCCCGTCCAGCCTTCCCCCTTCTGCTCCCTTCTTTTACCCGCCCTGTCCCCGCACCTCTGTTTCGGCCAGCAACTTCTTTCCGGTTTGCAGCCGGTCGTTGGACTGCTCCAATTTAGCAGAGGCGGACAGCATGCGGTCGCGTTGCGCCTGGGAAGAGGACGCGTAGTCGATGCCCAGCCCCTGCGAAATGTTTTGGGACTTTAATGTAAAGAAAAAGGTGCTAGCAGCAGTCAGGCAAGGAGTAAAGCAACGCAAGGAGACAGGCGCGCCGTATCAGATAAGGTGTTTTATGGTATGCGCCACATAGTGTGATCTATGCGGCAGCTGTTGGGACGGGAGGTGCTGCATTGTTGTTCAGGCAACGCGTTCTCCCGGCGTTGCGTGAGCTAGCTGCCTAACCAAGTGTGAGTGAAGCGCCGGTGCGAGGCTGCGATGTGGGTTGCACAGCTTCTGCGACTTCTGTTGCAACTGCTCTTGCGAGTGCAACCACTGGATGTTGCGGTGCACAATGCAGTGTGGAAAAGGTGGTGTCTCGCCCCCCACATCCACTGCAGTCCCCAGAGGGGCGACCCACCAGCTCCGCTCGGGCGGCGTCGTACTCGCTCCCGGCTGCTGTCCTGGCCTTGGTCAACTGCTCTCTAAGAGATGCAAGGTCTGCTTTGTACTCCTTGACCTTGTTCTGGAGCTGCTTTGACCGTTCCGGAGCTACAGAGCGAGCTTCCATGTCCATTTTTTTGATCTAGAGCGAACCGTTTAGGTGGGTTGGGGGGCGGCACAGGGGAAGGCAAATGGCTCAGGGGGGAAGAGGCGTTCAAGGTAACCACCAATAACACAGCGAACACCCTGTTCGCAAAAAGGCACGCAGCAACAATCCAAATGCATCATACAATTTACTTACAATGTTGTCGGCTTCTTTAATGTCTGCGTCCACTTCTACCAGCTTCTTGCGCTTGGTCTCTGCAAGAAAGTTGCAGCCCAGCATATTCTTCCTCCCTCATGACCGACAAGCCCAAAGCTTCTGATTTTAAGGGTGCTGGTGGATAAGGCATAAGAGTTGAACCCTGCGCACCTCCGCTGAGAGTGATTGCAGAGTTGATTTTCCGAGAAATGTCCGTGCTCTTGTTACAGTACTCGTTTTCATACTGGTGAAACAAAGCGTTTGTGTCATCCATGTTGCAGATGGCAGCTTTTTATAAAGCAACTGGACGTGTTCAACAGCAACAAGGTATTGGTAGTAACACAGAACGAAGACCACGGCGAAAATCTTGCGAGGCTACGTAGCTATATGTATTACAAGACAGGTGAAGCAAGCTACAAGGTAGCGTGTTTGAGGAGCCGTTAGTTAGAACCTGCACTTGCCGCCGTGCAAATTACAACAGAAACAGGTAGCATCACAGCCTACGCTCCTTATTAGCTGCGGCTTTGCCTTGCTGTACTTCGGATAATTGGATATTACCCCCATCTTAAGTCCTTGAATGAAATATCGACTGTATGCCGCGTGTAGTGAAGCACAATGTTCCGCTTGACGATGACGAAGAGGAGCGCATCGAGGAGTCGAGCACTAGTGAAGAGGAAGAAGATGTAATAGAGGAAGAAGAAAGTGGTGACGAAGAGGAAGAGGACGATGCGCGGGAAGGTGCCAACGGAAGTGGCGATGCTCGCGTAGGCAGCAAGGCAGGCAAAACAGCGCAAGTTACAGCACGGGCATCGGAAACAGCGCAAGCTACCAGCGGTCGTCAACCTGGGGCGCCAGGGCGCCTCACAGTATCTTTGAGCGGCAAAAATGAGGTTTGCAAAGTGAGTGGTGCTGGCTGCTGGCTGGCCCCTGGGTCCGTGAAGAAATGATATGAACTCCAGCCGCATAAACTGCAATAGTGTAACCACGACGTCGTTATAAAGCAATGCTGATGTGGAAGGCTTCCCTGGCGGTTGCCAAATGTATGCGCGGAAGTCCTGACATTTCGCGGTGCACTTCCGTGTGCCTCGTGTGGGGGCATCTGTATCATGGCTTGAACCTAAATAAGTCCTGCTAATAATGAAAAAAATATGAAGAAGACCAGAGTTTGGGTTTGCAATTGTTATGTACATCTGTAAGATGCTAGCAGTAGTTTACGTTCCACGGGATTCTGCGCCGTAAGCACATTCGGTGGTGCTCCGCAGCCCTCCCTTACCCCCTAGGACAGCTTCAGCCCTGTGGGGCTCCCTGCGGCCCCGCCCGTACATGCCTACTACCAATCCTGCAGTACAGCTGCTCCGCTCTGGAGTGCACGCGGACTGGTTTGGTGCCCCATTTGCCCCGATCACGGCGTGTACGACCACAACCCACCCTCCATCCGTTCACCCACCCCAAACCAACCCCGAACCAGCAGCAGTTATGTACTTTGGGCGTCGGCATTCGATCCTTTTAGCTTTTTGTACACCATCCTTTCCTCCACCCTGCCCCCCCCCTCCCCCTGCAGGTGTGCGGCAAGCGGGGCCACAAGGCGGGGTTCGTGGGTGCCACCTACCTGGACTGCCCCAACAGTGAGTCGTGCTCGTCCTGCTCGTCCTGCTCGTCCAGAAACGGGGAAGCGGGGGAATGGGTCGTTCCGCGAGTATAAGGCCCCAAGGGGGGAGAGAAAGCAGCCGGGTTCCGTTTTCAGGGGACATCTGCGGAAAGCAATAATGAAAAAGGGGCTGCGGGAAGGGCCGCCCCAACCCAATTCACCTCTGGTCCGTCGTGTAGAGGACGAGGGGGAATAAGGCGGTGAGGGGCCCCGCAAAGTGAAATGCAACGAGCCGGTATGTGCGTGTGTGTGTGTGTGTGCGTGTGTGTGTGCGCTGTTAGAACCAGCAAAGCGCCACGGATCCCTCCCGGGTCCTATTACTGCTGACACCATTCACTGGTATTGTATGAGTGTATATTCACTTCCCAACATGCGTATGTGTGTGGGGGGGAAGAGGAGGGGGAGGGGGAAAGGGGGGGCATTGTAACTCACTGCCTCACTGCACCCACCCACCAACCAAACTCACACACGCATTCCTTCGAAACCCCACCCCACCCCACCCCACCCCCTCCCATAGGGCCCTGCTACCTTTGTAAGGGGGTGGGGCACACAACCGCCACATGCCCCTACCGGATAGCGCCGGGGCACGGCTGTACGGCAGCGGCGACGGCGGGGGACACGGCGACCCGAGGGTCGGTCGGCGGTAGAGGCGGCTGCCTGGGGCCCGGCCGGAACCTTTGCACGGCCCTCCGAAGCCGCGAGTGCCTTGGCAGGTAGGCTGTGTAGCAGTCAGCTTGCAGCGGGGGGCCGTGTGGAGGTT
>NW_003307556.1:1558903-1668986 GCF_000143455.1 Volvox carteri f. nagariensis
CCTGCCCCTTTTCCCCCCTCCCTCCCCCTTTTCACGCCTCCCTACCCCTTTTCCCCCCTCTCTCCCCCTTTTCCCCCCTCCCTCCCCCCTTTCCTCCCTATCTGTACTCCCTCAGGTGCTGCGCACTGGAGTTCCACCCTCACAACGACAGCATTGTGGTGAGTGGCGACAAGAAGGGCGCTCTGGCCGTCTGGAACTTCGACCAGGTACGTCTGTATGTGTGTCCGTACGTGAGCCTGGGTGATATAGAAGAAAAGTGAGCACCGCCTCTCTGTCTGCCTTGTGTGTCTGTCTGTGTGTGTGTGTGTGTGTTACAGTGGGTGCGCTCTTGTTCCCAAACCTTTGCTTCCCAGCAGGGGCGTACGGACGGACGGACAAACACGTATCCTGCTTTTCCCCCCCTCTCGTGGTTCGTCTTTCCCCCCTCGCCCCTTTCTTCCTTACTTCTGGCTTATCACTCTACCCAACCTTGGCATCGGCTTCACTCGTTCGTGGTTCGTCTTCCCCCTCTCCCCCCCCGTCGTACACCTCCATCCCCTCCTGCATCTCTCTTCGTGTCTACCTGTACCTATGGTCTGGTGCACCCACCCCCTCACCCCCTCCTCCTTTTCCTGCCACAGGTTCATGACCGTACAGTGTACGACACCGTACATTCCTGTCTTACGAACTCCATCCGCTTCCTGCCCTGGCTGGACTCCATGTCCGTGGTGACGGCCTCCTCGGACGGCACCTCCAAGCTGGTGGACTTGGAGACGGGCGACTGGAGGCCGCTGCTGGACCTCAACCCTGGGGGCTGGGTGCAGGTGTGTATGCGTGTGTGTATGGGGGGGAAGGGGGAGGGGGGGGGAGATGGGGGGGGGATAGGTGGGGGAGAGGAGGGGAGAGAGGAGCAGGAGGGAGAACGTCGGCCAGATATATATGTGTGGGCGTCGTCTTTAAGGACGTGTCCGTATGTATGTAATGTGTGGTGCATTTAGAAGGAGATGTGTTGTGCGATGTGTTTTTAGGAGGAGGGGAACTACCGCAGGGAGGGGGGAAAACACCATCAAGACGCGGCCATTGAAGGCTGCTGCTGTAAGCGGGTGTGGCAGTGCGCCGAGTGTGTGGATGAGCTTACGAGGTGTCGTTTTGCTTTACGTAAAACAGGCGGACACGCCGGGAGCGGGGCGATTATCGCCGCACACATGCACACATACACACACGCACACACACATACACACGCGCGCGCAGGGGTACGTTGCCGGGGTGGTCAGTGGTCTCATCAGCTAGCGGTACATTGCTTCAAGAAAGGAACCGTCACCCAACCCCTCAACCCCCCACGGGTCAGGGGACTCGGCCTCTGGCTCCCAACTCGTTTCAGTTACGAGACCGGTTCTTCAGTCAGCTGCTCGGCAGCTTCCTCCCTCCCGCATATCGAGGCTCTGCCCACTCAACCACCCACCCCCCGATCCTAACAGTCCACCCCAATCGCAACAGTCCACCCCAATCGCAACCCCCCGGACGGCGTGGATCCCTCTTTCGCTCTCTTCTTACTAGGGGGGGCCCTGGCACATGATCTACGGCTGCGATGCCAGCCCCGCCCTGGGTGTCGTGCTGGTGGGCGACAGCAACGGCTGCGTTCACCTTCTGGACCCACGGACCCGCGGGTCGGTTTGCTCCCTTCAGCTGCACCGCAAGGGCAACAAGGTCGTCTCCGTCCACATGCACCCGCTGCACCCGCCGCTCGTACTAACCGCCGGCAACGACCACTCCGCGAGGATATTCGACATCCGGGAGCTATCCTCGGCGCCGTCAGCGGCGGCGGCGGTGGCAGGCACGCCGCCGCAGCCTCCGGCGGCGGCGGCTGCAGCCGCTGCTGCAGCGGCCCGTATCGCCGTTGCGGGCGGCATTCTGTCTGCGTCACCGGCGGCGGCGGCGGCGGCAGGGTGCGAGCCCGCTGGGGCCTCGACCCGGGCAGGCAGGCGTGGCGGCGGCAACGGAGGAGGACGCGGCGGCGGCGGCGGAGGCGGTGCCACCGCTGGCAGCAGCAAGAAGAAGGGCGGCTCTCCGACCATGTGCAGTGGCAGCGGTCCGGGTGCCCATGCCGAGCTGGTGGTGATGCCGCACCCCCGGGTGGTCAACTCGGCGTACTTCAGGTACGACCTGCCGTACCAGCAACATCACCACTAAAACTATCACCACCACCACCTGCACTTGCGGAACGACGCCACCATGTTTTTTCATCCGGGGGTATCGCGGGCGCTGATGTCCTTCCCAGTGCTGCGGCAACAGCTTGCATGCTATCCAAGGAGCCCTTTCCCGCCTTCTTGCCGTACATTCGTAGATACGTACATACGTATCTCCCCTGAGGGATCTCTTCACACCTACACATTCTCAGTGGGTTTCGTCACCGCCCCCTCCGCTTCCCCCCCCCCGGTATCGCTTCCTCCCTCTCCCCACAACTCTTCCCCCCAGCCCGCACACTGGCCGCCGTATCCTAACGACCTGCCAGGATAACCGTCTGCGGGTGTGGGACTACGCGCCGTACGGCTGCAACGGTCCTGCCGACCGAGAGATCGTACACTCGCACGATTTCAACCGCTACCTGACGCCGTTTCGCGGGGAGTGGGACCCCAAGGACCTCACGGAGTCCGTGTTCGTGGTGGGCAGGTCGGTTGGGGGTTGGCGGTTGGACGTTGATGCACGTGCAGGGTGGGGATGGAGGTGTGGGTGCTTAAGGGGGGGCCGCAGGGGGTTGTCCCTGTAAACCGTCTCCATCCCCACCGGGAGCCGGCAGCTCACAGCTTTTGCATTCTTCCATGTACTGCAGCAACCTGCCTCTTTTCGAAACCGCCGCCTCCCTGGCCCCGTTACCTAAGAACTGTTGCGACTTGGGGCGTCGTCAGTTACCTTTTTGTCAAGGCTGCCTATTTTCTCACCCCCTTCTTATCTGCGCCATTCGCCAGTGGTTTGTCTTACCCCCCCTTCCCCTTTTCCCCCCTTCCACACATACATACACACACATACACGCATACACGCATACATACATACACACATTCACACATACACACACAGGTACATTTCAGAGGACTTCGGCGGTGTCGCCCTGCACCCAGTGGATGTGTTGTCGGCCAGCGACGGGGGGCTGCTGAGACAGCTGACAGACGCCAACCTGACAACAATATCGCCAGTAAATAAGGCCCACCCGAGAAGGTACGGCATGGTACGGTACGGTACGGTTTAGGGGGCACACACGAAGTATTTGATGACCGGACCGCTGGTGAATGTGGGTGGGTGGTTGACTTGCTGGGGGTTCTCTTCCCCAACACACATACACATACACACATAGACAACCCGTTCCCCTCTTTCCCCCTAACATACATACATACATATACACACAAACGGACCAGGCACCTGATTGTGTCGGGCAGCAGCCGCTCTCTGTATCTGTGGGCGCCGGTCAAAGGGGAGGAAGAACAAGGGCAAGAGGAGGAGGAGGAGCGGACAACAGCGGCAGCGGCGGCGGCGGCAGGGTCCCGGAGCGGCGGCAATGGTGGTGGCGGCGGTGGTGGTGGTGGTCTGGTAAGGGGGGCCCCTCGCGCCTCCCGGACATTTGTCAGTTTCGATGCCGATCCTGGGGGGGCCTGTGGCAAGAAGATGACGAAGAAGCGCAAGAAGGGGGATGTGAAGGGCGGCAAGGCGGTGGACGAGGATGAGGATGACGATTGATGCAAGACCGAGGAAGCGGATAAAGCTGCAGGGGCGCTGCGGCCGGCACTTGCTGGTGCTTTTGCGGCCACCGCTGCTGCTGCTGCTGCTGCTGCTGTAGTTAACGTTTTATAATTGTAATTTTCTGTTGACACTGACCTTTTGTATGTTGCACCTACTGCGGCGGCGGCTCTGTCTCTTGCCTGTAGCTATGTCTGTAGCTATGTCTGTAGCTATGTGGGTTTCTTTCCCCCGGAAGGTTTAGTCCATTCATTAAGACGCGCCCGGATCACCGAGGCGGTGGTGACCCTCTTCCCTCGGTTTCCTGTTTTTGTGGGGTGATGCTCCCCTGGCGGGCGGAAGGAGGGGAAGACTGCAACGCATGTGGGAATTGCTAACGTTCTGTCACTGTGTGTTAGTGGACCCTGGATCTCACATAGCAGCTAGGACGTTGGGGAACAGCGGAGTGCACGCACATGCTGTTGATTGCGCTGTTCCGGGCATTGACGAACACGCTTCTCACATGAACATGCTTCAGAATGAACTGAACAAGTTGGGTGTCGGCTTCAAGGAAGCCGGAAAAAGGGCGGGGCCCCTCTGCATCCGTACAGGCCGGTAGCAAGGGTGGCAAGGGTGACAATTGATGGGTAGTGTCAACGCGGTGGGAGATATGCTTTGTTGCAGCAGTGCTGATGGTGTGAGAGCTAAGCTTGCACCGGCGGAATCGTCAGCACCGCCTGCGGGCTCCACGCGAATCGCATCCATTCCGGGTGCATGCCGCATGGACAGTGCGGCAGACCGCAAGTCGGAATGCCCGTGCGGGCAAATGGTAACGAAAGCTGGGTGAATTTCGGTGCTGTCTGTGATGTTTATCCCCGAAGCGCCAGCGGCCTCAGCAATCTGCCCCACAGCCGCGGGGTTCATCGGGGCACACCGCAAGTCTCAGGAGGCCCCGTGCATTGGCCAAAGTAAATGTACAAACAAGGAGCTTGTGTATTTCATAGAGAAATGAAAGCAAATTATGTTGGCCTGCTGGTGGCAAGTCGGATTGCCCATGCCGGCAAATGGTAACACAAGCTGGGTGTTCGAGTTATCATACGCCGTCATCTCAGAATTCCATTGTGAGATACGCGGCAGCTTTTGGGATGAAATTTAGCGCGAGAGGCGTTGATGTGGCTTTTGAGGTCGGTGAATGGAGGCAGCTAAACTTTTTTGTGCTCATACGGTCTTTGTTAGCTACATGCGAGATACCTTGCAATAGAGAATGCTGTATAGTACCGATAACGCGTTTCAGCCGGGTGAAATATTCTGTTTGGTCCGTTACACACTCAAGGCCTGGGAGTTCGAGTTATCATACGCCGTCATCTAAGAATTCAAATATGAGATACGCGGTACCTTTTGAGATGAAATTTAGCGCGAGAGGCGTTGATGTGACTTTGGCCTCGGTCAATTGAGGCAGCCAAACTTGTTTGTGCTCATACGATTTTTGTTGGCTACATGCGAGATACCTTGCAATAGAGAATGCTGTATAGTACCTATAACGCGTTTCAGCCGGGCGAGATATTATGTTTGGTCCGTTACACACACACACACACACACACACACACACACACGGACATGGGCAATCCTACAGGTCGGGGCCCCCCTGGGCGCTTCGCGCTGGGGCCCCGCCCAAAAATAGTAAAAATCGTACTTTTGGTGGTTCAGCGTGGGCGACTACTGCTGTGTGCTGCGCCGCACCGTACAGCTTGGTCTCGGAGCCGTTGCTGGATGTTGCGGCCCTAAGTAAAATCTCCGTCCGAGTTCGGCGTCTTTCTCTTTCGTTACGTGTGGGAACCAGCTGGTGCGTGTGGAAATCACTTGCATATGCATATCCGTGTGTGGAAGAGGGCGAAAGAGGGTGTGGGTGCAGTTTAAGTGTTGTTAAGCACGTAGGGACGTGGCTGTCTTAGGTTGTGCCGGGGTTAGTTGAAAGACATTGGTGGGTGTGTCGATGCGTCGAACTCAAACACAAGCGGGTTGCGTGCGAGTAGCGCTCGTCGCACGTGAAGCATGAGCTTCACGTAACGAGGGGTGTTGTGTGCGTTGTGTTTTTGACATGGCGGAAACATGCAACGCCTATGGGTGTGTGGGATATGTGGCTATTGGGTTTAACTCGGACGAACTGAAGTGGAGGGTGGGGGTGCAGGATGGGGAGGATGGAAGGCAAGGGGAAGGGAGGACGCAGCGGTTGATGAGAGACAGCGGGGAAGGAGGACGGAGGGACCGCCTGGGGGGGGGGAGGTAGTTGGGGTGTGTGGGAAGCTCCCTGGGAAGGGAGCAGCCGGTACGCCTCGCCACCATCCGGTCATCCAGTTGAGGGGTCAATCTGCTGGTGGTGCTGCTGCTAAGGGGGCCGGAAAACCGGGGGTGTATATGTGTATGTATATATGTATGTGTGATGTGCGATTTGCGTCATAACGAAGCCAGCTTGATGTCTTGATGCGGTGCGATACTAGTGTGTGTTTGTATGTGCTCTTTCTGCAATGAGGACTGATTTTCTTCTGCACTGCAGTTTAGGACTGTACGACTGTACGGCTGCCATCGGAGAGCGAGCACCTGCTGTACGTCGCTGGGATGAGTTCGACCTGCTCTGTGTCATATGTGGGCATCACGACGGAGGATCGTACCCTGTATGGGTATCGGGGTTCCCCGCGGCTCGCGTGAATATCGCTTCTCGTTGCCCCACAAGGCCTCATCGCGGCGCCCAGAGTCAATAAGGGTTTCCGCCATCTGCTGTTCGGAAACAGACAATGGCGCCAGGGGGACCTTCCCACCGAGACCAGCGAGCAGGAGCTCCTAACTTGGCACAATGCGTGGGCGATGACGATTGCACACGTGTGTGTACTACAAAGCTTCTGTTGCAAAATACATCGCAATGCATGCTTTACTCGAGACTGACGTGCGGCAAGCAGGAAGGCGAGTAGCTAGGTGGGTAGGTAGTGCCAGCAGCTTAGCTAGCTAGCTAGCTTGTAAGAGGCGTTTACACGACCTAACCTAGTAATGGCCCTCCGGCTGACCACCTGATTTGCAAAAGTATGTCCAAGCCGCCACTTTACACCCGCCGCTGCTAAACACCAACTCTGTGGTCAACAACGTCGTTAAACTCTTCGAGGGAGAGGAACTCCCAAACCAACAGTATTAATGGTAAGGCTAAACGTCAGCTCGTGCACCGTGGCGTGCGTGTATGGGCGGTGCTAAAGGACTAGATAGACATAGATACGTACGTACATACATACCTAATACGTGTACTCAGATATATGCATGTTTATGCAGATTGCATTAATCTGCAACCAGTGGTCGCGTGGCCTAATGGATAAGGCATCGCCCTCCGGTCTAACGCTCGGGAATCAGGCGGGGATTGTGGGTTCGAGTCCCATCGTGATCGACTGCATGGATACTTTTTCGAAATCATACCGAAGTCGGATGGCGTGAACGGATTAGGGTGCCCCTCTAGCAGAGGAGATCAGGGAACTGCCTCGGGTAGGGGGGCCGCTGGTGAAGCTATACAACCCTGTAACAACATACATATGTACATACATAATTGCCCTGCTTGGCACGAAACAGTACTGATAATGTACGACAAGACAAAACAAGAGTCATTGATGAAGAATGAGGATACCCGCAATAGGGTACAAGACATTAGTCAGCCTTAGAACCTTCCATCTCAAGCCATAAACACACAGTATCCTGCCAATCGACATGAATTGTAAGCATTGTTCCAGGCTTAGCTTGATTCCTAGGAAGGGAAATGCTCATGCACTTGTACATTTGCTTGGCTTCCTGCTAGAGCGCATACCCCGGTCAGCATCTCCTGCAAGCGATTTCGGAGGTTACTTGGCCCTCAAAAGACGACGCTTTGATAGATATGTTTGATCCGCTCGACCTACCGGCGGCCGCTCATTATGATTCCCATGCACGTATGATGCGTGGGCAGGGTGTTCATATCTTTACCATGTGGCGGACCCTGCCTTCCCCAGTATTTCGGTGCGCCCTCATCTAGTCACCCTAGCTAGCTTCCCAGTGGATCGCTCAGGTTCAGCACCCACCATCGGCATCCAACGGAATCTGCCGGATCGACGGCCCCTCAACTCCATTCCTGGTCAGCTCGCAGGTCTACTTTATCCCAGGTCACCACTGTCCATCGACTAGGGGCACTATTACCTTCCACCATCGGAAGGATTTTCGACCCGGACAAGTCTCATTCTCGGAGCCTCCGGGGGGATCAGTGTGTGCAACAACAAGCAGGGCAAAATTGACACGACCCAGGTTCGAACTGGGGACCTCCTGTGTGTGAGACAGATGTGATAACCAACTACACCATCGTGTCACGCTATGTCCAAAATGGCAGTCATACTATCTACCTATGGCTATACGTAAGCCCAATGGGCACATTGCATGGTCATATCCTGATGAATGAATGAATGAATACATAAAGCGAACGTCTCCTCCTCACACATTATCGGTCAATCCCCAGATCGATGGGCATGTCGTATATACATGGCACGCAGCTGCTGCTGCGGCTGCTGCTGTGGCCTTCACGCCACCAGCAAAAGAACACAAAAAAGGAGGTATCCATCGACTTAGTATGGTAACCCGCGTAAACAGGTAAAGCAATGCCACCTGACCTTTTTCTTTATGCTTTTGAAATCGCAGTGAACAAAAGCGTCGCGGAGTCTGTGAACCGACGTCTGCGACCCTGATGAGTGACCGGCGGAAGCATTCCCGCTCCCACCGGCAGCATCCGGCTCCCGAATCCTCCTCCTCCTCCTTCTCTGGCGGCCGTGGCGGCGACAGAACCGGTTGATGCCGCCAGCTGCTGCAGATCAGTGGACAACTTCATGCCGGCGACTGTCGCTACCCCACAAGCAGCCTCTTGCTGCTGTCGCAGTGATGTGAGCGGTCTGTGCCTGTGTCGGTGTAACTGCAGTAGCTGCGGCTTTGTGGGGACGAGTGACTTCTGGCGACCACGGGGTTCAACGTAGCTATGAGGAATACTCGGGACGAGCGGCAGCGCCAAGTATGCGGTGGCAGTGACAGCGGCTCCGTCACCCCTGGCACCGCTCTTGCGCCAGGCGGGCCCTATTACCGGCACAGCGGCTGCGTCGCATTGTCCCGCTCCCAGTTGCGGTAACCGAGTCGCTGAGGAGGCGCCGTCTCCACCGTTGCTAGTCCAGGCCGTAAGCACGTGCGGTACGCGGGATTGGGTCTTGGAGCATGAGGAATGAAGTGGCGGTAGCAGCAACGCCTGGGCATGGCATGAGGCTGAAGGTAGGAGTGGCACACCGTTGAGGACCAGCGGCTCGTCGTCTGGGCAGGGATTAATGGTAGTGGTGATGAGGGTGGCGGCGACGGGTTTAGCAGGGCTGCCCCGGGCCAGATCAGGATGCGTATGGGAAGAGTAGGACGGTGCTCCTCGAATGAGCCCCGGCAGAAGGCTGCCGAGGCAACGGCCGGAGATGCTGCCGCCTCCGGCCGATACCCCATTTGGTTGCTGCTGCTCTTTTTGGTGACGGCGCTGTGGAGGGGCGCGCGCCTCTTGGAGGTTGAACAAGACTGTTGGATGCAGCAAGCGTCGGGTCTGGGGCTGGTAACTGAGTAGCCGTTGAGCGATTTCATCAGAGCTGAATGGCGAATCGCAAATTTGGTCATCGTTGCGTGGGATGTTGGCGACGGAGTGGAGCCGATTAACAACCTTGTCGGCGGGCATGTCTGAATCGCTGTCGCCGTCGCCTGGAGCCGACGACCATTGCCGGGATCTGGGCTTGCTGTTGGGAATAAACCTGGTCAGCTTCACCTTGATGGCATGTGGCTTGCTAGCTGCGACGGCCAACATCTCTCTAAGGGCGGCATCTTCATCCTTGTGTGCCTGGAATGGGAAGGACTGCTCAAGCTGTGCAAGGAGTGTAACAGATCGCTCGTATTCCTCAGATAGTTCCAAAAGGATTTTTTTGCAATCCATGTTGAAAGATACACGGTCGTGTGTGCGCTTGCTTAAAACGGCCCAATTGAAACTTTCTGACAGCCACGGACGCGTCAAAACCACGTGCTGAGTTCAAATTTTCGCCAAGAATGCAAATTGTGCTGTCAACCTGTAGTTTCCCGGAAAGCCATTAGACCATTGTAGACTGTAGTAATCAAAGTCAAAAAGTAAAATTTAGCACAGTCAACTGTCAGTTAATCGATCGTGTATAAAATGGATTACATAGCAGGCACCTGGGCAAAATCTCGTACCTTGCTTCATGGCAAACACATGCAAGTCCGTCGAAAACACATGAGCCACCGACGTTCATTTAGGCGCTTCGGTGCTAGGGCCGCGCTCACAAACCCGCCTAAAACAGAGGCATGAGGTTAAGTGAGAGAAGATTCTGAAGTTCGTGGAGAGCGGATACTGTGTGCGCCTTCGAGTTAGCTGCATACGGTACTGTGCGGTACGAAAACATCTTTACTCGCTGCGTTTTTAAGTCCACTGCGGCTCTCATCACTTACGCTTTTATGCTGTGAAAGCATTGGAATTGCCGACTGAATTGATTGCAATTCTTTGCATGACACATCCTTACAAATGTAGCCATGAAGAGTTTGGGCAGTCAACTCTGTTACTTCACGTTCCCTTGACCACATGTTGGACTTTCTCAGAACCTGTGGCCAAGGCCCACTAAAAAGCCCATGCCAGACGCTACGGCAAACTTTAGCCAATGGCCACCCACCACTTCTCCATCGGCAACGCAACTTAGGGCGCATTTCCAGAAGGATTAAGGGCAGGGATTAGGGCACGGAAGTCCTTGGTACGAGCTTACCACATAGTTTTGTTCCATAAGGGAACCAAGGGTTGGAAAGGCGAGGTAAGTTTGCCAATAACTTAGCCGTTTGAGCAAGTATCGATGGAGGACAGAGGGTTAATCCCTGGCCTTAATCCCCACTGGAAATACACCCTTGCTAGAGAAAAACTATTAGAAGTATCCAGCTCTTACCCACATCATCACCACGCCCTATCATCGCCATAGAGCCTGCCACATGCTAAGCCAATCTCAAGTCCACGGCCATTACCAAGGCTGACTTCCAACACAAGTACAACTTTCGTGGCCCACGTTGCTTTCCACACACGTTGCTTCCCCAAGCGCAACGCGGCACGTGAACATCCTGATTGCTAAAATACGGTCAACCCATACTTGGGCCTTTGCAACGCATCAATCGGCACTCCCCCTCACGAGAACGCACAGCCGCTGCCACCAACACCTTCATCCTCCTTCCAACATCACTTCTTGCATACCGAGACAAATTCGCGCAAAGGAGCAGCAGTGCCGCAGGCAAAAGACCAAACTGGCCGGTCTTGTCAGACCCAGAAAGGGACGCCCAATGCAATGTCCGTGACCATCCGTGTCCGTGCTTGCGCCTATTAGGGCACCGCTGCCTAGCAATTCGCGCCGTCGCTGCCGCCACCATTATCGTGCACCTCCGGCGGCAGGAACGCCACATTGACCCCGTTCCTTCCCGCCAGGGCGCTCCTCAACACCCAGTTGGCTGCCCGATACACATCCAGTCGACCCCCCCGGCGACTGCGCCAGTTGTGTCGGGCCGCGAGGGCCTCACACAGGGCCAGAGGGGTCCAGTCCTCATCGCGCCACTCCTGGCGGTTGAGGTTGTTGCGGCGGTTGGTTCGGTTGGCGAGGGAAAACGGGTATGCAAGGGGATCAGGGAAAGGGAGTTAAGGACGGAAACGTCTGGGCCTTGGCGCCAACTAAATGCAAACGGACGGGCCCCGGGATTGAAGTGAGCTCGTATTGCCACTCATACACACGGGGTCTCGGGGGACACCCTGTGCGGCGGCGAAGGGATCGGTCTCGGCTTGCCACGTGCGCATGCCCTGTCCTGCACGGCTGCCACGTCTGATGCCGTACCTGTTGTTGCTGTTCTCGCTGAGCGCGCGCATACGAGCCTTTCGCCCCCTCCTCCTCCCCCTCCTGCTCCTCGTCCTCCCTGACGGGCCTCAGACCCAGGGTGCGGTGCAGCCTGGGCCACACCCGCTCAGCCAGGTACCTCACCACCGCGTAGGGGTCGCGACACCGGGCGATGGGGTAGCTGCCGAACAGCACCTGACCGCCGCCAGAGGGACGGGGGAAGGGGCACGACCAAATGGAAAAAGGTGCGTCTAGGGGCCTGTACGTCCGTATGTCTGTACGTATGTAGGTGCTCATACATGCCCGCACCGACCCCAACGGAGGGGGTGTACGGAACGAAGAAGAGGGGTTAGGAGAGATGTTCGGGGCTGGCACAGAGGCTGGGGCTGCACCCGTCCGACAGCGTCCCATGACACTCGCAACCCACAAGAGCGCACACAGTGGTTTTCCCTCTTGACACGTACCCCGATTTTCCCCTGTCCTCTCTCCTCATTCCCCCCTGCCCCCGTTCCCACCTGCATGTACAGAGACACGTCCAGGCGAGGAAACACCAATCCAGGGCAGTCGCAAAGCATCAAGCTGCGGGGCGGGCGGGGTAGAGGACAGGGGGCAGGGGGGAGGATGTGGGGGAGACACAAGCGCGCAGCGGGTCAGAGGTTGGAGCCGGGCGCGCGGGACGTATCTCGAACACACAGCAGTGAGGATGGCGGCTTTAGGCCATCCTAACGGCGCGAGGGAAACCAAGGGCGCACTCCGCGCCCTGAACAGAACCATCCAGAACCTCTTCACAACGACTGGAAGGGGATCAGGCGCAGGGTATTACGCAAGGCATTCACTCCCACACCCCAATCACCACCTTGCAAATCTAAATCCCTAAAACTCGCCACTTGCGACCCACCTGGGGCACATCATGTGCGTCTGATAGTGCTTGGTCCTGCCCGGGTGGCTGGACACCGCCACCCTCTTGGCCCCCAACAGGGCGTTCATGGTGCTGCTCTTGCCTACGTTGGGCTCCCCGACAACGCACACCACCACGGGCCGGCGGCGGCCGCGACGGTCGCGACCGCCGCGCGAGCCGTGACCGCCCCAGACAGCCTTCGCGCCTCCACCGCCGTCGGTGTGGCGGCCGCTGCCGCCGTCACCGTCGCCTGTTCCTTGTGCTTCTTCTTCACCTCCATCGTCTTTCTCCTCGTCCAGGAAGCCCTCCTTATCTTCGTCCGCCACCAGCTGGTCAAAGGCCGCGTTGTCATTGTCCGCCTCCGCCTCCGCCTCCCCCTCCTCCTCCTCCACCTCTTCGTCATCCTTCATTCCGTCGTCATTGTCGTTGTTGTTGTTGTTGTTGGTGGTGGTGGTGGTGGTGGTAGTGGTGGTAGTGGTGATAGTGGTGGTAATGGCAGCAGCAGCACCGACGGCCGGTGCTCCGCCACCACCACCACCACCGCCGCCGCCGCCACCTCCCGCCCTCCCGTGCATGCGCTGGTTCCGTTTCCGCTGCACTGCCCCCTTCTTCCTGGCCTTGTTGCCCTGAGGCCAGTCCAGGGCGGGTGCGCCGCATTGCAATCCAGGTTCTCAGGCTCCGTCCGGGGCCTTATCCAGGAGGCTTTTACTCCCCTCAGTCAGTCACCCACTCACACCCTGCAGGGCGCATCGTTCCTTCACCCACGTACCTTGAGTTCCCAATCGTCTGCAGCATCGTCCTCCCCGTCCACACCGGACGCGGCTCCGGTTTCCCCTTCCGCTGCCGCCCCGGATGTCGGCGCCGCACCGGTGTCGGGACCCTGCAGGAACGGCCCAGCCAGCCGCTGCGGTTGCGGCTGCGGCAATGTTCCTGCTGGTGGTGCTGCTGGTGCTTCTGCTGCTGGTGGTGGTGGTTGAGGGCGGTCCCGCTTACTGTGCGTGTTGCGGGCCTTGGACGCCGCCAGAATTTCGTCCCGACTCATTTGGATCACCTCCGCAACCTGGGACGAGCATCGACGTTCTTGTGGATGGTAACATGGACAGTGTATCAGCGCGTGCAGGTTTGTGTGCGCGCGCGTGTGTGTTTGTGTGTGTGTGTATGTGTATGTGCGGGGACCTACGAGGTGAGGGAGTGAGAGTCTTGCGCAGTGGATGCTTCGGGCAAGCAGCTGCAGGTTATACGCGTGCACTTGCAGGGCTGGGCTGAAGGATATGCTATGCAGGTGTACTACTGCTACTACTATCACTACTACTACTTCTACTGCTGCTGCTGCTGTTACTACTGCTTTTGCCGGCACTGCTTTCGATGATGAGAAAGCATGCACGACCATTGGGCAGGCCAAGAGCTTGTAGCTCTCAACTCCGAGCTTCTCGCCCCGACGGACGACCCTGCTGAGGGGACCCGCTGGGTCAGACCGCCGCCGTACCTTGAGCCGCTTGCCATCTCGTGTCACGACGCTGTCCAGTACGGCATCCATGATGGCCTCCGCCGCCCCCCGGCCGCCAGCTGCCGAGGCGCTGCTGGCAACCACCTGCAACACACCAAACCCAACCACCCTAACCACCAACTGCTGCGGCTGAAAGCTGGAGAAGAAGATACTTGACCCGGCGTGGGGAGAACGGGGCTATGGGGACAGAGAGAGTACGCACATACACACACATACATACAGAAGTTGCTCTCGTGCGCCATCCGCCCGCTATTTCCCCTCCTCGCAGCTCAGTTCCAGCAACCACGCACGCACACATGTTCCTCTTTTTCTCAAGGAGTCGTTTTTCATACAACAAGGTTACATGCACCGCCACACACCCCTATGGAGCCGCGCCAGGTTGGGCACCCTACTGCTAACTGAACAGTAGGAGCCATACAGGCTCCCCCTCCTCGCACACATACACACACACACACACCGGAGGAATACACCCTCCCCCTCTCCCTCACCCTCAGGCCTGGGTAGCGCCCCTCGAAGAAGCGCCGCCACTGCCCCACACATGAGGCAGGAACCAGGTCGCACTTGTTCAGAACCAGTAGCGCCGGGATGCCGTGATCCGCTATCACGTGATGTGCCTGCCGTTCATACAACCGTCGTACAGACATGCACAACATGCGTGTTTACGTTGCCATGCGAGAAACATCCAGAGCGCAGCACAGCACGGCATTGTCGTACCCGTCCCAAACCCTTTTCCCCCCTCCCTCACCCCCCCTCACTCTCACCAGCGCGTCCGAGAAGTGCAGGAGGGGATTCCTGGCATCCACAATCATAACGGCCACATCCGACCTCTCCAGCACCCGCCAGAGCTGCCGCCAAAAGTCCAGTTTGGGCTCAAAAAAGCTGATGCGGGAGGGGCTGGGGACAGGGACCATGAGGGGCAGGCAACGAAGGACAGAACGGGGGACAGGGGGCGCAGGGGGCCCGCAGGGTCAAGGGAGGGGAAGGCAAGTCCGGAGGGGACGCGAGGCCGAGGATCCGGATCTGCGTGTAGTCTGTCAAGAAGGGAGTGGGTGGAGAAATGCAAACTGCTGGGTGTGATGGTGGTGTGCGGGCTGCACTCTCGCGGGGTCCGTTCGCGCGGTCCTTGTCCATGGGACGTTTGGTCAGCCCTGTTCAGCTGCCTTTACCCCTGCCCAGCTCTCCAGCCTTTCAAGACATCTGATCCCCCCTGGCGGCCGCCGCACACCCCGCATGGCGGGCCCTACGCGAACATGGGAATGAATCATGTGTGTGCTGTTTTTTCAGCGCCTTGCCTTGACTTCAAAGCTCGCTAGCACCGCCACCATTATCACCATCACTACCACCGTCCCGCCACTCCCTCCCCCCAACCTACCTGTCCACAGACGAGTACATCCGATCCACCCAGGACTGAAAGCTGCGCTCCTCCAGACGATGAAGCTGATCGGCGTTGCGAACCTGGGAACGGCAACACGAATACATCCATCACCACCACCGCCGCCTGCTGGTGAACCAGTACGATAAAACTACGAAGGCCCGTTATCAGGTCTGTGTGTGTCTGTATGTCTGTATGTTTGTATGTATGTGTGCAGCAATTTATGAGCATAAGCCCACCGAGCCCACACAGCAGCTTCGTCAGCTAGTAGCTGACGACGTTGACGAGGGCGGGGTAGCTCACCACTCCCCGCCAGTGCGGCCTCGTGGGCATCCCCAGCCGCCGGCCCTCCGCCGTGAAGCCGACCTCGTCCTCCCGCACGCGGGGCAGCCGCATGGCCGCCAAATCGTCACCACACACCGCCCGGATGCCTGAGGTGAGGCGAGGCAAGGCGAGGCGAGGGAAGGGCAAAAATCAAACATCTCTCTCCTAAATCAAACATCTTATTCGTAGACAAAACAGCTTGTACATTTTCTTAAAGTGTTTAAAGAGCTTAATATATAGGTATTATACCATTAAAAGTAATATGGCTCAGATGACGGCATATCATAGATGATAACCACGGTGCTGATGGTGGTGGTGATGGTGATAATCACGATGATGACCCCCCCCTTCCCCCCCAATACACACACGCCCTCCGTACTCACTCCCCGGCACATCCCCCCGGGGCAGCTCCACCATCGGAACATAGCAAAGCGGCTTGTCATCGGGAACGGCACGGCCGCCGCCACCGCGCTGAGGCTGACGTGGCTGCATGACCGTACAAGCCGCGTCACCGCCGCCGCCGCCACTTCCACCTTGACCGCCCTCCGCCTCCTCCTTCTCGGCTTCGTCCTCGTCCTCGTCTTCCTCCTCGTCCTCGTCCTCGCCGCTTAAAGCTTCCTGACGGGTAACATCACGGCGGCTACCAACATCAGCGTCGGCAGGCACACGCTGGCCCCGCGCTGGATATCGCTGGTGTTGTTGCTGCTGGCCACGGTGTATTTGCCCGCGTTGATCCGCGCCCATCGAGACCGGCCGCCTACCGCTGCCAGCCTTGCTGCGCTGGGGCCGCTCCTGCGCCTCGTCCTCTTCCCCCTTAACGCTTCCATTCGCGTCCACCTGGCCCCAATCGCTATCCGCGTCGTCGTCGCCATCATCCGCCTGGTTGCGTTTTTGTTCCCGCTTCCATTTGAGGTATTCCTTCTTAGCTTTGGCGCTAAGGTTGGCGCCGGGGGGCTTCTTCCATGCAGGCGCAGCTGCCGTGCCGGCGCTCGCGGCTTTCTTCTTGCCGCCACCGGCGCCCCCACCGTTACCGCGTCCCTTATCCATGCTGGGTGAGCACGGATGCCTGAGGGGAGGGGTTGACAGGAGTAAGATGCAGCACAGTAAACGACAGTACAGTAAACTGCAGTAACCCCGACCAGTCGGAGGGCGGTAAACGATTGAGAGATGGAGTGCGTCAGATCCTGGGCTGCGCGGAGAGCGCCATGACTGGCAGGCACCCGCGGCATGTGAAAAGTATGACGTTGCATGCGCGGGCAGGTGCGAGTTCTGGCTAAGCATGGAAAGGCATGGCTACGGCCACAGTGTACGATGTAACTGTTGGGCAAAACATCCAAATAGGAGGTGCACCATAGCTGTGCATGGACTTACCACGTGCTTACCGGCTTGGATGACAGCGGCGGGCGTATCAACCCAGCGGTAGCTTCTCGACGAAAGCCGTTACAGCAACTGTATTACGGAACTTACTTTGAAGTGCCACTAAAAGCACTTGCAGTTCTGCGTGGTTACTTACAGAAATCTTTGCAGTTGGATTTCAGGTTGATAATTCCCTTTCGTCGAGTACCAGAATGCAACCAAGTTCACGGAACGAAAGCAGAGAGAGTACCTGCCTCTAAACCTTGTCAGCTTGTGTAGAATGTAAATCTACGCCTAAATCCTGCCACCATCATGTTTCTTGTGGGCCAAGGAAGGACGACAGGGGTTCGGCAGCGAGGGGTACTGGAGGCCCGTAGGTCAAGGTGCCACATTAAGAGTGCCTTCCAGATTGCACAAGGAGCGGTAATCGAGCTACATTCCAGAGGGAAGAGCAACGGTCCTCGATTTTCAGGAGCTGCGTGAAATGCTCGTCCAATAGCAGCTCCGAAAACAACAGACCACAGACCAAAGATGTCCATCGCTGGGATGATGTCAATTGTGAACTTATAAAGATGCCGCTACAATCTCCATTACTATCTGAATCCGCATGCCGAGTAAAATGCTCAAGGCCCTTTGCAAGCAGGTCGGGTGGAAAACTCCCCAAAGAGTCTTGCGAACAATTGTGTAGCACGTTGACAAGTAGATGTGATCATATAATGTTAATCAAAGTGTTTAGTGAATCCTGTGCATTCCTGCAGGTATCGGCCAGGCCGGTGCTTGATGGTCCTGGCACAGGCTAACAGTACCCAAAACTTCTGTAAACGCGATGAGAGGTCCCAGGGATCAGTTTCTAGACGTCACTTGCTGGCGACTCTTGGCAGCGTCTGCGTGGGCCTCTCGTCGAGCGCACCGTCGCGTGCTGCTGGAGCCGATGGCGTCCCAGCACCCATCGGACCGCCGGTGAGCATCTCATCGGAGTGTGTGCCGCAAACTAGTGCACTGGTAGCTTTCCCCTATCAAGGAACCGGTCCGCTGCTCACAGGAGGGCGTGGCTACTCTTATCGGCACAGGAGACGTGGAGGTACTGACGTCCCAAGAGAAACTGGTGAGCAACCAAAACGCGACATCGGACTGCTAAGTTCTGCCAGTGTGGGGGCTGGCACGCCCGCTGCCTGGCATGTGCGGTCTGTGTTTTCAACAACTTGAATGTGGATTTGGCTCTGCTGTCTGTCGTGGTGCTTCCAGGTCCTCAGTCTGAACCGCCGTATCCAGACTCAGAACCGGGTGCCTGGAGAATTCCCGGGTTTTATTCGCGAGGGTTTCGATGTCAAGGTTGTCGGTGATGGGTACACTGTGGCTCCATCCGGGTAAGTGACATTGCGGCGCCAGGGCCTCCGCATCAAGTTTTGCACGTTTTCGGATTTGCCAGAGCCCGGCTTTGCTTGCCATCACATTCCGTCGAGGATTCTATCCTATTCCCCCTGTAAACAGCATGAAATGATCCCAGCAGGCTCGAAGGAAAGCAAAATAAAACCTGCTGCGCGGTTTTAGAAAGCACTCTATTTCCCCCCTCCTATGGGCCGGATGTGTTGTTACGGGTTTGGACGTCCTCGAGCATAACAGCTTTGCTACTTGCACAAGATCCAATTTTCGGGATCACTTCCTGTCAGTAGTACGCCAGGAGCGTCCTAAGTTCTACGTGTCTTGTTTCTTGGCCCTTCTGATTGCAGCTTGATTTACAAGGACTTTGAGGAGGGTCAGGGAACCCTTCCGACTGACGGCCAGGAAGTAGTCTTCAACTATACGGTGAGGTGCTGCACGCGGGGGTTGCAGCCGTAGGGAATGATGGGAGTCCGAAGGGCCTTTCCACGTGTCGGGTTGTGTGCGAAGACACAGGTGAGGGCGGTCTGGTGTCTCAGGGACGAGCTCATGTGCGGTGCTTTTCTTGCATGTATTGCTGTGGACATTCAGGGTTACAACGAGTCGGGCAGCGTGATCGATACATCGTTCCGTCAAGGACGCCCAGCACAGACACGCCTCGGTGTAGGAGGCATGATCCCAGGTTAGTATAATCCGTTCTAGGCTGCACCATTGCCACCGTCATATGCCAATCAAGTCGCCACGTGGTCACGAACCCATTATAATGTGAAGGGGAATGCTAACGAATCGCAGGCTTCGAGGAGGGAATTAAAACCATGAAGGCGGGCGGTAAGCGCAGAATCATCGTGCCGCCTGCGTTGGGGCCACCAGTTGGCCCATCAACTTTCTTCAGCGCCAAGCAGTGCGAGGTGGGCATTCATAACAAACCTGGAAAGCTCTCTTGCATGGTCTGATTCCCTTTCAAATTTATCCAAAAGACACGTCGACCAGGAATTACAACACAGGCACCGTACCCTACCCACAGGTATTCGATGTTGAGCTGATCGCCGTGCGGACCTGCACTCGGCGACAGGTCATGATGTTCTCGGATCTGGTTTGCGAGTGACAAGCCTATGCATTTAGTCCGCTGGTCCAAGCTGCCATCCCACCACTGGTCCCGTCCTCCGGGGAGCTGTGGACCCCAATTTCCCACAGCTCCTCAGTGCTGTGATTTCTGTAACCGTCAGGTCCCACAGGCCATCATCACGACATTGCCAAGTATGTAGGCACACTTCGCCACATCCCCGCGGTTGGCCGCTAGAGGTGAATAATCAGCGCACTATGTAAAAACCCACAATATGACTGAACGTTTCTAGCATCCAGCCCAGTCAAAAGTCTTAGGTCAAAAGTCCATTTCGTCTGTAAAGCCAACAGAGTCAGTTGTTCACACGTCAACAACTTCCACAATGCATACATATGCTAATTACTAGTTTAAGCAGTCGCCAATGTAAACATCCGTAAAGCGTCCGGTCTCCCTGTCAACAAATAGTTCATTCCGCTGCCGCAGCCTCCTCCCCGGTCGAGGTATTGGTCTTGCCCTTAGCCTTCATGTAGCTTTCCAACTCCTTGTCCAAGTAGCTCTTGCCGTGCTCCGGGTCTTTAAGCATATAGCTCTCCAGCTCTGCATCGAGCTCTGCCTGGGTCTTGGGCTTCCCTCCATCGCGACCTCCTCGGCCGCCTCGGCCTCCGCGACCACCGCGGCGACCGGGTGAACTACCGCCACGCCCGCGCGGAGCTGGGCCGCGACCGCCTCTCCCGCCCGGCTGCTGGCCGCCCTTCTGGACCCCACCACGCGGGCCAGTCGCAGGGCGCGCACCCCGGCCGCCGCGTTGAGCAACTCTTGAATTGTTATTTTGGGGGCCACGACCGGCACCGCGGTTGACAATGCGCCCTCCACGCCTGCCGCCGTTAGCCATAGGGTCTCAGATCCCTAACACGTTGAAAAATACGTCTCTCAAGCGTCTTGAATGCAAGGTAGGGCTGATGATATCGGTTACGGTAATATATACATAACCTTTGCGGATAACAACCCGGTCAAGAAGTTTTCTACGCAATGCTGTACGGAAATTGTCCTTAAATGGTTGCAGCATAGCAGGACACTCCCTCTAAGGGTTGCAGATTGAGAATCTCAAAGCAACTTGCCTCGTTGTACCACTAAAAAGTTACCTCACGCAACAAGTTACGAAAATCAGTAACGTGAGGGGTCAGCTGAAGCCAGCTGTACTGTGTTAGCCTTTGTATAAATATTACTTGCTGCCAGTCCAAATAAGATTTTTTTGTGTGGCGGGAGCCCATTCTTCGGCACTTGCTTACCGGTACCGCCTATCCTATCGCTCGAAATGAGGCGCATATTCGGGGCCAAGAAACCCGCAGCACCCGTGCCGACCCTTGATGAAACCAACGAACGACTAAGCACACGGGGCGATAAGTGGGTTCAGTGCGTAGTGGGGTGCCAGCTTCTGTCATGTTCCCCGCAAGACCCTTGGCGCACCTGAACATACCCCGCCTTCCATGTCATGGCTACTTCCTTCTATGTCCAACTTCCCTGACGCATCACCATTTCTTGTTGCTGTTGAGCAGGACAGATGAGAAAATCAGGGCACTTGATGAGCAGCTAGCAAAATATAAAGAGCAGATCAAAAAGACGCGTCCAGGGCCGGCGCAAGATGCAATCAAAAGGCGCGCGCTGCAGGTGCGACGGTCGTGGAAAAGGTGTGCCGGGGTGGGGCCCGTCTTTAGCTGCGAGTCAGCTTTATCGCTACAGAAGACAACACCTGTATCACACGACGGGCATGCGTCCCAAGGCAATAATTGCCCGCTTCCTCCGATACTTACTCATCATCAGGACAGCTTCCGGGCTTCTAGCCAACGCCCGCCGGCGTCAGCGCAAACCCCCACCAGCCTCACCCATGTCCGCCTGAGCCTTCTCCACCCGCTCTCCTCCTAGGCGTCATGGGTCCGTAGCACTGGCCTGCTGCCGGCTATACGACAGCCCGAAGCAGTAGTGCGCTTGCCGCCGCTGCCCTTTTCCTCGGGGTGCAAGCTCAGATGCCGTTCGGTGCTACCCTCTGCTATTCCCCCCTTTTGACGTGCAAGGCACGAGCTGCGACACACACCCGCCTGCCAGACATGCACTGCACTGCGCTGTTTCCCTGGGCATGTTTTCGCATCCCGGGGTGACGACACCCCGGGGGTGGTGTAAACGCAATCGGAAACCCGCAGCACCCGGCTCCATCCTTTTCATGCACATCCGCATTGTGCACACGTACAGATAACATGATTTTTTAGATGCAACTGACCTCACGCCCCCACCATTGAAGCCATTCAGGCATTTAAAATGCCTTGTCTCGGGACTCAGTGTTGCAGCTAAGAAATACACACGCGTACATGGCACGTGACGGATCTGGGTGCCGGCCTCCCCGCCGATTGCTCCGCTCCTTCTCCACCACCGCTGCCGCGGCCGCCGCCGCGCTCTCGACCTGCAGGTCCTAAAGCAACGGAAGCTGTACGAGAGCCAGCGTGAGCAGTTGTACCAGCAACAGTACAACATCGAGCAGACGAGGTTTACGGTAGACTCCGTCAAGGACACCGTGTCGTCGGTACAGGCACTCAAGGCCGCGTCCAAAGAGATGAAGACCGCATTCAAGAAGAACAAGGAGCTGGATATCAGCTATATTGAAAACATGCAGGACGAGATGTTCGACATGATGGTGGGTGGGTGGGTTGCCGATCCAAAAGGGGCAGGGTGAGTGGGCGGGTGGCCAGGGGCTAAAAAGCGCCAAACCGAATGATGATGATGATTTCCGTTAGAGCACAAAACACAAAAACAGTAGCAAAATACAAAATTAGTAGCTTGGAGCGGAAGAAGGCCGGGGCGTAGTAACGCACTCCCTTCTCGGTGTTCGAATGTTCGTGTTTTAGGTGTCAAGTGTGTCTTGTGTCAGTTCGTGATAGAATGTAGACGCGATCCGTGTGTATTCACGCACCTCTGCGTAACCGTAATCCCGTGTTACCCAGGACATGGCCAACGAGATCAACGAGGCGATGGGCCGCTCGTACGCCATCCCGGACGATGTGGATGAGAGCGACCTGATGGCGGAGCTGGATGCCCTGGAGGCCGACCTGGCAGTGGAGTCCGCGGGCAAGGAGGGGCCTAGCTACCTGCAGGTGCATGGGAGTCTAGGCTGGGATGGGATGGGGTGGGGTGGGCTGGGAGGGGTGGGGTGGGGTGGGGTGGGGTGGGATGGGGTGGGCTGGGAGGGGTGGGGTGGGCTGGGAGGGGAGGGGAGGGGAGGGGTGGGGTGGGGTGGGGTGGGTTCACCGGGAGCTGGCTGGTGGTGTGTGCGGGGGGGGGGAGTGCGTCCCGAGTGTTGGTGGATTGAGGAAAGGAAGTAGCACTGCAGGTTGATGGTTGTGTGTGGGAGGGGATTGTTGGGGTGGGATGCTTCGTGTTCCCCACACCCCGGGTGGTGGTGCCGCGGGTAGCGCCTGTTGTCCCCATCGGGGCATCGCTCGTCTTTTCCCTCTTAACCCTCATCGTTGGCAACGTGTCTGTTTCCGGCATTTTTCTATCCCGTTTGGCAACCCATCCCATCCTCATGTGCAGGAGCCGGATCTGGACCTGCCGGCGGTACCCAACAAGGAGCAAGAGCAGGCCCAGACTGCGGAGCCTCTGCGCACGTGACACGAGATAGAGGTGACACGTGACGAGCCAGGAACGGAGTCATAGCGGCGTTAGGACGGAGGAGGCAGAGCCTGGCTGATACCCTAAGGTCTCACTGCTCTGCACAGTGGTGCGTCAGCGGCAGGTTGGGAAAGGTCCCCAGCCCTAGGGTTGGGCGCCAAGAAAAGATTGGATCGATAGAAACAAGATCTGTGTTGGTGTTGGTGGAGGCGGCGGCGCTGGAACTGAGCTGCTTGGGCCACCAGCCCCTAACTTGTGCGTGTTCGAATGCACGACGTCTGCGGCCCTGTAATCAACAAGTTAGGGGCTGGTGGCCCAAGCGGCTCAGTTACGGGGTTACGGCGGTTGCTTTTTGACAGTAATCAAGTAGTTTACGATAAAGGCTGATAGGTGATATTGCTGAAAGTTGCTGCGCAACTGCGTGTGCTTTGCTGCCAGTGTGGAAGTGGGTGGGTCCGATCTGACCCGGGCAGTACGGCGCCGCTCCTTGTGATGCAACCACCACCGTGTGTTACGGTTGCGCTGGTACTGGAGCCTAGTACTGCTGTTGCGCACGTCAGGTTGTGGAGTATGTTTCGGCAGCGGACGAGCTGAGCACGAGCACGACACAGGCCACAGGCCACAGGAGTAAAAGATGGAAGGAAGCCCCGCAATTGGCGTTTAGGGTTTGCTGGTGGGAGGATGTTGTGTTCTCTCTCACGGGGCCATGGACCCACGTGGGGACAGGGAAGACGACGGGAAGAGTGCTGCCCCGTATTTTGTCGCGGAGTGAGCACTAGGTGACATGATGCCCGTGTGCGGTGATGAGTGTGTGGGCATGGAGGGTGTGCAATGACACACACAAGGTTTTGCTATTGTGTATAGCAAACTAGTGAGGTTTATGTGCATTGTCGTGTATTCGCAACGTGGTTCGCATGGTTTCTGTTGATTGGCTTGGGCGAGTGCAAAAGGAGCATGGGCCGAAGGTTTTGGTGTCGGAGCTTGCATGTTCTTGATTGGAGAAAATGGAATCGTGGACGATGGTGCATGGGTTGCTTAAGGGGCATGGGCCTCTTACAACATGCTGGGACCATTGTGGTCGTTTTCGGTTGTAAAAGGTTTTTCCTTGCTTCTATCATTTCATACTTCTTAGAAATTGCAGAGTGTCGGGACCGCAGCGTGTAAATAAATACTCTTGTACATAAGCGCACGGACCCTTGGCTGACAGCCGACACCTCCGGTCGATTCTTTGAAAAACGTAAAAGCATTACTTCCGCATTATCCAACACATAATAGATTGCAATGGAGATGCTTGCTAAATCACGGACCGCGACGCACTGCCGGCCTCTGCCCGGCAGTTGTAGGGCCATCGTCCGGTCCAGAAATCTTTCGAAATCAGCAGTCGCAGACCAAGAGTCTCTTACGGCTACACCCAAACTTGGACTTCGCGTTCGGAAAGCGCTAAAGGAGTGGGCTCCAACGATTGAGGCCCTTGGCCACGGCGAGCAAACGGTAACGTAATCTCTTCTTCCTTTGGCTTCCAAAAATCGTTTCTTGTGACTTTGAGAAATGTGGACTACTGTCGTAAGTTGCACCTGGCCTGCACGGCGACGCATTCGCTACGGCATTGCCTGCTGTACGAAACAACCCTAGCAACTGTCAAACATACCTCCGCCACCCTGGCACAGGTGCTGTTCCGCAAAGGTGGCATCAAGGAGCCCACCTTCCGGCCCGTGACTTCCACTTCGCCCTTCCTCCTCTTCCCCACAAGCTTTCACACAGACCAGCAGCTACTCAAGCCCGGGGTGGCCGAGCGCTATGGCGAGGTACGAGTCGCGTGTTGCCCATGAAGACGCCGCGACGGCCCACGTGCCATCACATCATTGGGCGCCGTCTAATGCGCGAGATATCGCGACTTCCCTTTTAATAAGCTGCTGCTGGCGACCGTGAATAAGCTTGGTATCGAGAGTCCCTAGCGTTTTTCCGTCCGGGCTGCTGCTCGCGGCAAACTGCCCCTTCACAGTCCAACAGGCAGCGGTGGCTGTTACCATCACCGCTGACACCTACCCCTTTCAGCCCTTCCAGGCAGGGACATCGCACCCCCACGACAGCCGCTTCACGACCTGAGCTCCACCGCAGGTCCATTATTGGCGCTCTGCTTCACTGAGCTTCACTGCGCCCATCATCGACACCGCCACGTAATGGTTCCCAACCAGATGCCCCTCCCCCTTTAGCAACACGTAGCCTTCCTGCCCCTGGGAGGGACCTGTTGATTTAGATAGCCGTGTTGTAACCTCAGTGTTGAGTGAAATCCTTTTGACTGTCCGCCCACTACGCCGCCCTGGCTCGGCTCCACGTCGCTGTTGCCGTCGTGGCGCCGTCGGGGGAATCGTTGCCACAGGCCATGCGGCTAGAGCCCAAGTCGGAGTCCGTACTGCGGCTGCCGTACGTGGCTCAAGTGACAGGCGCATGGACGACGTACGACTCGCAGGTCCTTCCTGTGCTGGACGACTTCCACGTGTGGACAGAACAGGTGTCTATGTATCTATGTATGCATGTATGTATGTATGTATGTTCGCTGCTCTGCGGTTGCTGCTACGGTTGTACTTGTGTGGTGGCGGTTCCGAGTTATTAATTTGGGGGAACTACTGCCTGCCTGCCTGCTTGCCAGCTGCCAGCCTGATGTTCGAGCCATTGGAACGACAAAAGACGTCACGATAAGACTCAAGACATGCTGCACCGCATCGGTCCGACCTTTCCATCTGTCATCTGTCTGTCCGTCCGCCTCCCCACCGCTGTCGCAGTTCATTGAGACACGTCTCAAGTGGCGCGCCAACCAACCCATCACGGTTATGGAGCTACGCTGCTGGCGACTGGCGCAACCCCTGGAGCTACCGGTCACTGAGTCCCTGTTCGGCTGCTTCTCGTGGGGTGAGACGCAGTATAGCTGGGCTAGGGGTGGCTGGGCTAGGGGTGGCTGGGCTAGGGGTGGCTGGGCTAGGGGTGGCTGGGCTAGGGGTGGCTGGGCTAGGGGGTGGCTTATCAGGTTCAGGACGGCGGGGGGGTATCAGGAAGGGGCACACGGACTCTGACGTGCGATGTTGGGCGATGTCGGCTGAGAGGGCCAAGAGGTTCACGAGGGGGGAGGTATTGGCACGAGCGGAGAGAGAGGCTGCGTGCCCCGCGGTACCACCACCGCCATCACCTGCCGGAGATGTCCAGCAACGTCCCGCCTTCCAATACCATCTGCAACCCCACGGCATGTCTCCCGATCCCGGCTGCAAGGGCTGCTAGGGCTGCTAGCGCTGCTAGGGCTCCAGGCGCGACTGCTTATCAGGGGCCGGGCAGCCGTGGGTTGCCCCGCCCTGGTGGTTGGCCCTAGCCCTAACCCGCCCTTCCCTTTTAGAAGCCTCTGACAACCCTGGCCTCCGAGCCAAAGCCGCTCCCTGCCCCTGCACCTTCTTCACGCGCGCCAGCGCCTGCATCCCCCTTCCCAACACAATTGCACCTTTCGATTGTCGGATCCGCAAATCCGCAGTGGACGTGGCTGCACATCTACGGCAAGAATCTGATCTGGATTTGGAACTGGGCCCCGGGGTGCCGGTGGTCAGCGATGAGGAGTTTGCGGCGCGGCAGCAGCTGCTAAGGACCGCATTGGGTCGCATCCGGGTGGATCTTCTGGAACTGAACTGAGCCGAACTGAAGTGATGAAATTCGTTACACGGGGTCTTCCGGATTGAGACCCGCTGAATCCGTCGTACCCTGTAGGAATTTAAGGGCAGGCAGCAGTGCTGGGGCCGGGGCTCCCGTTACCCAGGGCCCCTTGTACCATTAGCATTAGCATTTTTTTGGAAAAATAAAACACTGTGGAAATGTGTGGAAGTGTGTGGAAATGGTACCGTGTAGAGCAGGGTGTTGTTACTGTGTATGGAATATGATGCACTTGCGTGTCTCAGCTGTGATGGTTGATTGTTACAGAGTGGGAGGCTTCTGGGGCGATTGCACACATTAGTTTTTCAACTGATTTAGGATTGGACACCACACAGCATTACCACACTGAACTACGCCATACGAACTGAAAGTCCAAGGCGGCTGATTCTGCCTCCTGTAATTCCTCCTCATTGAGAGACCCGAACATCCGAAAGGGACAGAGGGTTCAGCAATCGCCACCAATCTAGCGGGCAAGCAACTGTGACCTCAACCCACCTCTTAGCAGAGCGCCATAAAACCTCACGTTCGCGACAATGTTGGGGGTCTTTCCTGGGATCGACCCCAAAATCTTGTGCTGATAATCTTGGAAGTAACTACATTACAGACCAATACAGATCGGATGCACAGACCGAGCGACGTCACGTCGCTGCCATGCCAAACACAACAATTAGTCCTCCCTCCCTCCATACACACTCTAACTCCCCCCCGCCGTTCATACACTCTCCCTCCCTCCCTCCATACACACTCTAACTCCCCCCCGCCGTTCATACACTCTCCCTCCCTCCCTCCATACACACTCTCCCTCCCTCCCTCCCTCCATACACACTCTCCCCCTCCCTCCCTCCCTCCATACACACTCCCCCTCCCTCCCTCCCTCCATACACACTCTCCCCCTCCCTCCCTCCCTCCCTCCATACACACTCTCCCCCTCCCTCCCTCCCTCAGTGCCTCCCTCCTTCCATTAATCCACCCCTCCGTACATCCCAGCTCGCAATAACGTTATGAATCTACCAATGTCTAGGTGTTCGACGGATTGTAATTTTTGTAAGCCTAGTGAAAAAATCTCAGTCTTGAAGTCGTTGATTGGTGTGCATCATAAAGACCAGTCCGGGGTATGTAAATGCTTGCGTGATAGCCTTACTAAGGTTTCCGTAGAGTGCAGCTGGGCAACCCCATGAGAGGTGTGTGTGTGTATGTGTGTGTGTGTGTGTGTCTTTGTATGTCGGGGGCTCTACGGCATCTGCTAGCATTATGATTAGTGGACACCGCGTTTTCTTGGAAACTCTCTAAACTTGTGAATTAGGTCTCATCAGGCATACCCTGACCTTGACTCACCGTAAAAAAGGCTTGCATAGCAAAGAGATTGGCTGGCAGAGTAGCCATCAACTGTTGTAGTTGGAAGGTTGTGCCGGCTGGGCAGGCGGCGTCATATGGTTGGTAGCGGACGAGCCGCAGGGCGAGGAAAAGGTGCTGGTGGAGGAAGGGGTTGTGAGTCGTCGAGGGGGCGCGGCACCTTCAGGGCTTGGTCAACATGGTTGGTCTCTGCTTTGCGCTTGATTGTGTGATATCACTTTTTTTCGCAGACGACATGGACACAAACGCGGAACACAGTGCTTTACCAGCCAGCCAGCAAAGAGGCGCAGCACGCCACAAGGCCAAAGGGCATTATGTTTAAAATTGCTGTCATAAACTTAGAGGGAATTGCTCCACGTGCAGCACGTGGAACCAACGACGGATAGAATTCTCGAGGGCCGTATTTATTGGCATTTTTCCTTATAGCGACTGTACGGCATAAATTACATAGGAGGTTACATTAGGAGGTTACACCTGTTTACTCGCTTTTTGGCCGATGATTGGCGAGCGCACAAACAACCACATACCACATACAAAAAATGCGATGTCTCCCTTGTTGAGTAGGTGGATGCAATACACTATTGACCCCCCAGTATTCAATTACAATGTTCTGAAGTACAAGTCCGTTTTTGAATTGTCGTACAGTGTCGAGATCTGGGGCCCAGATGTTTTTCGGCTGCCCTTAGTCTCAAACCGTCAACAACTGCTGTACCGGTCATTGGCTCTAAACCCTAAACCCTAAACCCTAAAAAGCCCGAATGGCCCACTTGCTTCCCGTATTCCTGTGCTCAGGTCACCCAGCCCCTTCTCATTCCTCTTCTCCTACCTCACGTCCTCACACAACCCAGCTCCATCCACCCACGCAGGATTACACCTACGTATCCTAATTAGGCAAGACAGTGTTCAAAGTGGCGATGGCTTCTTTCCGGATGGCGCTAAGCACCCCTCTGCCTAAGCACGTGCGGGCCACAACTTACATCGACATGGTTTTGGACATACATACATATGTACCTAAAGCGCACCACACAGCACCAGACAGAGTAACCAACCAATCAACCAACCAAAGCCGTAACTAAGCCACAACCCCAACTCAGCCACAACTCAGCCACGGTCGTGACCATGACTTCCCGTTCCTACCTCCCCAGACAGACAGACAGACAGACAGACAGACAAGATAGATAGACAGACAGAAAGACTCGTAGGACCAATATATCGCAGGTTCTCAGCTGGCGGGTGCCGCCGTGGGCTGTCCAGCCCCCGGGCCCCCCCTTGCTGCTGCTGTTGCTGCTGCAGCTGCTGCTGCAGGTGGCAGGTAGGTAGTGAGGTAGCTCCAGGCGGAGGAGGTCATGGAGGCGCGACGAGCCGAGTCCCACCCTAACTCAGCGGCCATCAATTCCACCACCTGATGGGGTTGCGGGCGTGTGTGTATATGCGTGTGTATGTGTGTGTAAAGGGGTTTCATTCATTCATCACGACCACAAACTGGCCCCTCTACTCACCACTTCATTTCCCCCCCTAGGGACCGGACAGTCCCCCTCAAACCGCCCACTGGGCAGCTGCTGGTCCTGTTAATCCCTCTGAGGTCACCCCCCTTGACCCCCCTCACCCCCTACCCCCCTCACCCCCTACCCCCCTCACCCCCCTCAACCCTGCAGCCCCCAACCCCAACCCTTGCCGGGTTATCCCTCACCCCCTCAACCCTCTTCATCCCCATACACACGTTCTCACCCTCTCACCCCTTCCCTTCCCCCCCAACCCCTTACCCGGGGTAGGGCCCTCAGAGCCGCTCGGGCGTCCAGAAACGCCAGTCGTGTACGACGTGCCAGGAAATCATCCGGCGTCTGGCAGTACTCGTGACGTACACAATACACCACCTGGGACCATCATTATAGCCCCGGGGGGAGCAGGCGGGTTTCCCCGGGGGAAACGGGAGACGGGAAAGGGGAAAGACAGAGGACAAGGGAGGTGGAGGGGAGATGATAGACGGAGAGGGTTGCGGTGGAGTTCAGAGGGGGTGGGGGGTGGGGAGCTGGGGCACAGTTGGGCCATGAACGGGAGAGTTGACATCTCCACTTCCCTGGAGCCTCTGGAGCCCCTGGAGCTGTCCTGAGGGAGCTGCCCCCCCCCCGGGAGGCTGAGAGAGGGCCCCCGAGGGGCTGACGTGGAGTACGGAAACTAGGCAGTGGATACCCCGTGTACTTCTTACTTCCTACCCGACACACACCTTAGCAAAAAATAGACAGACAGACAGACAGACGGACAGATACAGGGACATAAGCACCGGCAGATCTATACGTGTTGGCGCAGGCGGTATTCCTACCTTACATGCACACAGACACAGTTACGCGGATGTATATGCATACAGACGCACACACACGTAAACGGACACGGTGACACTCTACCCCCCTCCACGCAAACACACCTCAGCCTCCAAAAACGGATGTCCCGCCGCCAATTTCCCGCCCAAATTGCGATCCTGAGCGGTCTGAGAATGGCGGGGCCCCGCAGTGGGGGGAAGTGGGAGAGGGTTAGTGTCTGGGAAGGGGGAAGGGGGCAATGTGTGTGTGTTTGTGTGTGTATGGTGCTGGGCGAGTAATGTCAACGAAGAACTGCCTCTATTCTGTCATTGTTGCAGTAGTTCTGATGAGGTTTGGCTTGGTTGGTCGGTTGGTTGGTTGGTTGTGGTGATCACACACAACAAATCAAAGCTCAGGAAGGGGATGGCCGTTGGTGGGCCAGATTCGCGCCGGGTGGTAATTTTTATAACTGTGTGCTGGTAAAGTTCAAACATGCCGTACCTGCAGCACACGACCAGCACGGGTGCCGTACGCCTGCGCCAGGTGCTCGGCAGTTTGCGCATCAATAACCACCCGGGGCGGGGTGGCGGCGGCGGCGGCGGCGGAGGTTGTCTTGAAGGATGCGGTGGGGGCGGTGGGGGTGAGGGAAGCAGCCGCCGCGTCCGGGGCGATATGGGCCGCCAGGGGCCCGAAGTCCTGAGCCAACTGCGGTTAGTTATTTGGTTGGTTAGTTCGGTTGGTTGACTGGTTGTATGGTGGATTCGTTTGTTACGTTAGCACGGCAAAACAGTTGCTACATCCCAGGCACGGATGTCCTGTTGCCCCGGTGGGCAGAGGGCCCCCCTGGAGTCCGGCGGGGTCCCCATTATGTCGCCCACTGGGAGTGGGGAATGAATAGCCGTAGCGTGAGGACAGAACAGCTAATTGGACAGACAGACAGACAGACAAACCGACCGATGCCGCTCACCACACAGCCCGGTAGCCAGTCACGATTACGATGGCGGGGTGGTGGTGTTGATACCGCCCCAACCGCTCACCCATTCACCACATCCAACAACCAACTTCTAACTACCAACCAGAACCAGCTAATATGGGTTACCTGCGCCGCCAGTGTATTGCTGTACTCGGGCCCAGCCCCCAGCAACGGTATTCCGGTTGTACGACATGCCTTCACGTTGGTCGGCATCCTGCCTGTGGCCACCACGGCGTCCACCGCCTCCTGCGCCATGAGCCGGTAGGTGGTCCACTTGCCGCCGCTGGCGGTGAGCAGTCCGTCGCCCTCCTCCACAATAACTGTGGGAAGAAGGGGGGAGGGGAGGGAAGTAGTCAAATCGCGGCTACGTGGCCAGCTAGGTTGTGAGAGATACCTAGCTGCCAAGTCCAGACGAGAAACAGCGAAATGAGTGCCTAGCCGCCGAGATCAAAGAGAAATCTCAGAGCTGGGTACCAGGTAAATTCAAAAACGTACACACACACGCACACACCCCGGGCGGCTGCGCAAGGCCCCCACAGTAGCGGACCACAGAATGTACGACATCACGTAACACCTACACAAGCCACGTGGGCCGCTGGCCTAAAGGTCGGCATGTCCTCCTCCTCCTCCTCCCCCTCCTCCTCTATCGCACGAGGGAGAGACACCCCAACCTCCTGTTCATCATCCCCCGCAGCAACCCCTCACCCCTCACCCCCCATTGAACCCACCGTGATCGCGCACTGTGTTTTGTGTGTCCTTGGCTCGCGGGTCGGCTGCCAGGGGCCTTATGCCTGACCACACGGAGAGCACGTCGGAGGGACGGACCTGCACACGTACGTGCGCGTGTATGTGTGTATGTATGTATGCATGTATGTATGTATTCATTTAGATGGTGGTGTTGGGTCATGGCCGTATAGGGGCTGGTAATGTGTGGGGCTGTTGGTAGGTTCCAGTGCGGCACCCAAACCACTCAAACACTCAGACAGACAGACAGACAGACAGACAGAAAGACCCCAAAACGCACAAAAGCGACTCTGGGCCCAAAAGATACAAATGGCTGGAGTCAAGATGAGACGAGGGGGGAAGTTCTCAGCGCCCCGTGAGTAACGGTGGGGAGGTTTTGCTCACCGGGCGCCTCCGGGTCACGAAAGGTGTCACAGAAAGCATACACACACACACGGGGCCGACCACCACCACCACCACCACCTGCACCCCACCTCAGGCCCACCTGTATACCCAGGTAGTCCTGCAGCTCCCCCAGGATGAAGTCCACCTCCTGCCGGGTAGCCACCGGGTTGCGGGTGACGTGGCATTTCGAGTCTGTCGTACCGGCAATCACCGAGTCCAGGAAGGGCAACATGAACACGACGCGACCGTCCTGTAGCATAACGGGGGATGTGGGGGTGGGGGGGAGCGGAGGGGTTGTGTATGAGGGAAAGGGGGAAAGGCGGGGTTGTTGCACAAGGGGTTAAGGGGGAAGGGGTGGGGGTTATGTCGTATATGGACGTTGTCGTACCTTTGTTTTAGGAATGATTATTCCGTTTCGTGTATGTCCTCCGTAGAAGGCGGGCAGGGTGATGTGGGCGCCGGAGGAGGGCTGGATGATGGGCAGGGCGTCGGGCCGGGAAAGGTGCCGTACCTGCATGCATACGCACAACACGGCACGGCACGGCAGAAGGGCCGGCAATCCCGGGGGGTAAAGGGGGGAGCAGGTGGACAGGAGGTGGCTGCGAAGGGAGGAATGAGGTGGCGGCGGGGATGCAATTGCGCCACCCATCCATGCATCCTTACAGACAGACAGGCAGACAAAATAGAATAGGAAGACAAACACTACGAACATACGGCGGTCGTGCCCGAGTGGTTAAGGGGTCTGACTCGAAATCAGATGGGATTTCCCGCATAGGTTCGAATCCTGTCGACCGCGGACATTGTCAATTTAACATTTTGTAAAGTTTTGGTCTGGCCTGGTGTCACGTGTCTGCAATGATGACAGCAGATGATGGTCCTGGGTTTGATTCCTGGGCGGATTCCCGACATCGATCGGGATAATTGGTTTACGGATTGCTGATGAGGTGTGGAGATGAGGGGTAGTTGATGGACTAAGTTTCGCTGAATTGGTGGCGATCGCTAACCTGTCTCTACAGATGTCGGGTGACTGGAAGAGGAGGGGTTTAGTTAGTAGGACCCAAAACGCCGTCGGTTGTACGGTGGAATCAACTTTCAATATGTATAGTCCATGGCCTCCCGGCTTTGACGGACCCCCCCGCACTCGTGCGGAACTTGTAACTTGTACAGAATAGACAGACATACCTACACACAAGCAGACATACATACATACATATAGACACACCTCATCCACGAAGCAGCCAGTGGTGTTGAGAACCACCCGGGCGTACACCTCAAAGGGCGGCTCCGAACCCAGACGGTCCTGTACGACAGCCCCCACCACCTTGCCGTCTTGATTCTGCTTTGGCATGCGAGGAAGAACGGGGCGCGCGGGAGGCAAAGGAGGCAGCAGCAGCAGCAGTAGCACAAGTCTTGGTGTCTTAGTTTCTTTATACTGGATCAGCCAGTTTACAATCAGGTTCTTCCAAACCGGAAACGCAAGGGCAACAGGAATGACTCCCCCTGCACACACACACACACACACATCTACCCCCCACACGCACCTTTATCAGCTGTTTGCAGTCCACGTAGTTGGCCACCACACCCCCCGCAGCGGCTGCAGTACAAGCCAGGGCCACATTGAAACGGGCGTCATCAAAGTAGCCGTCGTAGTACAGCACCTGGCGGAGCGGCGGAAGGCGAGCGTTTCAGCAAGGAAAGAGAGGGGTAAGGGGGGGAGTTCGTGTGTGTTTTGTCCTCCGAAACCAGGAAGCGGATTGGAAGCGGGAGCACAAGTGCCCTCTGGAGTCGTCGGTGAATGAATGGATGGGTGGTTGGCCGTGAGTAAGTTCGTTTGTTCGTTAATTAGTTAGTTGGTCACTCAGCACGCCAACAGTTTCTCTCGCAGCAGTCCGTATCATTGGCGCAACCACCCAATCAACAACTCAGCCACAGCCAGTTCGTATGGGGGGGAGAGCAGAGAGAAGGAAAGAGACAGAAGAGCAGACAGATATACCGCCCGACGTACCGCCCCTTTGAGTGTGCTGCCATCCGAATGCGAGGTTGCCAAAGTAGGCACCATATCTAGGGCCTCAGCCGGCGGCACGTAGCGAGAGGAAATGAGGTTGGCGCGACCCGCCACCAAATCATATGCCTGCCGTACACGCCAATATGCCGTACAATGTCGAATCCAGCGGGCGGCGCGCGGGGGAGCGAGAGAAGCGTGGGGCAAAGAAAGGACAGGGAGTTGTTAATTAATTACTAAACGCACGCGATGCCGCTCTCGGTGATGGCAGTGGTGGCGGTGGCGGTGGCGGTAGGACGGGGGGAAGGAGGAGGGGGGGAAGGAGGACGAGGGGAAGGAGGAGGAGCAGGAGGCGGAGGAGTAAAAATGCTCACACAATTTTACATGTACGCCAAACAAAGTTACAATGATGTAAAAGGACGACAAGTCGGCATTCACACGTAACACAAAGCTATGTACATTAGGTTCCAGACAGCAATTCCCCCGAGGGTATCCCTCCGTACCTTGAGCCCAGCCCAGTAGTACGGCACCTCCCACCACTTGTAGCAAGGCTGCAGTACGGTAAGGTACAGCGGATTGAGGGTGGGGGGGGTACCGCGGGGGGACAGCGATCAACCGTGATGCAGCCCGAACGTGTAAGGCCCCTCCCACCCCCCTTCCCCCCCTTCCTGGTTGGGTCTGGTAGGGTCATCTTTACCCATGTCCTCCCCGTTTAACTCCCCTTCTACTCCCCTCCTTACCCGCCCCCTCCCTCAACTCCCCGCTACACACATACATACATATACACACCGTGAGAATGGCTCTAGGGGCTGCCAAGTTGGGCGCCAGGGCCAGCATCGTGGCGCGCTCGTGAAGGGCCTCGTACACGAGACGGAGCTGGCGAATGTCGGCCTGGGGAGGGGTTTACGAACATGCGTGCGAGCGTGTCTGTGTGTGTGTGTCGAGGTGCGTGTTTCGAGGGTGTGGCACGGCGCTCTCGTCAGGGAGGCTGTCAATGTGGGGGGTGAGGGAGCATTCCTGGAGGCCCTCATTGAGACGTGGGTTAGAAAGACGTGGGGGGGAGGTTGCGTGTGGAGGGGGGGAGAAGGGGGCGGGAAGGACGAGAGCGCAACCTCAAGGCCCAAACGTCGGGATGAGGAAGAGGTGTTTGCGTTTGTGGGAGGATGGAGTGCGGCGAGGGGAAAGAGGTTTGGGGGGATTTGGGCCCGGTGTGGAGAAGTGCCCTCGACGAGGACAGCTGACAGCTGACCTGGGGCCGGGGGGTTGTGAAAGACAAACCACGAGCGGCGGGGGGGAAGGGGGGGTCATAAACAGCCGTGTCAAGGCGGGCAGAGGTCGTGCGGGGGCAATGGCGCTCACCCCGCGGGGAAGCGGCAGCTGCAGCTGGGGTGGGGTGGAAGTTGGGGGGTTGGGGGGGAAATGTAAACTCACACATCCATAAGGCCCCTGACCACCACTTCATAAGGCCCACCTGGAACACAGCCTTCTCCAAGTAGCGCACCCCCCCGTGAACCAATTTGGTGGATTTGGAGCTAGTTCCGGAGCCAAAGTCGTCACGCTCCACCAATGCCGTACGAAGCCCCCTGCAATACAGCCATCACGATGCCCACAAAGCCAGACCACAGGGCCTCGTTACCCCCTTCAAACCTCTTACTTTTACCGTCGTAAAGTCATGAAAGAATCTCACATGTCTCCATCGCACATTCTCTCTTTTCGCCAAAAATTGTGGTTTCATTAACTTTTAGACCGCGGGATTGACTTATAGCGGCACATGCCGTGTACGGCATGGCGAGCGGATAACATGAGAAACGGAATGCCCGGGCGCGTGTCGCTTGCGGAAGGGGTCCCAGCGGGGCCCTGTCAGTGTCGCAGCAAGGTGCTGTACAGCTGCTGCTAGGGCTGCAGCTGGTCGGAGGACCCAAAGGATCCAAAGCCCTCATCCCTCACAACCAATACGTGATCTTCCCTTTCACCTGCTATCCGGACGCCCATCCAAGCCGCCCGTGAAACCCCCATCCCGCCCATCCAGGCACCCCCCTTACTGCCCTCACCCCCTCTACCTTGTCACCGCATCCAGAGCACATCCCGACCCCGTAGCTCCCCCGCCCACGATCAGCACATCGAAGGGTCGGTCCCGAGTGCTGCCTCGCAGCCTCTCCAGCTGTGTGGGTCGCGGAGGGGGCCGCTCAAGCAGCTCTACTGCTTCCGCCTCGTCGGGCTGAGGACCCCCCCTGGCCCATAGCGGCTGCTGGTGCTGCTGGCTAAGAAGGTAACCGGCACCGCCGACTGCGGCGAAGGCGCCGGCAGCGGCGGCCACGGGGAGGTAGGACTTGAGGAAGAGGAGTGGCATGGCCGACATGCGGGCCGGGGCCAGGGGCTGGAGGCGGGAGGAGGCGGGGACGCGAGGCTGGGAGTGATGAGTTGTAACGGTGGTGGTGCAGAAGCTCGGAGGTGGCTTTGAAGGACTTTGCAGGTTAGGGGCCGAGGGTTTAGAGCAATGCCGGGCAGGAAAGGGTAGATGGTTGTGTAAGGAATGGAACTGCGTGGGATGGGGGAAGGGCAGCTCTAAGAGGCAGTTTAGATGGCATTGCTCCGCTCCGTCAAAGACCGGAAGGTAAAACGGCCAGTGGTCACTGCCGGTTTTACGAATCTTTGCATTATCTCAAAGGAGACTAAGTACGAAACAGTTGAATGTAACGGGACTGGCGTTGCTCGACTTCAAGTCACCCGGGGGCTCAAGGACAACCATTGCCTCTGCAAAGCGCTGAACTCAATAGTGCAGTCAAGGCTAGGCTCACCGCAAAAAAACAATTTTTCGGCTTGGCTGTAGTCCTCAAGTTCCGTTACCGCGATACAGCATTCGAAGCTATCGTTTTGGAGCAAGAGCGCTACACAAGCACAGTTAACGGCCAAATAGTTAAGTTGTGGTAACGGTAATGATAGCTGACAGCAGGCACACGAAATTATAGTGACCCTGGTCAGTTTTCCACAAGAAAGGATGCAAGTTACATAAATTAAAAACTTCGCGTTAAACAGGTCGTTGCGAATACATTCCACATGTGTGCTCAGTACGATGTATGGTATCCACGGATAACGGCTTCTTGCGGGTACAACGGCTGCTGACATCATCACAGCGCTACCATGCCAACTGCGGAACCTGGAAGCTCAGAACTTATAGCAAGTGATTTTTATATCCAATTTAATGCAAGTAAAGGGTACTGACTTGCTCCGCCCTCGAACGAGGCGTGCGTGCGAAGTTTTCAAATCCAGATCGCGTCCAAGAAGCCATTTTGTAAGGCAGCTGTAAAATGGCCTACAGAAAGCAGGTGTTGTCTCAGCAAGTCGCTTCCAGTATTACGGTGGATCCCGTGACCGAGAAACGTCCGTCCTAACGAACGCAAACAGCCAAAAGCGCGTCTTACGGCTCTGGGCTCATCCCGTCCACAACTTCGCACTCGACACAATAGCATCACAGAATAGGGCCGCTCCGTGCAACATTTTAAGCACAAGTTAAACGTGAAGTCATGTGGCACATCGCCAAACACATGCCTGGCAAACATCCGTCCAAAACAAGGGACCCAACAACCGCTCCGAGCCGTGCCAGCTCAGCGCCCTCATCGATCATTCTCCCTTCAAAATCCCCCTTCCCCTTTTCCCGTGAGATGTGCCCCCTGCTCCGCTCTCTTTCCTCTGTGTGTCCAGAGCCTATCCAGGTCAGCCATCTAATTGTGCTACTAGTAGCTCATCGTTCAACCTCCACCCACGAAGCCCCGTAGATAGCAAGGCAGACAGATGGACAGAGATAGAAGCAGGCAGTCTTACGCTGCCCAGTCCTCATCGTCCTCGTCATCCTCCTCCACACTGTCAGAATCCACATCGTCACTATCGTCATCCTCTTCTTCGCTTTCCGCCGGCCTCCGCCGCTTCTTCAACCCCGGAGCCTTCGCCTTCGCCGCAGCCCCGGTCCGCGCTTTCCTGCCGCGACCCAGTGCGCTCTTGGTCCCCGCGGGCACAGCCGCCTTGCTGCCCCGGCCGCCACCGCGCCCGCGGCCCCGGGCGACTCGGCCCTGGCCCCTGCCTCCACCCGCCTCCTCGACCTCCTCTTCGCTCCCCTCATCTCCAGCCTCCTCGTCGTCATCCACAACGATGGCATCGCTGTCGTCCTCTTCATCATCAGCGTCCTCCTCAGAGTTCGCAGCAGCGGATTTGCGTCGGCCTGCAGACCATACCCGTCGTCATCACCTCACCAGCACTGTCCCACGCATTCGCTTTCATACCCATGTACGAGCACCTAATCAACCGCTCGTCCAGGGCATGCGCATTTACGCGCATCCTCATCCTACACACACACAGACGCACGCTCCCATGCGACTGTATACGGTTACACCCCCAAGTAGAGGGCGCCCGTGTGTTCCCTTGACTTCGACGCTGCCAGGCGGCAAATCGTTCGCTTTGACCCTTCCCCACACATATCCGCACACACGCACCTCTGCTCCCGACACTGCCGGCGGTACCCTTCGATCTCCGCGTCCGTGCAGTCGCCGCTGTCGGTTCATCCGCCCGCCCGCCCTCACTGCCTTCCTCCTCATCTTCGTCCCCGTCGTCATCTTCACCACCTTCAACCTCTTCTCCATCACCCTCACCTTCCTCATCCTCATCATCGTCACTGCCGGCCTACAATCATCCAGAGCATGGTGCCAGCGGTAGCATCAGCAGGAGCGGCGACGGCAGTAGCCAGCGGTACCATCACCATCAGTAAAAAGCCAAAAATGTCGGAAACCAGAGCAAGATGCTCGAGGAAGCAGTGCTAAAAGCCCGCGGTGGGGAGTGATTGGGCAGGAGGGGCATGGAGCAGCGTTGAAGTAAGTAGAGCCGCAGGCAGCAACAGGATATGAGATTGCAGTTCAACCGCGTGTGTCGTCCAGAGCTGAACATACGGGGGACCCGATCCGCCCCGGAGCCCCACCCGCCATCGCGGGACCCCGACGTGGGCACCGGAACCCGACCAACCCAACTGACACCACAGCTGACCCAAACGCGCCTGAATACCAATAAGTCACCATCGCAACTCATCAACTCGGTGGCTATCACATGCGTGTTACTGACCTCCTCCTCCTCCTCCTGACGACCGTCCTCTTCCTCCGCATCCTCGTGCTCCTCCTCATCTTCCTCGCCATCGTCGTCAGCCATCGCAACGATGGGTGCTGCAGCCCCTCTCCGTGCTGGTGTCCGCAAGGGTGTCTTCAGCCCGCCGTTATCGGCGACCACGCGGCCCTTGCGAACGGAACCCGGCCGCTGCCGCCCAGCCACGGCACCACCACCGTCGGTCGCCGCGGCTTCCTCGTCACTGCCGTCGTCGTCGATTGTTATAATCGGGGAGGCCGCTGCTGCCGGGGCCGCCCTGCCGGAGCGGCCAGCGCTGGCCGGTGTCCTGGTGGCCGCGGCTTTGCGACCGGAAGAGGGTGGCGGGGGCCCCGTCTGCTGCTGTCTGCAGGGCGCGGATGGGGTTGACCCGCGTTGCCACTCCGATGGGGAGGCTGATGAATGCGAAATGACACTGCAATGACTTCGAGAGCGCGCGAGAGGCCGCATGTCCAGGCAGTGGTCGGTGGGGGACAGTGGGGGGCTGAGAAGGAGGTGGGAGGCAATGCAGTCTTTCATAAACCCTTTGTAACTTACCGCCTAGGGGTGCCCACTGCCTTAGCCTTGGCCGCCGGTGTGCCCCGCTTCTACATGGGGGAGAACAGGGAGGATGAAGGACCGAGTGGAACATATGTGAAGAAGGCATGCCAGGGGGGGGCCATGGAAGCGGATTGCAGGCAGAAACAGCCAGGAAGGATAGAAACTTGCTGTTGTTGAAGCGCAAGAGGATTAGGTCAGCGAATGAGTTGTGGTATAGGGCCTGATGGCACGCACGCCGTACGGTGTCGTACCTACCCACGTACCTAACGGCGGCACAAAACGACATACGGCATGAAGCCCAAGGCACATTCCCCAATCCTCGTCACGTAACCATACCCCCTACCACACAGACACCGGATACCCTCTACCACAGCCACACCTTGGCTGACCGCCGCCTTTCATCCGCGTCGCTCTCGTCACTTTCCTCGCTGCCATCGCCGTCATCGCTCTCGTCGCTTTCCTCCTCGCCGCCCTTCTGCTCCTCCTCCTCGTCGTCTTCATCAGACCCAGCACGGCGACAGCCTCTGGCAACTGCAGCGGCGGCACGCACTGCGGCCGCGCGCCGCGGCAGCGGTGGCGCCCCATCTGCCGGCCGCGCCGCCACTGCCCGTTCACCACTGACGACGCCGTCCGCAGCCTCCGCACGGCTGCGCTTGACGCCCCTCCCACTACCAGCTCCTGCTGCGGCCGCTGCAACTCCAGGAAACGGTTCACTCGCAAGGTCGCCGCCATGGGACCGCTTAAACCCACCATCGCCGCCATCAGCATCGCCCGCAGCCCTGTCATCCTCGCCATCCGTATCCTCGCCACCGTTATTGGAGTCAGGGGAGTCTCGGTATGTGCGCCGAGTGGCGGCCCGCTGGGGGCGCTGGGAGGACGATGGAGGGATGTCTACGTGCGGCTGTGCGGGAGGGCACGGTGCAGTCATCGGCAGTAACAGCAGCAGCAGCAGCAGCAGCAGCAGCAGCAGTAGTCAGGTATCTAGATCTATAGCGGCCGCTACGGCGTTACCGGCGGGACAGAGCAAAGGGGACAAGGCGAGGAGCGGCCGCAGCGAGGCGAGGCAACAGAGGGGTGATACGCTTGCCGAGCTTGGTATTACTACCGTGGCGAGGACCAAGTTCAAAGGGCCTATAATACTTCTAATCCCCTTCGTGATCCCCTGCCGCCTACCTCCGTTGCTGCTGCAGCTGCTGCTGCCGCCCCGGCCGCCGGCGTCTGCATGTTCTTAGGCCGCCCGCCAGCCTCGCCTGTGGAAATGGGCAGTGTAGCAGCTGCCTGAATGTGGAGGTGTAGGACACAGATGGCTGAAGGTGCCATGCATGCATCACGCGTCCCTCCCGTCCTTACCCCTCTAACCACCCTTTCCAAGCATCGCTTCTACAAAGCATTTCTCTGTTGCCATGACAGACGGACAAACAGACGGCGGCAAACAGACAGGCATACAGGCGGAGAGACAGATAAACAGAGACATACTGGTTTTCCGGTACACTGTCGGAAAGGAGTCAATCCTGGCAGGTGCGTGGGACGCTCCCCGCCGGACCGATCGGGGCGCTCATCCGGCTGCTAGCCGCACGGGTAGGATACCTGGCTTAGGGCCCGCCCCGTAAGCAAAGTCGTAGTCGCCGTGCGCGAGCCGCGCCGAGGCTTCCTCGCCAGCTGCTGCGGGCGTGGCACCAGGCCCCCCTGGGGCTTTGTGCTGGTGCTGCTGCTGTAGGTGGGATGGCATGGGCAGGCGCTTCTCCTCGGGGTTCTCCTCTGAGGTGCCGATCCACCAGGCTTCGGAAAACACCAGCTGGACGAGCAAAGGGGGGTGAGGGGAGGGGAGAAATTCATGTGGTGAACGGGAGGAGGGGAATAACACCAAGCTGGATGCCGCCCACCCTCATTTGGAACCCGGGGTCCCCAAACCCTCAAACAACAAAAAGACTTACCATGTTCTCGAACACGTCCTCCGCCATCACGCTAGCTCCCCCGCCCACCCTCAGCGCCATGTACTTGGCCCGAGGAAACACCAGAGTGCCGAACAGCTTGATGCGGCCCTCTGGGAAGTCCAAGTACATGACCGGGTTGCGGCTATCCAGCTGGGCTAGCGTGCCCTGCACAGCGGCAACCCCGCGGGGAGGGAGGGAAAAGACAAAACACGAGCGAGTGAAGCTGTTGCCAAGGAAAGAATGCTGGGCGGGAGGGAAAGGGAGAGGATGGAACTTGACAACCAAAAAGAACAGATGCAGAAGCAGCGAGGAGGGTGTCCAAGACGCCGGCGAGAGAGTTGTAAGCCGTAGCAGAGGCGTCCAACATGGACACGTGTACAGTTGCAGTAGGTGAACCAAGAGGAAAAAAGCGTGCCTTTCGTGTAATTGTTCATGGAGTACGGCAACTTTCGGCCGGCCGTTCGTTTTGTTGTGTTCAAGCCAACAGCAGGTCGAGCTCACAAAGGCACACGCACCTGTCAATACCATTTTAAACGGTCCTATCCGACGCAACTATACCATAACTGTCTTCCTGATGAAGGGGGCCCCGTTACCGTAAGTCGCTATCATGTGCTGCCGAACGCAAACGAAAATCTACTCGCTAGGCGCCCTCTGCGCCGGCCCGCCCCTGTGCGACCAATCTTGCCCTCCCCTGGATTCAACTGTTGCCAAAGGGACTGGGTGTTCCTCGTCCACCATCATCCATCCATTCACCTATCCATCTACCCTGCCATCCATCCATCCGTCTGTCCGCAACCATTCATGCATGCATACATGCATACGCGCTGTGTGCGGCATTGCCGGCTGCCCAAGCCCTTAAAACCGTAGAGAAATGCCTCACCATCTGACCTGCCGCCGCGGGCGCCAGCAGCGCATTGACAATGACGAGATATCTGCGCGTGCGGGTTTAGTCATTGGGCCGGGCCAGCGGCGGCAGTGCTGTAGAGGCTGGGGGCTACGAGGGTTGATGCGGGGGGAGAAGGCAGCTAGGAGAGGCGGCAGGGTCCCTACGAAGTGGTGACCCAGATGGCCCTCAAGAGTGGACAGAGGTGTGGGTGCGTGACCGCATGGGCAGGTACGACATCGGGTTAGTCTCGCGTGCCGTACATGTTGACGCGGAAACCGCGGTTGTGGTGTCAGGCAGTAACAGGCTCCGCACTACCCGGACTCGGAGCGGCTGGAGCTGATGGCGAAGTAAAGTCAGGTAGATGTGGGTTGTATGGCGTCAATCTGTTATCTATACTTGTTGATTGACAAATACTATGATCTGACTGCCACAAGCCTGGCCAAGGCAGCAGAGACTCAGAACGTCACCGGGGCTTCGAGGAAAATAGTAGTACTACCTGTTTTTCCGTGTTGTGCTCTTTTTGACAATGTCCTTGCCGTTAGACTTCACAAGCGCTGCGAAGGAGAGGGAAGAAGCACGAAAAGGAGGGGGAAGCGGTGGCAGGGAGTTGGGAACGTAGGAGGGTGGGTGAAATGGTGGAGAAGCGGCTACCCTTGGGCAGTTATCCACCAGTTATCCACCCGACCCATATCGACTTCAGGCAGAAAGGGGAGACGGCTGTGATCCAGAATTGCGCGACTATGGATCCGCTGGGAAGCGTCAAGTGATATTGCAGCAAGGGGTGGAGCCAAGGGGAAGAAAGTTTGCTGTCCGATAGTACGTTGACTGCTATGCTTCGGAGGGCCCCCATGAACTACATGTTCCTGAGATAATTGTGGCGGAATGCGGGGATGACCCAGATGCTTCTTGCGACTTTGGGTCGGCGCACTTGCGTGTTCTAAGTCCCTAGAACCCTTGATTTGGACGCCGTTGGGACCCCATAGCGCCAGTACGTCTGTCTGACCTTTGGAAAGAGGCAACTGTGTTGTCACCCGGCCGATTTCATCGGTCAACACCTGGAGCGAGTCATACAGCGAGCGCATAGAAGTTCAGGCCCAGCGGGGCCGACAGCTGTACCAGCCAAGCTCGATCCCGCTGGAACATACATACCCCAGTGTCTAATGCTAGCTCCTTGAGCCTCTCGCACTCCTTCTGCTGTGCTTGCTGCTCCGCGGTAACCTTGTCGACGACTTGGTCGTCATCGACACGCTTGGCCGCTTTTTTTGGAGCCATGTCGGCCTAGAAAGAAATTTCAGTGTTACCTATCCAATCAATGAATAAGAATGTTAACGACATTACATGTGCGCTTTACGACAGCTGGCGCCAAATTAAGGGCATCAGCTCGCCCTGCTTCAAAATTATCCAGGCATGTAATCTTCTTGCAGCATGCAACCCATGCACATTGCCTTGACCATGGTTTTCCTCTGTCCGTCAAACTGTCGATTTGTCCCGGTTTCTGTCGTACATACCGTGCACGGATATCCACATTCCAGCTCCTCAGCCATTTGGCTGTGTCAACGGATGCAAAGAAATGTGCATTCCATGAGGCATCCTACTTCCTGTAACATATGGGAAAGACCAGAACCATCTTACCCGAGTTTACCCATCCCTTCTTCGGCAGCACCTTCCTATAGCCTTGGCAACCCTGGCACAAGCCTGGTGAGCTACCGCCAGCTTTACACACAATTGAGGGACTGGGCACTGCATGCTATGTGGCGCGAAGGTATGCCAGGACAGCCCGATGGAAGCTGCGTCATGCAGGGGTTCACGGTGTATTGCCGGCACGCTGCGGCCCTCGTCTCCCGCTGCATGAGGAACGCCACCTTAATAGCGCGTCACGGAGCTGCTGTCTTAAATGAAGCGCAAAGCGCAATTACTGGTGGCAGTAGTGCATGGTCTCCAGAATCCTCAGTAAAGACGCTTGGCAGCTACGATCGCATATGGTTTCATGAACAGTCATCAGCTTTGCTGCGGCAATGGGGCGGTGATGAGTGCGAGAGAGGACACAAGACTTTTGGGACGGTTTGCCTTCAAGACGGCTATTGGCAAGAAGTCACAGACTGCAGGACGTCGCAGGAGCAGCAGGCTAACTGCACCCCCTTTGCGCCTTTATAGAAGTATAGCCCGGCCTGGTGGCCTGCACAGACTACCATACAGCCATACACGAGCTGCCATACACGATCTGAAGCGCACCATGACCGCTTTCAAGTCAACCGCATGGCACACATCTGAACCACCACTGTCCATCATCAGCACAGACCTCCCGCCATGCCAACATGTCGCCATGCCCAGTCAGCCATTTCCACACTGAGTCAATCTGTGTTTGCAGCAAACAAGTAACACCCCTAACCCCACCCTCCGTCCCTCCCACTTCGGTCTTGACCCGCCTAAGCGTCAATAAACTGCGTTCACTGCAACGGCCCCACCCCCACCGGCACCACCACGTCCTCCTGCAAAAACAATCGCAAGGGCCGTGTGGGACTCAGTCCGCCTCAGTACTCTCGCCGTCATTCCAGCTACAACTTGCCTGGCTGTTAACCTGGTTGCCTTAACGGCCTCTCTGGCCCCTAAGCCTTCTCCTATCAAGCCAGCAGACATGCCTACTCCCCACCACCAACGCAACACTGCACAAACCTGATCCGACCCGACACATAACGATGTCGGAGCCTCTTCTACCGGTAACTTCCTATAGCCCTAACATGTGCCTTGAAAAGCCTTAAAGTGTATCCTCCTAGCCCCCACCATCGAAACCTGGCTAACCCAGGACCATGGGCTCTTGATGTGTATGGAGGCCTGGTGTGGCCGCTCCCGCGGCCACGTGCGACCCGCCGGCGCCGGAGCTCGCCCTCGCACCTGCGACTGCAGCCGCAGCCCCAGCTGTCGTGCCGCTGGGTGGCCGGACATGCCCTGGCTGACCCGGAGCCGCTGCGTCCACATGTTTGAGCTGGTCCAGAACCTGGCGGAACGCGGTCGCAACGACCCATGGGTCAGGGAAAGCCATAGGGGCAGGAGAAAGACAGAGATAGTTGGAAATCGAAACGCGGGATCGGGCTCGTGCGCCACCGGTGCACATGACGGCCATGTGCATACAGGTCGCACAAGTCCATGTGCGGTAGGGCTGGGTCCCCGTGGAGCTCGAAAAAGCTGGTTTGGTCAGCATGGGAGTGCAGATTTCGCAACCACCGCAGCACGTACCTCCGAAACCAATTGCTGGTAGGTGCGGTTTTTGGCCACCTCCTTGAGCACAACCTCCCGCAGAAGGCGCCGCTTGTCAAAGCCCAGGATGCTGGGCTGCCAGCGCCCTACCACGGACGACGCCAGTGGCGGCTCAAAGGCGGCGGCAGCTGCGCCCCGGCTCTGACCTGCTAGCCCTGGGCCTGGCCCTGCGTGCGTGGCGCTGCCGAAGCGTAGTGGCCCCATGAGCTCGGAAATGAGGTCTCGGAGCCGTGGCTGCGGCGAGCAGGGGTGTAAAAGTTGGTTGTGGTGACGATGGTGGTTGAGTGTGGCAGGGATAGGCGGAGTAATGGTGGTCATGGTGTTGGTTTCGGTGCTAGTAGTGACAAGGATGGAAGAATTGGAGGAGTGGTCGTAGCGCTGTCGCGTTAAGTCCGGCCGTCAGCGGCAACCGCTCGGAAGCCCCAGGCTGCAACCGCCGTTACCAAGCGGGGCTCCCGTGTATCATTATCTGTAACAGAAAATGGCATTAAATGGCCGTTACGACCCCTTCATTTCCAACCGGCGCCACTGCCACAAGAAGCCCTTATGCAAGCGGGCTACAGCTGGTCCACCTGCTCCTACGCCTCCCACACGGGCTCAACTCGGTGGCTCATCCCAAATCCCTCTTATTCCTACCCGCCCTCTTACTCCCTCCTCCTCTCCGTGCAACCCTGCAAACAAAGAGATCAGCGCCGTACCTCATCTTCGTCCGCGGCCAGCCGCCGAACGTACATCGTGAGCCACATTCGCCACTCCACTGGCGACTGCAGCACCGCCGCCGCTGCCATATTGTGCTCAAGCAGCGCCTGTTCGCTGCGGCTGGCGGCGGCGGGACGCGCGGCGTGAGTGGCGCTCGCCGCCAGAACATCATGCGGGTGGCGCCGCTGTGCTGCGGAGGCCTGCAGCCGGCTGAGCTCACCCGCTGCAAGTGGCCAGCGGAGCGCATGAAAAAAGTGAGAAAAGGATAAAGCAGCACCCCACACGCGCCGCACCGGCGAAACGCCACCCGTGTGTGGTTTTGGTGTGTAGCACGGGGCGCGTGGGGGGCAAGGCGAGGCCGGCGGCCTAAAAGCGTTTCGGTCAGCCGTTGTTGGGGCTTTGAGAAATACTGATTTGGCGTAATCCATACATAGATAGCCCTCTCCTTGTTAGCTGCAGGTGCTCTTCAGTTAGGGACAGGCCCGGCTCCATACACGCCCTCCTTGGCCATTACTGCCCGTACCAGTCCCAGCCGCAAGGGCCCCCCTCCCCGGTCCCTCACTCCGGCCCCAACTCACGAGTGGCAGACATGCTGGAGGTGTATGCAGAGGCCGGGAAGGCGTCATCCGCCACCCGCATCCAGCAGCGCAGGTCAGTCTGGTAAACGTAGGCGTAGGCGTTAGATAGCACCACCACAGGGGAGCCCCCGGAGCTCAGCCGTACGGCGGCAACTGCGGCGGCGCGGCGTGGGGGTGGGACGGCGCGGCTTGAAGTGCGGTGGGCGCGCGGCGGGAGCGGGTGGAGCGCAAGGCGGTGGCGAGTGGGGGCAACCACCGAAGCTAAATGATGAGGTAGGTAAACAAGTACGATTCATACGTCTTTGCGTGGCTTTTGAGCTCTTCCTCCTACACCAACGAGGAGACGTGCAAGAAGGCGCCAGTGGTGATGCGAGGGGAAATGCCGGATTCTATGTTTTGAGTATCCTCGTGGCCTCCCCGCTCTTCCCCATCCCGGAAGTCCTCACCCCGCAGGCCCTGCTGTGCTGCATCTCCAGCCAGCAGCGGCGCCACGCTGATCTCTAGCAAGCTCTCCCCAGCTGCGAAGTCCCATGTGCGTAGCTGCCCGTCCGCCAGCAGCGCCACCAGCACCCCGCTGCCTGCCGCTGCGGACAGGAAGGAGGCCGGGGCGCCCAGCCGGATCGGCGGGAACAGCCGCCGGCCTGCCAAGCTGTACACCTATGTGGCCGGCGCGGTACAATTTGGATGAGGTAAAACAATGGAAAGCCCCCAGAGCCGCTCTAAATACGGCGCCGGGCTTCAGACCACATAAAACCCCTCGCCAGCCACCGCGCCTGCATGCATGCAAACGAGCTTTGCCCCGGTGCTGGGTGAATGACCCATGGGTCACTCGGGTCATTACCCACCATGAGGTCTCCATTGGCAGTCGATGCGGCAATCAAGCGGCTGCAACCCGCTAGCGCCACGACATGGCCCTGCAACGCATCCGACCACTGACGCCGGGCGCCAGACAGGCACACCAGCTCGGCCACGGGACGCTGCCGGACATCTCGGCCGGTGTTGTTAGCTTGGAGCTCTAAAGTTAGCTGGAGGGGAACGAGGAAGGAGGTAGGGGAGCTTAGTATACAACCCAGGGCTCATTGACTGCGCTTCGAAGTCCTGGCTTGCACCTCTGGACGTGTACTCATGGCACTCCCCGCACCCGCACCCGTACCCGTACCCGCACCCGTACCGAGCCCCCCGCACCCGCACCCATACCGAGCCCCCCGCACCCGCACCCGTACCGAGCCCCCCGCACCCGCACCCGTACCGAGCCCCCCGCACCCGCACCCGTACCGAGCCCCCCGCACCCGCACCCGTACCGAGCCCCCCGCACCCGCACCCGTACCGAGCCCCCCACACCCGCATCCGTACCGAGCCCCCCGCACCCGCACCCGTACCGAGCCCACCCGTACCCAACCCACCGGCACCTCGCCCGCCACGCCACTACGCAAGGGTATCAACGCGCTCAGAATGGGCTTGATGGGCTCCGGCGGCACGAGGTGCACCGACGGCCCGCCACCCGCCGGCGGCGGCACGGCAGCGCCGAACGCGTCGCCGCTAGCAGTGGCGGCGGGGATGCCGGTGGTCCCGCTACCTGCACCAGTCGTCGCCGCTAATCTTGAAGCTACATTCCCCCCTCGCTGCTGTCCTGCCGCCGTGGCTGGAGGCGGCGCCGCAGCAGCCGCTGCAAGCTGCACGGGCTGCAGTGCAGGGCGTTTGGCTGGTTGCACCTCGGGATCCTTGCTGCCTGAACCTGCTCGCCCACCGGCGCCGGGAGCGGCAGGCTTCGCAGGACTGGCGGCTCGCTGTGTGCTGGTCACTGCCGGCTGCGACGCCGCCACCGCTGCCCCTGAGGGTTGCGGCTGCAATCGGCCCGTCTGGGCTGTCGACCCGTTGCTTGGTGCGACCGTCGGCGCTGCTGCCGCTGCTGCCACCGGCGGCCGCTGCTGCGGCACGGGAGGCCGCAGGGCTCCCGCTGCCACAGGAGCCGGCGGCGGCACCGCCGCCGCGACTGCCGCCCTTGGCCCCAGCCTGTTGTTCAGCCGCTCCTCTCGCTCCACATCCGCCCGCGCACGGACCTCCAGCTGCAGCAGGTCTGGCGCTGCTGTCAGCGCGGCCTTTTGGTTTCGGAGCCGCGGGTCACCGTACAACTTCGCCATCAGCGCCTGCACCTCTGTCTCCGACACGCGGCTCCCCAGGTCTCCCTCTTGGAACACTACGCTAGTCACGCTACCGTCCTGCGACGCCAGCATCATCACGCGGCCGTCGGCGCTCCAGGCCACGTCGTTTATCATACGGTCAAAAAAGCCGCGGCCCACAAGCAACGGCGCCTCCACTTCGGGGTGCCACACGGAGAAGGACTTGTCTGAAGAGCCCACAGCGGCAATGCCTCCTGCGCCTGCATCGTCATCCGCTGCTGGCGCGCCGGCGGCGGCTTCCCCGCCGCCGCCGCCACCGCCGCTGCTTCGCGGTGACAGGTACAGGTGCGGGTTATGTCGCACCACCGTGACAGGCCCCCGGTGTCCTACCAGGGAGAACTCCCGAGGGGCCCAGGTGTTTCGTCGGATGAGCGGCACTACATGCACCCCGTTTTCATAGCCGTTGGGTAGCGCCAACACCTGGCCGTCGGGGCTCCAAGAGGGGCGCAACGCGAAGCTAACGATAGGTGCACCCACAAAAGGGTCCTCCAGACGACACGCCTGCTGGCCGTCCTCCAGCCGCCACACAATGACCTCCCGGTCACCCTGACTGGCCAGATACACGTCAAAGGGGTCCCACGCGAGTCCCTTAACATGGCCAATATGACCTTCGAGAGTGCGAAGGCAGACGCCGCTGGTGGTGTCCCAGATCTGCGGCCACCGGTTCACACGTCCCAGACGGAGGAGTTAGGAGGAAAAAGAGGCCAGATTAAACCCGGAGGACTCCTTGACGCACCTTGACTCGGTTGTCCACGGATGCTGTCGCCAGGCGGCGACTGTCGGGCGCCCAAGCCACATCCGCTACGTTGACCTCATGTCCGCGAAGCCGCAGACGCAGCTTCCAGTTCTCAAGGTTGGCTGCCTCGCCGCTGCCGAAGACCGCGCTGCCGCGGCCCTCCCTTAGCTCAAATACGTAGGCGTCTGAGTCGTCCGAGCCGGCGGCGAGCAGCCGTCCCGCAGGTGCGAAGCGGACGCAGTTGACGGGCGTGGTGGATTCGCTCAGCGCGGCGAGCTGTTTGGGCACGGAAGCGTTTAGCTCTGCAGACTCGGATATTACAGGTCGCATGGACCATATCCGGATCTTCTTATCCGAGCCGCATGTAGCCAGGCGCTCGCCCGAAGCGTCGATGTCGATTCCAAGGATGGCCGCGCCTGCAGGGGTGAGGGCGATAAAGGTGGTGATGCGGAGAGGAGCGCGTTGTGAGGTTTTGGGAAGGGGGGAACGAGGGGCGGAGGATGTGGTGGCGGAATGGGTAAAAGGGAGTGTGAGGTGAGGGGGTGTGAGGTGAGAGATGTTTAAACAGTGGGACCGCCGTACAGACAAAGAGTTAAACTTTATCCGCACGGCTAAGGTCCTTAATATGTGCCGAATCGTTATTTCGGGAGGTAGGATGCATATGGCAATTTGCCTTGCGGTGCGGCAAAACGTCGTGTAGCAGCAGGGCGGCATCTGGCGGGATGATATACAAATTCATGGCTTACCGCCATGATGGATCCACTCCGGCTTATCAAACACAGGCATGATAACGGTAAGGGGTCTCCGCGTGGTCAAGCAGTAGTCAAACCGAATTGAACCCGTTGCTCCATTCCTCACCGAAACCACAGAGTAGATTTGCGAGGAGGCTCATAAGTTTGCGGCCTGCTTCAAAATTATCACTTTGGTTGTGGAACATGCTGTCCAGCATTGGTTTCTCTTTACGTACAGACGCCCAGAAGTGTTTCCTGTTTCTGTAGTACAGGGCATAAGTTGCGTACTTGCAATATCGGGAGCGCTCTAGGCTGAGCAATCTTATTACACAAACTCATCACAATCAGTAAGGCGTCAGCTCTGCTGCTCAAATTGCGTTAGTCTGCCATATTCCCAGTGCGACTGCATTGGTATTGTCTCCTTGTTCTCTCTATAAGTTTCTTGTTTCAGAAGTATTGCAACAATGTATGGTCGGGAAAGAGGACCACCGCCACCTCCTCCACCTGGAATGATGCGTGGACCTCCACCGGATTACATGGACCGTGGACCCCGTGACTATCCGCCCCGGGACATCGACCGGAGGCGACCCCGCAGTCCACCGCCACCAATGCATGAGCGCGATCGCTATGGTCGTGGACGGAGTCCGCCGCCTATTCCAAAGCGTTCGCGGCGGGATGGCCCTTATGATCGGGATTTCCACGAACCACCTTTGTAAGTCTTTGCCACGGAGTCAAAGCAGCATGCCTGTTCTGGGTCATGGATGCTTTCTCCTTTTGGGAAGCGCGCTTTTTGCGAAGCACACTTTGAAGCAGGTGAACCTTTCTCACGATGCAGTGGACGCGGGAGCCCAGAATATGACCGACGGCCACCTTCCCCTAAAGGTGCTTATGATGAGCGCGAAGCTTACGAGCGGCGAGGCTCTGTGGGCCGCGAAAGGTGTGCGAACGCTTTTGTACCGAAGATATGCTTTGAAAATGTCCACGACTTTTCATTTTGTTTTTGCATAGGCCTGAGGAGGAGAAGCGGCCAATGACCTTTAAGGAATTCACCTTGCGCAAGGTGCCGGACGATGCAGCGCCCGACGTGGCACACCGGATGTTCCAGGAGTATCTTGTGGAGTATTATGGCAGTGCAATTAAGGCCGAGTTCGAGCAAAACAAAGATTCGGATGTGTGAGCACCGGGGTTGATGGGTGCAGCTTAGGCAACCGCGTTACAACCGTGTGTTTTACCTGCGGTTTGGCCTGACGTGATGCGCAGGTTTAAGTACCAGTTTGACCCGCGATACTTCGCTAAGGTCGTGGCTAGCCGAGCAGAAGAGGCGCAGGACAGCGCTAAGCACATAGCAGCGGATGTGGCGTCAGGGGCTCTTGATCCCAGTCACGAGAACTTCTGCCAGGGTATGTACGACCTGGCGCCAAAAGTTGAGAAGGACAAGCAGCCTGGCAACGCAGAAGAGGGTCCGAAATTTGCACCCAACTTGTGCTGGCGCATGCCGCGCGTCGCACACGATCTCGACCTCAGCCGGAAGCTGATCCGCAAGCTTGACGCAGAGAAGGGCATCGAGGAGAATCCACTTATACCCAAGCTCTCTGCTGGGGCGTCCGGTGGTGTAGCGTCAGCAGCTGACGGTGCTCCTGAAGGTCAGCAGCCAGCGCCTGCAGGTAGTCTTGGGAGATTTCACGTGTGATGGCAACTTCTCTCCGTGTCCATGCTATTATCATCTTCAATACGGCGCATATGGCGCGGACACTGTCTCACTGGAAATTCGTGCACGTAGCTTTGTCTCTGTTCATTATGTTTAATTCGTGAACCGTAGGTGATGGGGCGGGTGGCGACGCAGCAGCCCCTGCTAACGGTGGTGAGTCTGCCACTGACGGTCCACCGAACAATCAGGGCGGCGGGGCCGTTACGACGACCGCAGTGCCAGCAGGCGGGACTGGTGACGAGGAGCCCGCCGTCGTTGTGAGCGAGGCCAATTACACGGATAGCATTGGCAAGCTTGACCTGCAGCTCCACTGGCTTTGGAAGGTCCATGGCGTGGATTATTATGCTGGCATCGAACTCAACGAGCAAGACTGGCCTTATCGCCTCAACTGCTGTCGCCTTATTCGTGGCCCGAAGCCTGAAGAGGGCGAGAGCGAGGAAGGCGCAGAGAAGGCAGAAAAGGAGAAATTGACGCGTACAGTGGACGAGACTTGGAAGGCCCGTATTGCGCATGGCGACCCCATTGAGGCAAAGTGCCTCAAAGCTCGGGTAGGTGAAACGGACGAGACATGCTATCCATGCGTGCGCGAATATGGAAGCGGATGTTAGATTTGCCCCTGGCACGCATCAACGTCGCGGTTGCGATGTTTGCTGATGTGTTTCCTTTCGCGATCGTGTTTCCCCTTCAGTTCAGAGATGTTTCTTACCTCCGTGAACTCATGCTGGTTCTCCGGTCGCAGATCGAGGAGGAGCTGGACAAGTGGATCGAGTCTCAGGTTACCATGGTGGCCGATAACAAGTAAGTTACTGTGCACCAAACCTTGTGCAGTTATCCCTGTGGCAGGGCAAGCCCTACGCGGTGTGCACGGCTTGGCGTGTCAAAAGCGTGCACGCTTGCCTGGGAGCTGTGTGGGGCACCTTTCCTGCTAACCGAATGACTTCAACAGGACGCTTAACTGTGGCTGCGCCGTGAATCCACTCCCCCAAGATACAGCTTGGAAGCCTTGCTGTATGACGTGATTACATTCCGTGACTCCTATTCAGACCTTGGTACAATTAGTCTTAGGTGCCTATAGGGCTACACATCTTAGCCGACCTTACCTGATTAACTATCGAGCTTTTCGTATACATTTCTTAGACGGATACATTCATTTTCCACCGGTGGCTGTTTAGCTCTTTATTGGACACAAGATTCGAATGACAAGTATACCTATTCGCTCCATACAACGAGCAGCAGATGGTGCAAAGCCGTGCTGTGCAGCGCGGATAGGGATCTTACCTGGAGGCCTCGTCGATGATTCGTGGTTTGTTTGGCGCCTACGCAAAACACTCACTACATGATCAACTGCCTCATGTTACTAGGATTTACGCTTTATGATCATAGGTAACTCTTGCTTTACTGCCTCTTACGCTACATACACAAATAGATGCCGTTTACTTGACCTAGGGATGACACTCATGCAGTTAGGTTACATTTACGGAGTAGCTAGTCAATTAACGACAGCTAGTAAGGCACGAGTATTGACAACTAGCAAGGGCTTCGTCGGCAAAAGAGCGGCCACGCCATCTATTCCCAGCTGTTCTGGAGCATGATGCAACGGTACATATGTGGTGTCGTGCGATCGGGTATGCATGTATGTTTCCATGTCTATAGCCTGTTAGGTCGTTGTGTTGGCCTTAGGGATGCGAGGGGTAGCAGAGCAGCTGTACCCATCAAGTTGTCACTTGCGTGCAGGTGGGGCTCGAAGCTGAGCAACAAGTTGTTTGTGGGTAAGAAATATGTCATCAAGCACATTAAGACGAAGCATCAAGACAAGCTGGCAGCGGAGCGTGAACGGGTAGGTCACAGATTTTGCAGTGTAAGAGAGAGGATTACTGCCGTCGGTGCGCTTTCCTGCTGACACTGTTGCTTATTTAATGCTGCAGATCTTGGATATGCTATACTTTGAGAACTTCCGCACGTGGAAAGAGGATGAGGAGAGACGCCGCTCGGAGGAAGAACATCATGCGGGGGAGCCCATGGAGGGCGAGGGCGCCGGCATGGAGGGCGAAGGTGGCTACAGTGGCCGCGGGCGCGGCCGGGGCGGCGTGTTAGGTGCACGCGGTCGGGGACGCGGGCCTGGCCGTGGCATGATGGGCCGGGGCCCCATGATGGGCATGGAGGGCCCTATGATGGTGCCCATGCCCATGGCGCCAATGTTCATCCCGCCAGGTGGGAGGATAAGCCTGCCAACTTCGTGCATTGTTAGGGTTTGTCGTCCTGTATCCATGCTTGTCCGTAGTGAACTTTTTGTTCGTCATTGAATGATATGATTGAAGCCGCTGCTATGATTTGGATGAATCGCAGGACCCATGGGACCGTTCATGCCCATAATCCCAGGGCCAGTGCCCTTGCTGCCACCCGGGCCAATTCCTATTCGAGGCAGAGGTCCGCGGCCGTTGCGTGGGCGAGGTATTCCTGGGCGCGGCATGGGACCACCCAAGATTGACCCGCGGGGCATGCGTGAGTACTTTGACCTAGATCACCCGGCGAACAACCGTGCAGTGCTGGACTATGGGGATCTGTAGTTGAACCGTTTTGCAGGACTAGTGCATCGTTTTGCTGCATGATGTTGCACGCGCTTGTGACATGTTTGTGGTATGTGTCTGGGTAACTGGAAGTTACAGTATGGTTTTGTGTTCCTAGGGCTGCCACGTCCCGCACAAGGGGTTGATGTATGTTGTAGTGCATGCTTCTAACAGGGATGCAACAGAGTAAGGGCGGTAGTGGTGATAAATCTTGCAGTGTTGGTAACATCTGCTTCTATCACGAAATTTACAATTTATAAGACGGTTCGCAGCATTGGAAGGAACTGCAGCCGTACAGCAATGTGGCTACTTATCTAGCGTTCCGCGAAGGTAGGTTATTCTCAATACAATGCGTGCAAGAGAAATCTCCTTTCAAGTGCACGCTGGTCTTTCAAGAGCAGGCGAGCGCGTTTGGTGTCCTCGTATCGATGGTCTGCGGTAATGAGAAATGGAGAAATGGATAAAGCCGGTGTGTTTTCTGCTAACTGGCGGGGCAATTCTTACCGTGATTGCCTCAATATGCTGGTTACATTTCTGTAAGGCTATGGAGCCGTGGTACCTGCGCCCGGACACCATTGTGTTATGCAGCGTCGGCTTCGGGATGCAGTCTAACGTTGTGCGAGTAAGAAATGTACCTGTAAAATTCTTGGCAAGTTACTGTACTGTATTTGACACGCACTTTTGCTGACGTGGCAGTGAATGAGACACCATCCCTGCGCGTTACCATGTCTTAATAGCAGTGCTGCGTATCATGCCTGCAATGCAGTATGAGGCGGGCAAAAGCATGGCAGGCATGAGTTGGAACAATGGTCCTTACTTGGTCAAGCTTGCATTCCTGCCGCCGCTAATAATCTGCAAATCATGTGGAACGTTCAGCAATAGGGCAACTTGTTGTCAAGCTCACGCTCCATCTTCCGCTGGAATGATATCTTGGCTACTAGTGTTCTTCCCTATGGATCCTCAAGATTGGTTCTGGACTTGCACCACGGTAACGCACCTCGAACGACTTGATGAAGCCCCTAGAACCCAAAAGCATAAAGCCGCTGGGCAACCTGTACATGGTTCATAGTACATCATTGTAATTCAGCAGTGAACTGTTAGCTTTATGCAACCGTCCCTAGGGTCCCTTCCGATGCAACCGCTCCGTAACCGGTGTCCATATCTGAATCTAACTCACTGCGCAGTCAGGTCTCGGAATGAGTAGCAGGTGTTCGGGTAGCACTGTTCGATGGAAACAACACAGTCCGTCTCTGCGCAGACCAATGAATGCTCTGATTAGGGGGGCTTTAAAGTGGCCAACGGGTCATGAGCAGCCTTGTAGGCTGCGGGAAGGAGCCCATAAGCGTTTCCGAGGACGGTCGGCGCTGATAACATCCAGTGGTGCACGGTGCAGATGGCGAAAAGCGTGGTAAAGCTGCTTACCTCCAAAGTTCATTAGCAGCCCATGGAAGCTACCTGATGTCATGTTGAAACCATACTTGCTCTTGACCTGGCAATTCTCTTCTAGTTCCTTTAGTAACGTGCAGGGTGCAGCTGCATACCTGCGTAAGCAGTACAAGACAAGACTCTGCTACCCGACAGACCCTTAGAGCGCAAACGACGATATCGCGGGTAGCCAGATCCACCTGTTGGGGAACATACTTGCGCGTACAAGGGTAAAAAGTAGGTGAATCACTGTCCACGCCACGCCATAAAAGCGCCGATGTCCTATCCGCAAAGGACTGCTGTTACGCATCTGTCAAAGGCAATTTGTCCGTCTTGCAGGCCTTAAAATCCCCAATAGTGACGATGAACTGAGGAGCAGCAAACAAGCAAAGCCCTAGGCAGAAGTCAGATACGTCGCCAAGACTTCTACACTTTAGATATAACGGCATGAGTTACGGCGTAGCGCTATATAGTACAGATTTACCTGTTGGCGGTAGCTGTCAAAAAAATCAAAGTGCAAACTGTACGGTGATTTTAATAAGCTTTCCCGCATCCCAAAGATTGACCTGGCCGACTACTGGGCGGAGTAACAACTTGGTTCCGGAGACGCCGAGGAAATGTGTAGTATGGAATTGATGCTGATTGCGAGGTTATACACCTAACGAAGTAGGGTCATAGAAACGAGGCTCTCTATTGTTATATATTCCTATGCTATGCGCTCCCGGTTGCAAGATAGCATTGGGCTATGACTGTACTTTCTGCGGTGGTTCTATGCCTGTTGGCAGCACAGGCTTGCCAACCACGCCGCGTGCACGTGCAAGACCTACGGTAAGGATTGAGATGTAACAAAGTGCAAGCGAAGGGCTTTACTTCATAAGCGATACTTTGAATTCTGTTTCGGAACGCAAGCCCCTCTCCCAATTGTTGAAGCACATCGCCGCCCGACGCAGGTCTATTGAGTCGCGTAAGCTGTCTGAGAAAGGGAATAATTTACTTGCGCTTGAGGAGGACGTTGCTGATATATACTCGACTTTACCGGTAGTTTTGCAACGGTGCCTGGTAAGCCCCGCGCATAAGCTCCACACGCTTCTTGACCCCTTCGTGCGCGCGATAGGGGAGGGCTCGGTTACCTTCGCGGCTGTCCCAGGGCAGAATGCTGCAAGGCAAATATGCGTCCCGCATTCCCGTGGCACACCCATCCCGTGGATATCCTGAAAATCCCCTGCACCCCTTTTGGCACGGTGATTTATGCGTACCCCTTCTTAGTGCGGGAGGTAACTGCAACTGCCTCCTAGGATCTGGCGTTTCGAGTTTCTCGTCTTTTTTCTGTTGCCAGACACACGCAGACTCTATGCGGCGCAGTACCTCCTCGAGCCGCCTAGCAAGGCCTTTTCGGCTCGTATATATGTTGTCGGATAAATATTGAGGACAGCCCTACCTACAATGTCCTGAACGGGGCGTGAGAATTTCCAAACCATGTTCCCGGTTGCCTTCTAACTTGTCTCATTTGTCTGCCTCCCTGCTAGGCTGATCCGGCATGCACCGACGCTTTGGCTGCAGCCGTTGTGGATGAACGGGACCCGCAACAAAATAATGGACGACCAAGTACCCATACTGATAAGATCCTGGCCTTTACATCCTTGGCTCAAGAGCAGAAGCAAGAACAGCGACGGCAGCAGCATGGCTACAGCATGAGTTTCGCTTCATTTACCAGCGACAACCCTGCGCACGGCGGCGACGGCCTGGGAACCGTACAAACCGAAGGCGACGGTAGAAGTGGTAGCGGGAACGAGGACATACCGCACAGCAGTGGCGGTGCTGGGGACGGCATCAACAGCAACGGCATGGCCTTGGGGCATGGAGGCAATGGCGGCAACGACGAAGATGACAGTGCAGATGAGCAGGCCAGTATATCCCTCAAGGGGCTAGTTGCTCTGGTGCTGTTCCTCGAGGCGGTGGCGGGCATGTACCTGCCGCTGCTGCTCCAGCGGTTGCAATCACCGCAATGGTGGTTGTCGCTACTCAACTGCTTCAGCGGAGGCATATTCCTCTCGGCAGGTGCGGCAAATGGCATGTCTCGCACGCGATCTGCGCAGGGCGATTTGGGTCGGTGGGGACAAGCAACATAATGGGGTTATCTATTCCGAAACACTCCGTCCTGCTGGGTTGGGCTGGGCGTTCGGAAATGATATGAAGAGGGGGCGGAAGGAAGGTAAGGTAAGGAAGAAGCGAAAGGCCGGGAAATAGGGTGCTGGAGGCAGTTACAAAGCCGGGGGTTGCAATCCGGATCGGGACTAAATCCAGGCAAGAGATCTGGGGTAGCTGATTAAGGAAGGGCTCTCATGGCGCATGGTACCGGGAACCTTCTAGGGAGGTCAAAGTTACTGTCCCACAAGAGCACACGGCGGCCCCGCCTTTTTCATCTCCAAATGAACGACCGTACTGCAGGCTTCCACAACCTCAAATTCAATGTTCGCTGCGTTCAGGTATCATTCATCTGCTGCCGCACTGCGCTGAGGCACAAGAGGCGCTAGGGCCCATCGGGCCTGGCGGCGACTACCCCCTGTACCTGGTGGGTGGAGGGATTAATGGCAGCTTGGATAGGGGGCCTATGGCTGAACGGTCATGCGGGGACATGGCGTGGTGGCCAGGCTAGGGTTGGAGGCTAAAGGAGCGGCCAAACAGAGGAACTCCAAGCGAGGGGTCCATCCGGCCGTGATGCACTGTGCCAGGGTAGTCTGTATGACCTGTAGGCCGTGTCTTGGGCGTTAAAGAACTGTTGGTGTCCTGCCGCTGCGCCTTGGAACTGCGGGTCAAGGTGGACAGCTGTTGATTCCCTGCACCCGCTTGGGCGCTTGGACGGCTGTTGGCCAACGCTGTCACGGTTCTTTTGTCCCACTTGCGCACTCGCTCCGGCCCCGCAGGTGCTGGTGGTTGTGGGCTACTGTGTGGTGTTCTACGTGGAGCGGGTGTTGTTTGATGTGCACGGGGAGGGGCATGCGCACTGCCAGCATTCCAATGTGTACAGCCATAGCAGGTAAAGATCCCGGGGTAGGTTGGGCCTGGGCGCCGTTGTCACGATCGATTTCGGGTTTTGGCTTGGGGTTACGAGGGACATTGAAGCTAGTTTTAAGGAAGCTTGATAACGATGGCGCCAGGCTAGCGCCCTTGAGATGGAGGCAGCCCAGTCTTCCCTTATTTTTTATCGTAGTGCCTCAGCTATCGACCGAGTCGCGCATGAATGAATGCACCTCACAACCTGCGTTGTGTCCTGCGTGTGGTGGAGGCGCTTGGATCAACGCTTCCCGCATTCTGCCGCTGCCCTTCTGGATTTCATGCCGTCCGCAGTTATTACAAGGCCATATCGCATCATCGTTCACAGCGCATACCCAGGACGCGCTCAGGATCAGCTGGTACTGAGCCGGCGCCGTTGCTGCTGCCTGCGCCGGGAGCTGCAGGCGCCGGCCCAGGCCACCCGGGGCGAGCTGCAGAGGCGCCGGGGTGCACCCACTCGAGCAAAATGGATCGTGAGGGGCAGGCTGCAATGCGGGCAGCAGCAGAGGAGCCGCTTGTTGCCCGGGAGGAAAGTTGCGCCCTATACTGCCACGACCATGGTCACCAGCACTCTAATCAGCATGTCAGTCACAGCCAAGGCCACCAGCACTTAGGGTCTCGGCTGTCGCTGCAGGTGGATGAGGGAGAGGAAGGCGCGGCCTTCGCCCTGCCGGTCGGTGCTGACTCGGCGGGTGCGCGCATGGCCGGGAAGGGTGTCGGCGAGGACGATGACGCGGAGTCCTGCCACAGTGACCATCCACCACGGGCAGTTTGCGTGTGCGTGGAGGAGCAAGAAGCGGAGGCGGAGGAGCGAGGGCAGTACCATCATAACCATAGCCATAACCATAGCCATAACAGCCATACCCATAAGCACGAGCAGAAGCACCAACAGCACCAGCATGTGCATAAGGCCCGAGGCGACCGCCAACAAATCCACGACCTGGCTAATCAAGCCCATGGTCAGGGCCGGCGGGGCTCGGCAGGTGGCGGTTGCACTGGCAGCAGCGGCGGTGGTGAGTTTGGAGGCGACCAGCTTCGTGTGCCGCTGCTTCTGGCTGAACAAGGGGCGCCAAAGCTCCCGACGCCGGTGCTGGACAACGCCAGCGGCAATTTCGCGATTGCCCCCAACGCCGACGGCGGCGGGGACAGTGTCGACCTTCGCGCGTTGGCCTGGCAGCACCTACAAGCTCGGCATTGTGTTGGACAGAGCCCGCAGCTTCCGTTCCATCCACCCGAGCCTTGCGCCTACCACACGCACCACCACCTGCACCCGCACCACCGGCACCGCCGGCGCTCCGCCGGCACCGGACCTCCGGTCGGCAGCTACGGCAGCGGCGGCGGAGCCGGCGCCATGGACAGCGGCGCGTCCAGCTGCACCTCTCCATCACATCACCACCATCACCATACCGCCCCAACCGGCCACCACACCCATCACGATCATCATCATGTCATCAAGCCGCGCTTCCGCTTCATGCACGGCGTGGTGCTGCTGGTGGCGCTGGCTCTGCACACTGCCCTGGAGTGCATCGCTTTAGGGCTTATCGACTCACGAGCTCAGTTCCTGCTGCTCTTCGCCGCCATCGCATCCCACAAGGCCGTGTCGGCGCTAGCCCTCAGCAGCCGCTTCCTCCGCGAAGGCGCGACGCTGTTGCAGGTGACGGCGTACGTAGGGCCCTTCTGTTTGGTGGCGCCGGTGTCCGTCCTTGTGGGGCTGTATATCGGCCGTGTCGCACCCATCGCGCGACTGGTGTTCAGCTGTTTTGCCACGGGTACCTTTTTCTACGTGGGAGCATCCGAGGTGAGGAGTGAGTGAGATTTGAATGCGGAGCACTGCTCGAACGCAATGTGAGGGCGGGAACCCAGAACAGCGTGGACTTACGTGCAGTTAAAACGTGGGCTTGCAAGGTTGCTGTTCCTCGGCGCCCTACACGTATTTTACTCATTGATCACTTGGGTGTTCCGTCAGCTGTTGCTGCAGACCCTGCGATTGTTACCCGTTACGCTGAGCACCTGAGCCGTATTCTGAGGAACTGGCGTATGCAGGGATCAGACGCACGCGGCTGCGGCACGCCAAGGCCATTCGCGTATGTGCTGCGCTCGAAGAGCTCTATTTATTTGACGGACACCGACCCGATCTGATGTGCGAGATGCGTTACAATCGCGATTTTATTAACACAGGTGATCATGGAGGAGTTCGAGGGGGAGATGCGTGCTGACCGGCGCGACATTTCCACACGCGCAGCCCGGTACATCAAGTTCTTCGCGGTGCTGGCGGCGGTGGCGCTGGTAGCTGCCAGCGGACTGCTGCCCGAGCCCGATCACCATTGAAGGGATGCCGGGTATGCAGTACCCAGGCGAGTCCTCCAGGCGATATGGCGTGGGATTGCGAAAAGGGGCCGTTGGGCGACCCCCATGTGCGCGCATGATTGCCCAGCTTTCGGCGGTTATCCTGCGCCTTGCCATCAGGGTTGGGATAACCGGCGGTGTGGGGGCCCCTGAGCTCCGTAAATGGGCTCCTGTATGCTGGGGCCGGGGCTGCCGCTGTGACTGCGGAGGATTGTGTTGAATAGGGCCTATAGGGCCTTATGCAAAGGAGGGAGGAGAAGCCGCTGCAGCTGAGATACCATCCTGGCAACGCCGAGATAACGGAAGGGTTGTGTGAAGGTGCATGGGGAACCGCGGGCGACTCCGTCCCCACGGGGTGGTGGAAAAGGAGGGAGGGGACTGATTGCGCGCGCTGGGGGGGTAAAAGGAATGACGCATTTGCGGGTTGGGGCCGGATCCGTCAGCTGTGTGAATGATGGTGCAGCGGGCCCAGGCGTCCGAGCACCAGCTGTCTCCAGGGGGGCCGGGCCTTACCAGCCAGCTTGCAGACTACGCGCGGGTTGAACCCTAAGCAATCTATAAGCACAAGGGTTAGCTGGATACCGTTTCTACATGCACATAGATATCGCAGGGTAAGGCCGGTAGTCATAGTTAAGTTATGGGTTAAAATGGGCAGATGGGGCCTGTTGGGGACAGCGAGGCTCTATACCAAGCATTGAACCTCTAGACGATAAGGCGGGACTCCCGATGGGGCGTTGCTTCTTGGAGCTCCTGGGGCGCGGGGTTCATGGCTCGTATGAAAACCGCATGCCGGGAGGACGAAGTCCGACTTGTTGGAGGATGCGGACAGCTCACGGGGGTTATGAACCCCCTCGGTCCTCATGTGTGGTATCCCGGAGCGGAGGCGAGCCAGGGCGGCGGATGGCTGCGGATGGCAATCTGGATCCAGGCCTGAAGGTATGGAATACTTTTGTCCTGTAGACACAAAACGTCATTCCGCGGGACTTGGGTCCCACTTGACGTTACTCAGTAACTCGGTACGTGCCGCCTCTTCCTGTCGCCCGTCGGCGATGTGGCTCGGGAAGAACTTGTATCTTATCTGGCTCTATCATTAACATGATATGCTCAAGGTGTCGATAAAGTGTTTTCACTGGGTACTGCAAAACTTGGAAGGCGGCTGCACGCATTCCGACTCTGGGTACGGGGAGTGGAACGCTAATGCATCATGGGTGTGTCGTAGCGGCCGTGCGACACGGTCACCACACCCGACGTGGGTGTGGAGATGGGAGCGCTATTATGGATATGTGCGGAGCGGCTGCTGATATCAGGGAAGCGCTTGAGAGCAAGATGCGGTCCGCATCGGCGCAGTGCAGCAATGCACCCCACGTCAGTGCGCATGTGCAAGGAGAGGGAACGAAACGGCTGTTGCGCACCTGGCGAGGCTGCATTGTCGACAAACATATCGTTTGGGACGGTGTACTTTGTGAATCAGCGTAAAGTGCGCTCCTTGGATCCTCCTTTTACAGACCTGCTGATGGCAGAGTGCTGCAGATGGCGCCCGTACACCCCTAGTGACGGATGCGCTGCGCACATAACACGGGGCGCTACATGGCTTCGCAGCTAAAACCCTTTCGACGAGCAACAGATTCGGTATCCACATAACCGATGCTTTTGGATCGTTAGGGAAATTGTAGCGTTACATCTCCGTAATGCTGACGCAAGCATGCGGCTGTAACACAGGTTCTCATACCCGACCTGGACGGGTGTTTCCGGAGTTTCCCACCTACCCCTACTTCGATTGCCGTCGCGTTGTTCCGCCAAAATAAGCACCCTTCCAGGATACGGCCATGTTCGTGTCCGCGTGTCATAACGTAATGTCATAGCGGCCACGCAACGTAATGAGAATTCTTTAGGATGTAGGACAGTACCATACAGCAATACGGCTGGTTTCGACCACCGTCACATAAGTAACAACTTCCCTTCTTCACAGCATTGCCCTGATGTTCCAGACCTTGAAATCTGGCGTCACAAGAAATCATGCTGATTTCTCATTATACAGCCATCCTGCAAGCGAGACCGTTGAAGACGCCGAATGGAAGGCTGCGGTTTTAGCGAACAACGCGCCTACGCGAACTCGAAATCCGCTTTCCCGGGCATCAGCTGTCCTAATACGTCCAGTTAATCGTGGTTCAGTCCCGCTGCAGCGCCAGTATGGCCACAGCTCTCCTTGCCAACCACGCTCGTGCGGGGCCGCGCCCTACGTTCCCTCTCTCCACCACAACCAGCGCCCGCGAGAATAGCACCCGCGCCATACCCTCCTTTCCCCTCAAGCAAAGCAGCAGTTCCGGCAGCAGGTTGCCACCGTCCGCGCATTGTCACTACCACATCGCCACATTGCAACTGGCGGTCGCGGCATCTGCAATCGGCACTGCTGCAGCAGCACCCAAAGCAGCAGCAGCAGCGCTAGGGGCACCCGATCCCATCATCGCCGCACCCTGTAGAGCAACGCGGCGGCAGCGGCAGCGGTCAGCAGTACAACCCACGGCGCCGCACGGTTCGCTGCACCCGCGCCCGGCGTCACCTCCTCTATGAACACCAAGTCAATGACGTCACTGAATTTATCCGGATCCAATGGTACTGCACCGCCTGCTTCCGGAGCCCAGCTGCCTGCCTCCATACAAGTTTCCCGACTGGTCGAGGCATTGGCGCATTCCGCCTGGGCGGCGGCGGTGGCCTCGAAGAGCTCACTACCCTGTCGCACCGAAAACAGCACCAGAGGCGGTTGAGGCGGTGGTTATAGCCAGTGGCGAGGGAATCAGAGTGAGAACGACTAAGCGGAGGGAGGGGTCAATGGAAGCTCACCGGAGTAACGACACGCGAAGAGCAGCCGGGGATTGCCCTCCCGCTTGCTGCGGCGTCAGCTCAGTCAATCACACCCTCCCATCCTTACGGCCTCCCAGTCCCCTCTCCGTACCATCACCCCTTCCCTAGGCTGCCACTTCCTCCCACCAGCCCGCAAGACCTCCCCCGCTGTGCGGCCACTTTGTCCACCACCCGTTCACCCCCCAGCAATCCCCCGCCCCGGAACCAACGCACTGATTGGGAGAGCTGCTGCCAGATAAGGTCGTCCCGCAACCGACACATGCCGTACTCGACCGGCAGGTCGCTTCGCGCAGTGCAGAGTTCATCATTCTCGCAATCTTGCGGAGTCGTGTAGTTGCACGAGCTCTTGATAGTGTACACCAAGTCCGCGGTATCACAAGAACCGAACCAGTCTCTCTGCCAGATGCCTACAGAGGGCACAGCATAGCACGGGACAGAAGCTGCAGTCCAAGTTGCAGTTGCTCCATGTACGACAGGACGAGTCAACCTCCCAACGCGTCCACATCCAAACCACCTCACCTACTCCACGCCGTCCCTACACACCGAATCGCCCACCTACCGGATCAGTCACACAACATCGAGGCTGCACAGTATCGCACCCACCGTTGCGCATCTGCGACACCAGCTCGTCGTACGCCTCCCGGCTCTCCACTCCTCCCTGGGGACTCGGGGCGCACACGTCCTCCTCGTCTGTGCCGTCCCTCGCAGGGAACCACCAGCAGCGGGCCCAGTTGCCGTCAGGCTGACCGCACCAGTCACTGTCGCCAGTGAGCTACGGCGTCGAGGAAACCGAAGAGAGCGAGGAGACGAGGGCGAGGGGGGGAGAGAGGGGTTGGGAAGGAAGAGGCACCGCGGAGGGAGCGTGATTGTGATCGTGGGTGTGCGTGTTAAGGGATGTGGAGGTCCCGCGTCTTTGGAGCACAATGGGGGGAGCTTAGTAAGAAGCAGAAGACGTGCCGAGTCCACACAACACTGGCACACTTCCTCCTGAAATCGTCTACCACTACAGATATTCAGCCATTATTCAGCTATCAACTTTGCCACAGGAAGAGGGAGAGGGAGAGGGAGAGGGAGAGGGAGAGGCACGGTTGCTCTTTTTCCTCAAGAACCCCAATCCACAATCCACTGACCATCTTCCCTACACCGACCCACCATCGCCGCCATCGCCGCCAGGAGAGGAAGTAGCACAAATCCCTAGTTACCTTGCCAACAGTGTAGCATCGATCCCAGAAGGGTGTGAGCACCGCGTCATCCCGACAGTGCAGATAGGCTAGCAGCCGGGGCAGGAGGTAGTCAGACGTGACGGCGCAACGATTCTGGTCCTCCTGCCACCGGCAGTCGTACGGCGGGTGGCGGTACGTACCGCACCTGGGACAGCGGGGAATAGTAGTGCGTTGTGTTCCGGTGAGAGGTGTGGCCTATATAGAAGCAGCTTCTCCACGGAGATGGATTTACATTATTATAGAGGGGTCCATGCGCGGATGGGGAGGGAGCTGTTTGGGTTATACGGTGCCCGGGATGTACACAGATGTGGCCAAGTGCGGATGCGGGGAGATGCGGGTCCTCACCTAACATGCACCACCACCACCACCACCACCACCTATCTAGATTTGTATGTGTATGTGTGTGTGTGTGCCTCCGCAGGCATGTCAGCTCCGCGCATCCACCACACGCACCTCTCCCTACGCTTTTCAAAGCTGCATTGGTACGCGGTCCAGGCAGTTTTCAACAACATAATTTCAATGGGGTTTGTCGGTTCAACGGGTTCTGGAAAGTCCGGATGCGCCACGACCATGGGGTTGAGATAGCATCGGCCGCTGCTTGGCGGCGGTGGTGGAGCTGACGGCGATGATGGAGTTGACGGTGGTGATAGAGGCTCCGTGGATGGTGGTGGTGGTGGTTCGTAGAGGCACTGGGTGGCGTAGGCGGGGCGTGCGGGGCTGAGGAGCCTGCGGCGCCGGTTGGCAGGCCGCGGCGGGTAGGGTGTCACGGTTGCGGGCGTCTGTGACAGGTGCTCCGCGAGGAGGCTACGCAGCCGGAAGATGGCATCCCTGTTGCGTTCCTGCAGCTGACGTCGCTGGACGTCCGCGGCTGGTTCGGGTCCTGCTTGGCCGTTCAAATCATTAACCGAAGCTTGAACGGTCAGGGCGCTGGCTAGCCCCAGCAAGGTGACAAGGCGCAGAATTAACCGTTGCTGCATGTTATGGGGTTCATATGCCTATACAGCTACTGATGGGCTTGGACCAAGAAAAAGCCCCTTCGACATGCTGGTCCCCGACCCCGGCATTCCAAGCTTTATAGTAAAAAAAGTACTTTAGGTAGGTATGACTTGAACTTGTGCCTGCGTTTGAATCTGATTATCGTGTAGGAGCTAGTCGTGCTTGCGCTAGTCGTGCACGTCTGTCCTTGGCAGTGCGAAAGCTCAATACAATAACTATCCCATACCCTTACGAAAGCTTTATAATTTTGAATTGAAATTGATCCCGTTGAATTGCGTTAATTGCACTACGCCAAAGTGTTGCAAGCCAAGTAGTCGATGTGCCCAACGGCACCGTCATTCTCGCATGGAGATCAGCGTTTCGTTGAACCCAGGCAATGACGGCGTGGAGGCGGTGGTGGTGCTCCCACCCGGCGTATCCTCTGCGGCGGACGTCATTGTGGAGGTCCTGGGTGACGATACACTGCTCGTCCAGAGCCCCAGCTGCGCTCAATCCGTTCAGGCTGTCCTGCCCGTTGCCGTCGACCCAGATACTGGCAGGGTCCGCTTCAAGCGGTCGACAGGCAAACTCATCTTCACGGCCACCGCACGGCGCAGCACACTGGTCCATCCAGCTCCGCCCGCCTCCGACACCGAGTCCATAGCAGCGCACCCATCCCACCCTCCCGACGCGCCGCCACCGGAACTCCCACCAACACGAATAGAATCGGAGCCCCATGCTGCACACTGTTCAGCAGCAGAAGCTGCAAGCCCCAGTCCCAGGGCCAGCCCTGCCGTCCAGGCCGCTTCCCCATCCCAACCAGACCAACTTGTCGCGATGACAATGATGGGGAGCGTAACGCCGTCTCCGGGCGAAGCACCGGCCCCAGCTGCAGCCCTGGGCAGGGCCACAGCCGTCACGCTGAAGGGTGAAGGCCGCCACGGAGGCGACGGCGACGGCAGCAGCGGTGACGGTAGCACCGGCACCGCGGCCTCCCAGCTCGCGACCGGGGGTAGCGGCTTCGGCTCCGCCGCCACCAGCGCAACGTCCTCCGGAGCAACTGGACTGCCCTCCATCGGCGGCGGCGTCAGCTGCGTCACAGGATGCACGTCAGTGGCAGCGGCGGGACCCGCCCCCTCTTCCTCCGCCTCCGCCACCTCCGTCAGGGCGAGTGCTCCTGACAATGGCCGAGTGACCTCGCCCCCGCCAGCACCCTGCACAGCCGCAGTAGCATCGGGCGCCGACGCCGACGCGACCACCGTGACATCCACCGTTAGCACCGACGTCAACGGCGGCGACGATGATGCAAAGTTGTACGAGGAGTACTACTGTGACTCGCCGCCGGCAATGCCGCCGCCGTCACGGCATCGATCAGAGCATAACGGCCGGAGCGCCGTACATGACGCCGCCGATTCTGCTGCACAGCAGTCAATTTGCGGTGGTGGCGGCGGCGGCGGCGGTAGTGGTGTCAACGCTGCCCGGGTCGCGGCCGCATTCGAACCCGCTGGCGGGACCAGCAGCCGTGACGCCGGCTTCTCCTTCACGGCGCCTGACCTGCCGCCGCCGCCACCGTTGCCGCCAGGCTTGCCGCCTGTCGCGCCGCCAATCGACTGTCGCTACCTTTCGGTCGCCAACGCATTGCGAGTGAGTGCGCACGCCTCCACAGCTGCCATTGCGGAGTTGATGGGGATTCACCAACGCGGCTCGGTGGCTGCGGAGCGCCGCAAGGCCAATAAGGTCAACGAAATCTTGCAGCGCGTCGCCGATACGCTCGACGCGTACGGCTATGCTGTACTGGACAACTACATATCGGAAGGTAGGGTGCCGTACATCACGGCCGTCCTTCAGGATGTCGCTCCTCTTCCATTTTCCGCCGTTGGAGGCGCCCCCTCCCCCCCTCCCCCTTCCCCCCTCACCTTTTCCCCCCTCCCCCGTTCCCCTCTCCTCTCCCCCCCCTCCCCCTTTCCCCCCTCCCCTTCCCTCCCTCCCCCTCCCCCCTTCCCCTCCCCCCTCCCCTTCCCTCCCTCCTCCTCCCTCCCTCCCCCTCCCCCTTTTCCCCTTGGGTTTATTATAACTTGTTACAAGTCAGGTTTTTATGCTAACCCGCACACACGCACATCGCGCGCATTTTTTTTCGCTTTCGCTCCGGAACCCGCTGCCTTCCCCGCAGCCGCCATCAAGGGTGCCCGTGCCGAGCTCAAGGTAATGGAACCGCATTACAGCGCTGGCATGATCTGGGTCGGCAAGGAGGCGGAGGCTGGGGCCCAAATTTCCGTATCGTCCGTACGCGGCGACGTTGTACTGTGGCTGGACGACCAAGCACTCAACGCCACGGCATTTGTGAAGGACGGCGTGCGGCGACCTTGTAGTTTCATGCAGCTGCAGCAGGCACGTATGAGCCAAGGGTCGCCATCTTGTCTGTTGCTGCTGCTGCTGCTGCTGTTTGGTGCAGATGATTGGGTTGTGTAAGTGATGAGAGGAGAGGGCCCTGTCAAGTCACGGTGTGTGTCACAGCGGACATGCGCTGCTGAGCAGCCTTGAATTCCCTCCGCACTGTCCCCCTGCCGACGACATTACATGGTGTACATGGTGTTTAAACCGGTGTCGGCATTGAGGCTCGGCTCTTATCTTTGCCAGTTGGCAGCACACAGCTGTGCGAGACAGCAACCCCCACATACAGCAGCGCACGGTGTTCATGGTTCCGCTCCCTCCCCGCGTCCACTCCTCGCATGTCCAACTTCGGATTGGCGTCCTAACCCCATCCGGGGCGCCCCGGACCCGGCCTCGCGCCCCGTCTTCCTGCTGCTGAGGCTGATGCTGCTGCCGCTCGCGCGGTTGGTCCTGGCGGTGTGGATTGCAGATGTTGGCGGATGTGGACGAGCTTGTTTTCGAGGGACTCCGTACCCGGCTGCCGTACCTGGCGGGGCTACATCGCCGTAGTGACGCCATGATGGCCATATACCCCGTGAGTGAGCGGCCGCCGGATCTGAAGCCCCTTTCCCCGCTGCTACTGCTACTGCTACCGCTACGGGATGATACGCCCGCCACGGCCGGCCTACACGATACTGCGTCTATTCCATGTCGTGTTTGTTCCACATCGCAGGGCAAGGGCGCTCGTTTCGCCAAGCATGTGGACAACACCGCGATGGACGGCCGCCGGCTGACGGTGCTCACCTATCTGAATCCCGGCTGGCAGGAACAGCAGGGCGGCGCGCTGAGGCTCTTCCCCGTGCGGGAGGTCAGTCGATAGTTGGAAGCTGACTATTGGTGACTGTCCGGGTCTTCGGGCAGTGTGGATAGGCAACTGCGCATGCTGCATGTCCAGGTTGCGCTCGGTGTACTCTGCTGCTGCTGCTACTGCTGCTGCGGCAGCATCGTTCTGTCATCGTGGTGTGTCGAAGACGTGAGGGGAAGTGAAGAGGCCACAGGCCATCAGGCGCCGGTATCCCCTCGACCACCCCGGCGCATCACCGCCTTGATGCGCATCATAACCGCATCATTGCCGCCGTCACCCCCCCTGCTGCCTGCATGAGCGAGCACCACAGCCACCACAGGCACGCTGCAACAGATGCAAGGACTCGGGTACCCAAGAAACCTGGCAGCGCTCTGTCCACTGGCCCCTGTCCTGTGCCTTTCCTGCCTGTTCCTTGACCACCTGCATTTTCGCTTGGTAGGGTGCGGAGGGTGTAGTGGACGTGCTTCCGCTGGCGGGTCGGGTGGCGCTGTTTCTGTCGGCGGAGGTGGCGCATGAGGTGATGCCGGCCTACGCGCCCCGGCACGCCGTAACGCTGTGGTACTTCGACGCGGGGGAGCATGCCGCAACCCTCACAGCGGCCAAGGTGGGTGGGTGGCGGTGCCCGTGGGGCAGTGCGGCAGAGCTCTGGGTGCGGGTGTTTCCGCGCGGGTGCAGGTGCGGTGCAACGCGCTCGGAGGGTGCCGCGTACAGACGTACGTGAATTTTCTTAGGGCTGCTTTCTGGTTCTCTGGATTCAAGAACGAGACGTCTATCGTATTCAGGACCGCGTGTTGCGCCCTGCCCATCCTAACCCAGCCCCGCTGCCCCGCTGCCGCTCCTTGCCCATTGCCTGGGGTGCTCTCCCTGTGCTGTTGATGTTCTGTTGTTGTTGATGTTGTTGTTCTTGATGGGGTGTTACATTGTGGGCGGCTCGTCCCGAGAAAGGACGAGCACTCACTCACGCCAGCCGGGGCGCTCTCCCAGCCCCTGGCTAGACAACACAGCGGCGCAGAAGACTGCGAACGAACTAAGCGAGAGCCGCGCGAGAGGCGTGTTAAATCACGATTCTTTCAGATAAGAACCGAACGGTGGGGATGCAGATCCCGTGATACGCCCCGGATGCTACAAGGCGCCACATCACCTCTGAGGAGCCCTAAACAGGCTACCTGCCCCAACTGTTGTTGTTGTTGTTAATGTTCTTGTCGTTGGCGTCGTCGTTGTTGTTGAAGCTCAGCAGTTGGTGTTGCATTCTTTCCATAAGTCACCACACGTTGCGCCCACCATCGCCAATGTTCCGCACCGGCGCCACCCTTGACCAATCAGGTGATGCCGGGAGCTTGCAGCCGACCCGCTGCCCAGGCGGCCGCTACTGCGCTGCTGCGGGACCTCCTTGCGGATGAGACATGTTCAGGGATCCCAGCAACACCGGAAGGTAAGGACAAGGTCATGCCTGCGCTGCCACATTCCGACTTATGTCATATTCAACCCTGGCTCTCATTCTTCCCCTCTCTCAGTGTGCTCAGTATCTTGTCTGTTCCGTGTGGGGTTTCCCGTCTTAAGCTCCTCTTCCACTTCCTTCCTTGGGCCCTACCTTGGGCCCTACGTAACTTCCTTGGGCCCTACCTTCCTTGCCACTAATTGCACACTTGTCTCCTCTCTTTTCTTTGTTTACCCATTCAGGTCCTCCGCCTCCCATTTGACCCCAACATCCAACACAATTACCTATGTAGCTACATCCATTTGTTTCTCTCTCTCTCCCGCCCCTTCTCAGGCTGTGCGCAGCTGGGCACCCGGGTGGCCGCTTTGGATCCCGGAGCGAAGCAGCTGCTGGCTGCGGTTCTGGGCCTACCCAGCGTGACGGCCCTCATGGAGAGCATGAGGGTGCGTGTGACGGGGAGTGAGAAAGGGAAAGAGGGAAGGGCGAATGGATTAAGGAGGACATCAAGTGAATCCGCTGATGTTCTCTGTTACGCCTGTAGCCGTCCACTTTATCACTTGCGTGCACACGGTGTTGGTGTTTTGTTGTTGTTGTTGTTGTTGTTGTTGTTGTTGTTGTCGTTGTTGTTGTTGTTGTTGGTGGTGGTGGTGGTGGTGGTGGTGATGATGGGCCTCCAGGTGGTCCGGCGCAGCGTGCTCGTCTTGCGCTGTAGTCCACGCACGACATCGCAGCTCCTCCGACTCCATTTCTGTTCCCTCCGCTCCAGGACATATACCGCAAACAGCCAAGGCGATCTGCAACTATTCTGCATCTCTAATTTAACACGTAACATGGAGGACATATGTAGTCAATGTCACAGGACAAAAGGATTTTTCCGGACTCGCGGTCAGACCCGGAAGGCCACGCTGTATGCGGGTTTCAGGCAGTAAAGACAGACAGCACTGTCTGCCAGATTTTCAAGTTGCTGACATTAAATCGTTTTGTTTGAAGACGACTTTCTCAATGCTCGCCCCGCCCTATCCCCCGTTCTTGGACGTAGGGCCTGACGCCCGAGTCCCTGCGGCGGCGGCGCGAGGAGCTTCGGAACATGGGTCTGGGGACGCAGCACCACGCGCCCGATACATCCGCGCACGTCTGATAGCTCCATGTAACACAAATGTTTGGAGCATGTACCTGTTAACTGGTTTTGTGTCTTTTTATCCCGCTCCATGACTCGCTGTCCTAGCCTTGTACAACTGTACACCGTCTTCGGTTATACTTTGGAACTACTAAAGCTCCCTGCTGTTCAGCTTGCATCGTGAAACCCTGAGCTGCTGAATCCGAACTCACTTTAGGACGGTTTGCTTTTATAAGTCTCCAAACTTACGCAATGTGTGATATGTAGGGGGAAGGGCTACGTACGTCCTGAATTTCGCACCCTACGATCATGTACAATATACCGGACTCATGTCCACAATCAGATAAGCCATAGACTCAATCTTATTAAGTTAACTGGGTGCGCGATAAACGCGCTCAAGATAAAGTAATAGTTGTGGATAATGTTCACATAAGATGTTGTCACACCCCATGCAAACGGCCGGCAACCTGCAAGGCTTGTGCCCGATGGTGGGTGCTATAAGATGCACTTTCCTGTTGATAGGCCAGCTTAGAATGTACTTCTTTCGCGGAAGTTCTAGGATAATAGCAACGATGTTCCCCGCCCATGTCATCTGTAATTGCGGACAATTTGACTTTGACTTCCTCGCGCAGCTCGCGGTCGCGTGGGGCAACCATATGCTGCAGACTGCCACGCAGCTCCTCTACTTATCTGGTTGTTACGGTGGGCTCCAGACTCACGATGAGTAGAGCCAGATGGCCAGCTGGCCGTGCACTGCACGTGTTTTGTGCTTTTGACAAGCCGTGCACCTCGCCGCGAGGCCACGAGCTCTGTGTCCCTACAGGTCCCTGCTGCCAACTGCGGCCTGCAACCTGATCTCAGGAGCCTAATGGCATGCCGTAAGGACTAATAAGTACGGCCTCAGTGCCACGGCAACCGGTTTTGCTGTGCGCATGACGAGAGCACAGGAGGGCATAATAAGTGATAGTGTCCAAAGCTTTTTCCACCTGTCAATCTGAGTCCTACGATTTGTCCTTTACTGGAAACGGAAGTCCGTTCACGGGTAACTCATACGCGCCAAGTTAGCTGACAATTGGGTTGGCTTACGGCAAGGAAACCTAATTTGATGAAGTACTCAAGCGCGAACTCATTTCCATCGTGTCGGTTAAATGCGCCTGTGCGGATCAAGCCATGCAGCTCTGCTTTTCTAGCCCTAGGCGACCCTTGGGACATACACAAGACGAAAGACGAACACTTGATGCAAAGAGTGGGGCTTGATGTTAGCATCCTGTTACACGTCCTGTGATATGGTTGTACCAGTAGAAGAAGGACGCAAGATACGCGTACGGGGCACGACCTGTCGATGTCCTCGCCACGTCGCAATGGGCTTAATTCCTGAATCGATATCGTCGTCCTTATAAGGACTCAACGTTTTAGAGTTGTGAGGCCCGTGGTCATGATTCGGTTTCGATATGTCATCCGTCTTAGTCGATGCTGCTTGAACCTGAGCCAGGCTAGGACCAATATAAAAACATTTCCTAGCTGTTCTCCTTTGCTTTAACAGCATGGGGCTTCACATTTGCCCCTTGCTGCGATGTGATAGTAGAAGGAAGCATTGGGCTGACGCACGCTAGTGTCAAGCCACGATGCGTACCTAACGCTGGACGGCTGGACGAAAGCAAGAGCGGCATCAAGGTAGCCTTGTGTCTGTTTTAGACTGATTCGTTTTCAGCCTGGAAGGGTGCTCTTGCAAAAGGGACAGCTGTCACCACTGCCAAAGTAACCTCTTACGTGTATGTCTTAACTTTCCATGATTGGTGAGTTTGATTTTCGGTCACATGGCGGCGTGTTGCGCAGCTCGGGTTTATTGAGGGCGATGGAACACCGTCCCGTGTAATTTGTTGACCTTGCTGTGATTATGAGCCCTCCATGGCCCTCGTCCGCGTCTTACAATGGTTTGTTGGTTGGGCTCATACGCTGCGAACAGGTCCCGTCCACAGAGGATGTCAACAGAGGAGCCCAGCCCAGCGCCTGGCAGATTTAGGACGATAACCCGCAGCACGATACGACCGGGTGAAGGGTCATTCAGGGGTCTCCTCGGCAGCCTCGGCAAGACAACCGACAGGTCTACGAACGGTACGTAGCTTGCACAAGGGGGTACGTCCCTTGCGTTGGCAAGCGGGCTGGGGCCCCGCTCAATAACCGCGCCCCCTGATACTGTAGGGCCAACAATCCGTGAGATGGGCACAGCCTATTACCTCCGCGAGGAAATGCATTCTGCGCGCCAGGCTGTTAAGCAGCTGGACACGGCGGTGTCGGAAGCGCAATCCTTCCGGGAGGCAGCGAGCAAGCTGCGAGAGGAAGCGCATCGGGCAATGGGCCGCCTCGAAAGGGTAGGTCGCGAGGCCAGAGTGCCGAGGTGCGGTGGGCAAGGGTTAGAGCTGTTGCTAAGGGCCCTAGGAAGCGGGTGAAATTTGTAAGTGGGAGGCGATTGCTCGCGGCGGCGACCGTGGAACTGTCGTTCAGCCACGGGCTGCAAGGGTGACCCGGGCTTACGATTTTGTCGCTCGAATAATTGTAAGCTGATTCGTGTTTATCTCCATTTCCATCTTAGACTGTGATCTGCGATTTGGGTTTCTTGTAGCAAGGCATTGTGCGCTGTCCTTGTTTCTATTCACGATCATTCTACTGGTGCTGCTTTTGACCGCTGTGGCCGCTACCCCCAAAATCCTACTATCGTGCAGGCTGTTGCCCAACTTGTCGATTCCGACCACGTCGATCCGGACTTCATCGGCATCGCCTGCGACATCACTTGCGCCGCCAAGCGGGGAATCACGCTGGTGGATGTGTACGGCAAGTACAGTACCATGGTCAAGATCATGACCATATTTCTGCGGTCCTACATACACTCCAAATTCGAGAAGCAAACGGAGCTCCTTAGAAAGCTCAACCCGCCAGCACCAGCACCGGCAGCACGCCGGTCGCAGCTGCCGTCACCCCCTATTACCGCCCTGGCAGCACCGACGCCGCCGCTGGGCTCCGCTGCCGCCATCCCCGGCCAGTCTGCCGCCGCGCCTGGCACCGCCAACCCTGCGCCGCATAACGCAACGGCGGACACGCCAGTGCAGCTCACCCGCAGCTCCGTCGGGGTCGTGCCGCAGCAGCCACCAACGGCATCGCAGGTACTGGTCGGCAAGGTCCTGCAGGCGAACCGCCACGAGAAGGTGCTGGCTCTGGCATACGTGCCGCCGGCGGCACAGCTCCAAGCCAGCGAGTACGTGAGCATCTGGTGGTCAGTGGGCCAGCGGCTGGAGTACTACTCGGAGGCGATGCAGTCCACGACGACTTTCCCGGAGGCCTGCAACGTGACGGCGCTGGGAGTGGACGACGGCAGCAGCGTGTGGACGGGCCATGCTAAGGGCCAGGTGCGGGTGCGGTACAAGCTGCAATGGGAGCGCACGGTGGAAAGCAAGGCCTTCACGGCGGCGGTCAAGGCCATTGCATTCGATGAGATCGGGCGTGCATGGGTGGGCGACGAGAGCGGACGCATCAAGGTGAGAGCGTTTTGGGGTGCGGGCTGCTGGGGTTTGGCATGTTCGTGGGTGGTGGTGGAGTTGTTCGACTGAAGTATAGGATCCGTGGCTTGGAATGGCCCTGGCGGGTCCGGTACGTGGTTGAGTGTTTGACTAAGGAAAGGGGCCGGGTGGAATGGAAAGCCGTAGCAGAGTGTGTGAGTAGCGGGTTCGCCGTGATGCTTAGGGGCTCAGTTCGGACGCGATAGTGGGCAGGCAGGGGCGGCAGGTGCCCTCCCATTTTTGCCAAAAAATACTATATAGGTTACCTTGCTGAAAGCATACTTTACCAAAGGTTCGCGGTGATGTTCAACCCTGGAGCTGGGAGCTCGGAGGTGCAGGACAACCAGGAGTCTATGTTTTATCCACCCGCTTCATTTGGCCAGTTCTACCTTTAATGGAACGGCACGTCTCCCAAGAGACTTGGGAGGATACATGCAAAGGACATTCGCAGAACCGATACCCGTTTTCTTGGCGGTAACGTAAAACCATTCAGGAGCGCAGCAGGGAAGGCTAGGTCTCACTCGTCCGCTGCGTCTCTGCGTCGCGCCCTCGCTAGGTTATGGCATACGAGCCGGAGGGTGGGCAGCTGGAGACTGTGGCCTCATTGCAGCGCTCCCAAGCGCTGTTGGTGAAGATGAAGGGGGCGCCCGGGAGCCTGTTCGGCAAGCGCTACAACAACAGCAGCTGTAACAGCGGCCAAGCATCAGCAGCAGCGGTCTTTGCCGCCGCCACGGCGGCGGCGGCGGGGACTTCGGGCGCCATCGCTGCAGCAGCGGCGACAACGACGGCCGCAGGCCGCGACAGCAACCTACCACATGCCGCTGTTACCAACTCGGGTGCGACCTGCATCCCCGCAAGTGGCGCCGGCGGTGGTGGCGGTAACGCTACTGGCGGCACCCAACACCACCATTCTCCCCCGGGGACTATGGAGGGGCCGGTGCGCTGCATCTTTGTGCGCGGGGGCCGTGCGTGGGCCAGCGGGGGCCGGTCTTGCCCTTGGCTGCAGCTTTGGGACGCCGAGACGTTGCAGGTGCGTGCCCCGAGCTCACCCTGCCCTCCGGGGCTCCCTTTCTGGAGCGCTGAAGAGGTCCACCTGGGTTGGTTGGCACTGCTTCTGGCCGCTTTCCTTGCTTCCTTCTGGGACCTTGGCAATCTAGTCCAACTGATTTGTGATATATCTTTTGAAAGCATTCCCTTGAACATAACCCCCTCGAGCTAACCCCCGGGTGCCTGAGCATCCCCATCGTCCGCCCCCGATGAATGCACATGTACCCCCGCATACACCGTCCGCCCTCGCGTCCTACGTAGGACCTGGACGTGTTCGAGTGCGGCATCTTTGGCCCCTGCCACGCCATGGCCGCCCTGCGCTGGCCATGCAAGTCCGCCAACGCCAACGCCTCCTCCGCGGGGCCCTCCCTCCACGCCAAGCCCGTTACCCTACACCGACACACGCGCAGCGACGGGCACCACGCGCCGGTGGGCGGCTGCTGGCGGCTCCTCACGGGGCATGACAACGGGCAGGTGCTGCTGTGGCACCCAGAGCACCGCACCCTGGCGCCGCTCCTGCGCATCGGCGACCTGGGCAGCCCCTGTCGTGGCATTGCGGTGTTCGAGGCTTACAACCTGGTGGTGACGGGCCACCAGGGCGGTCAACTGCACCTGTTCAGACAGCCCGCAGCGGAAAGCGGTCTGCCACCGGGCTCAGACTCTGCATCGCCGCAGTCTCTCGGGACACACCGGCCTAAGATGGTGCGGGTTTGCGGGCCGTGGGGTTGGGGGTGTGGGCCGGGAGCTGGTGCCGGGGCCCCTGATGCTGGTGTGCGGGAGAGGGGTGACGGGGTGGAGGGGAAGGAGGCCGGGGGGGGGGGGCTGCGCTGATGGACACTGAGCTGGTGGCGGAGGCAGGGGTGCAGCCGTAGAATCTGTCGTGCTGGCGACAAGCGCACCAGCGCCAGTACCAGTCCCTCCCTGGGGATGGAAACGGAGCGTCTGGGTGAGGGGACGAGCTGGTGATGTGTGTGTGTGTATGTTGCATCCCGTAGGGTCCTCTCTATAGAGCGGCAATGCTTCCCGTGTATCTTGTCACAGCACCCTGCGCCCCACACCGATTCCTCGAACCTCCGCAGGTGGTGGTGTCGGCCCATAAAAGTCGACTTGATCGTATGGTCTGGGGCGCCACCAGCTGCGTCACTGCGTCCATCCTGGGTACCATTCGGCTGTGGCACGCAGCCGACCTGGCGGCAGAGGCACAGCGGTCAGGTCTGGTGTTCACGCACACGCCCTCATACAACTCGCTGCAAATAGGTACGGCTGGTGGGAGGGGAGGGGAGGGGAGGGGAGGGGAGGGGAGGGGAGGGGAGGGGAGGGGAGGGGCCGATGTGCGCCCAAGGTGGGTGGGTGGATCAGCAGAGCAACCGGGTGCGATGGTGGACATACATTTGCGGGGTATGACCTTCGGAATTTGCGATTACCCATGTTTGGGTGTGTGGCGAGCTAATATGAAGCTGAACCTCAGCGGCTTGCGTGCGTATGGGGTGGGTATGGGGTATGGACATGAGCCCCCGCGCTCCTTGACCCAGCCCTCCTGGTCAGCCTCCTACTTGCGCCCGCTTGCCCATTTGGCATCCCGAGTCTCACGGCTTTATCACCCCTGTCCCTGTCCCTGTCCCTGTCCCTCCAACCGGCCCTCTCCTGTGGAACCCGCTCCTGCCGCCACTGTAGCCGATGCGTCACAGAGCGGCGCATGCCACTACAACTCCGCATCCAGCTCCATGGTGCATCAACGCGACTCCGCCAAGTCCCTTGCGGCGAGTACCGACATTCCGCTACACGCCAGCGGCCAGATGGCCAGTCCGCAGGTGTTGGCCGGCCCCAGCGCCGGCGGCAGCCTCAACAGCTTAGGTGCTGCCAGCATGAGCACGGCCCAGTCGGGGGCAATGCAGCAGGTTTCGTCTGCTGGCGGGCCGGCGAATCAACACCGGCGACAGAGCTCCAAGGATAGCATCGATGCCGCTGGCAACATTCAGCCGGGGGTGGTGGACCCTCTGGCCGGCGCCTCCTTTCCGCATTTCCAGACCATAGACTATGCTGAGCTGCAGGTGCAGCGGAAAATCGGTTCAGGGGCGTATGGCGAGGTGCTGCTGGCGGAGTGGTTGGGGTCCAATGTGAGTTGTCGATGTACAAACGGTATCTCTCTCGCGTGGCGTCGGTATGGCCACGGTAGCCGTAGCGGTCACCCGCGGGCGTGTATGGGTAAATTGCTTATATCAGAAAGGTTATATAAAGGTATTTCCCCTTAACGAGGCCAGGCAGGCCAGGAAAAGCCGCTATGTTTTTCTCCACGTTGCGGCTTCTTCGTTACCGACTGCTACCGGCTACTGCTGTGAAGCCGCGCGCTCGTTGAGTCCTGTTACCCGTGCCATCCGTGGCTAAGTGTCCCGGGGCCGCATGCGAGGCGGTTTTTACCGCATCCAAACTTCCCCCTGCTCTGTACATTTGAGGTGGCAATCCGCGGTGCGGTGCGCAGGTAGCGGTTAAGAAGCTGTTCGCGGTGCAGAACATGGACGACAAGGAGTACCAATCGCTGATGCACGAGGTGACGCTGCTGGGCAGTCTTAGCCACCCCAACATCATGCGCTTCCTGGCGGTGAGAAGGAGCGGCGGGAAGGCACCACGGCACGTGGGGCGCCCTGGGGGAGCAGGGGAAACAGGCAGCCACTCATGGAAGAGGGACGCGGCTTTCTGATGGGGGGAGAGGGGGAAAGGGCTGGATAAGGAAAGCCCACTTGTTAGCCTTGATACATCTCGTCACGGCTTCTACCTGTGTTATCATTTGCGCTGGCCCTTGCCTTCAAAGCGGCATGAGATGCGGCATGAGATGCGGCATGAGATCATGAGATCACGCGTATGCGTCCGTTTCTCCTCGCGGCGCAGTTGCTTTAGAAAAGGCTCATGGCCCCCGCATGTTGCCGCTCCGTTCTTACATCCTCCTCTGCTTGGGACTTCGGAAATTGGTATTTCTTGACTTGTGAAAATTTTCCATTTTTTCCACAATGCACATTATCCTAACCCTCCGTCGTCCATTTGTTTAGATCTGGAGTTCCACTTCCTTTGTTCACGTGTGCGTCCTCTTTTATCGCGCGGTTCTCGCAGATGTGCTTGGACCCGCCGTGCATCGTGATGCAGTACTACCCTCACGGCAGCCTCTTTGACCTGCTGCACAAGGCCCACAAGGGCAACCCCAAGGCAGCCAAGGAACTCACCTGGAGCAAGCGGCTGGACATGCTGCGGGATGTGGCATCGGGTATGCAGTATCTGCACAGCCGCAAGCCGCCCGTCATACACGGCGACCTGAGGTGAGGAGGCCGTGTGTCAAAAAATCGGCCGCGCGGGCTGTGGGATTGGTGTGTGGGCCCCGCCAGCTGCAGTACTTCGTGCCGCATGTTAAGCCGGCAACACATGCAAGCAGCAGTGCAGAAGCTGAACCCACGGGAAAGTTGAAGCAGAGATAACATGCGGCACGATGCATGCTGTGTGCTTACTGTATGCCTCTCGCGCGTCCACCGCCGTCCCGGCGCAGGTCGCCCAACCTGCTGCTGGACCTCACCATCGACCGGGAGCGACCTCGTTTCCATGTCAAGATTGCGGACTTTGGTCTGGCCCGGCTGGCCACTGGCGCCACGGGCAGTGTGATGGTGTCCAAGATGACCAATCCGCGGTGGCTGGCGCCGGAGGTGCGGGGGGGGGGAATGGGCCGCCGGGGCCGGGGTGTTGCCGGCTGGCAAAAGGGTGGCCAAAGGAGGCCATACGGAAGGGGAATGTGAAGGAATATCTGCTTAGGGAAGGCCTCCGGAGTGATGCGGGCTCGGTCCTTTGGCCTGTAACTCTTAGGAGGCGAGCTCACTGTCTGTTTTGCATGCGTGTTATGGTTGTGGTTGGTCCCTGAGACCAGGGCCCAGTACGTCTGCGTCACATGTACGTGGCTGACCTACCTGTGCGGTGCCCTCTGGTCTACGTCCCCTAGGGTTGTCCCCTTCGGTTCCCCTTTAGGGGATGAAGAAGGGGAACCTTTGGTTCAAGGGGATGACGAAAACCCTAGGGGATGAAGGGTGCAACACAACGTAGTGACAGATCAGAGCGCAGTGCCGCATGTGCAGGCTTGTCACCGCTGCTGTTGCTGCTGTTATTTCGGGTTGGCAGGAGGCCACACATGCAAGGTCCCTGTCCCGGCTCTTTGCTGTTTGGAAGAGCCACAGCACCTGACCGGGGTTCCTCCGGCTGACTGAACATATCTCCTTACGCGCCTCTGCCGTTTCATCGATGCGCAGGTGATTCGGAACAGCTCCGTTGGCAAGGCGGCAGACGGTGAGTACGGCAGTGACGTGTCTTGATGCCGTTGGTTTCGTTGGCGGATTTTTGTTGCTGGTGGTGGTGATAAGTGGCGGGACCGCTTGGGTAGCTTGGCTCCAGCTTTCGTTCCTGGCGAGCGGGATTTTCAAGGACCTCCTCGCTCACTTAGACTAATGAGCCGTTGAGCTCCGGCGGCCCTGCAACCCGCCATCCCCCGTTAACCTCTGCACCGCCTCAACACCCGTTATGACCTCCGGGTGGTTGGCCATCAGTCCAGGCGTCTTAGGAGATTTTCATTAGCTTGCAGCATTTCATGCAAAGAGCTACAATTTGTCTCTTCGCTTCTGCCGCACATTCATATGCATATGCACCATGCTAATGCGATCACTCTCCCCCACCTCTTTCTCGTCTCTGACCGCATCCCTTACGCCCCCACCCGCGTCCTTCATACTCCAAACGCAAAACCCCGCCTCGCTGACTGGCGCGCAGTGTACAGCTTCTCCATCATCATGTGGGAGATGCTGACGTGGCGGCAGCCATACCAGGACATGATGAGCGTGCAGGTGATGTTCTCAACCGTCACAGAGAACTCCAGGCCTGAGGTGCCGCCCGACGCGGAGCTGCCGGGTGGGCCGGGTGCGTCGCTGTCGCTGTACAGGCAGCTTATGGAGAGCTGCTGGCAGGCAGACGCAACGCAGCGCCCCTCCTTTAAGGAAATCGTTGAGGTGTTCCAGGTGCGGGGTTGTGGCATGTGCCATGTGACACAATTGGGCCTTTGCCGAGGACGCAGGTGTTTGTGGGTTACTTCATGGGGTGGTGACGAGCGGGTTCGTTTACCTGGGGCGCGAGCTGCTGGTGTGCGTATTTGAACCTGCGCTAACCTGCGGTCTTGTATTGGCTTTTTGCGCCCACCCACTCCGAACAGAACATGCAACGGGTCGAGGCAGAGAGTGCCCGCCAGCAGCGCCAACAGCAACCGCCTCAGGCAATGAGCGTGCCCCACACACCGACACCCCCCCAGCAACAGAAGCAGCAGTTGCAGCAGGGCGCGCGGTACGCTGGCGAAGTCGGCGGAAACAACACCTTATCGCCTCCGGCAGTGGTTGCCGCGGAATTTGCCGGTGGATCGATCAGCGCCCCCGCCAGCGGCGGTACCGAAAGCAGCACTGTGACGCCGCCAGCAGCAGCCGCAGTGGCGGCGGCGGCCCGCCGTGCTGCCTCTGCCGGCGTCGCATCTCCCTTCATGTGTCCGCCAGCGGCAGGTGAGCTTCCAGCGGACCCTGCCGGCGGTGCGGCAACACCGGAATCCAGAAATGCAACCCACGGGAATCAGCAGTACGGCAGCGTGTTGCCCATGTACGGCATGAGCCCGATCTTGGAAGAGACTGCGTCCTCGGTGGCGTCAGGATCGCAGGTAATTGCAGAAAGGCTCACGCAGACGCCTTCGGGTCTGGACGCTGGCGCCTCACCTGCACAAGCCCCCGGCGCGGTACGCGGCCTGGCCCATGCCACCACCTCCCAGCCGTCTGCACAGTCGCATCTGCACCATCACCGTGGCTCCCTCCAGCAACCGCACGTCCACTTTGCACCCATTGGCCCCTTCTCGGAAATGGTCGCGGTCGGTGCTCCGACGTCAGCGCACGGCTCGGCTTCCTGCCCCGCGTCTCCGGATCCACGAGGGGGAGGTGGCGGCGGAGGCGTAGGCGGCGGCGCCAGTTCCATAGGACCCAGCTCTGTGCGAAGCGCAAATCGCAACCCATCGTTCTCGGCTTCTTCAACCGAGAGCGGTTTCGTACACGCCGTCAGCGCCGGCAGCAACATCGCGGGTGCGCCCAGCACTGCCACCTCATCACGTCAGTCATCCACCTCCACTTCTGGCCGCATGCTCGGGGCAGCTGCGGCGGCGGCGGCGGTGACGGCAGCGACAGCGGCTGCTGTCGCCTGCCGCAAGGAGGGTCAGGCACCGGCAGCTGCGGCAGCAACGCCTGGGCGATCAGGGTTCCCGGCATTATGCTCACCAAGGCATGATGGTAGCGGTCCGAACGCGACGGCATCCACTGTTCCTGGAGAAGCCCTACCGCAGCAGGGTCAAGACACTGGTGGCGAAGGGATGCAGCCCAACATGTGGGCGACGTACTCCACGCCCATGGTTATCGCCCCCAGCATCACCTGTCTCAGCCCGTTCGCCTCCTTGCCGGCCGCGCAGCTGACAGAGCTTGACGCGGCCGCACCCCAGCTCTCCGCCGCCGTGGCGGAGCACCTGCTTGGCGTCGCTGCTACTGCCGCGGCCGCCGCGGCAGTAGCTCCGGCAACGGCCCATGCTCGCGCCGCTGCGCCGTCATCGCCCAGGACCAATGGCACGCCTCGTTGCGGAGGCGGCGGGACGACACCACATGCGAGCAGCCGCGGCGCTGCTGGAGGCGTTATGGGACGGTCCGGGCGCCCGGCATCGCCGGCCAGTACGACACCGTCCAGCGCGCGAGCAAGGCGGAAGTCAGGCACGCCCCTTTACCATGGCCCGCCCGTCCGGACTGGAGGCGGCGGCAGTGGTACACCGTCGGGAACACCACGGAGCGCCGCTGGCGGCTGTAACTCTCAGCCAGGAACTCCACCGCACCGCGGCCTGGCGGGGGCGCTTGCTGGGAGTCGCGGCAGTGTCGGCCATGGCAGCCGGCGGAGTTCCACTGCCGGCATGGTTGCAGCACCCGGCACTTTTGGAACCCCGGGGCGGAGCCCTAGCCGTGACGGCCCGCTCAGCAGCAGCAGCAGCGGCGGCCGCCGCCTCGGCAGCGGCAGCGTCAGCGCCAGCCCCGCGGCCAGTGGCGACGCCGTGCCACGGGTCGTGTCGGTTTATGCACACGTGCCAGAAACGGCGGGGCGGCAGTCACATTCCGATGCACACGCGCACGTTGACACTCACGGCGACAACGTGCTCGCCGGACACTCAGACCGCTCCGGACACCGCCGCACGCCTTCCGGTGGCAGCGTCGGCAGCCACGCGGCCGCCGCCACGGCTGTAGCCGGCCGCACCAGGGACGCTGGACCGCTGGAGCACGAGGCAGCCTCTGCGACGCAGCAGTTGCGTACACACGCCACTTCCGGGGCCCGCGGCGGGGGCCTCCTTGCATCCCCGCAAGTGTCTGCATTCAAGCCCACGGCGGAGTCGCGTGTTGTGCCCACTGCCAGGCGGAACCTTGCCGGGTCCCATGGCGCTGATGGCAGTGCCAGTGCACCATTCGAGACGGTCGGCAGTCCCTTTACGGCATCAGCCGGCCACTATAGTCGTTTGGGCATGGCCGCAAGGCCGCCGGGCTCCCCGAGGTCTTACATTCCCGGCGGTCCTGGGTCCTCCTCCGCTCACTCCTCGAGCATCGTAGCCGGGGGCGGCGGTGCGTCGCGGATCCCGTCCTTGCTGCACGCCATGACTCATGGATCAGAGCAGCCCATGCCTGCCAAGAGCTCCACCTCCCGTTCGCTAGACGACAGCAACCTGCGCCACCTCAGCGTGTGCCAGCCGGCTATGCACTCCCCTCTTCGGGTTTCCTTTGCGGCCGTCGGCGCTGCCGGCGCCGTCTCCCACAGCAGTGGCGACGCCAGCGGAGGCGACGCCTTTGCCGCCGCGTCGGCCTGGGAGGAAGGCCTGGACGGCACGCACCACAGCCCGGATGTCACACAAGAGGGGGCGCTGCTCTTCAGCGAAGGTAGCGTCCTGGCCACAAACCCGGCAGCAAAGCAACAACAGGCCGCGGAGGAAGCCGACGGCTTGTCGTGTACGTCATTGCGGTACGCAGGAGAGACGGCAGAGCCCGTGGCAGCTGAGGCTTGGCCGCTGCATGCGGCAAAGGCGTGCCGCGGCAGTAGCCCGTTCGCGGCCGCGGCGTTTGGGGTCCCGTATGCCCCCGGGGACGGGAAGACCGGGGCCGAAACGGAGGTTGAGACGGATGGGGAGCCTCAGTCTCAGGCTGCCGTCGACGCGGGCCCCCTTCAGTGTGAGGCAATGAACGGCAATAGCGCATCGGAAACCAGGACTGGGTCCGGTGTTGCGGCGGTGGTCACGTCGCCCAGGATGCCGATGCAGAGCGCCTCGCCGAATGCCTCCGGTTCGTCGCCCTCTGGTGCTGCTGCGCCGGCGTCGGAGCCGGTCGCATCGAACGTGGCGCGCATTCAGCCCACCGCACCGCAGAGCCCCTTCGCCAAGCTTGCATACGAACAGGACGGCTGGTGGGATGACCAGCAGCATGACGACTGACAGCGGGTCATCGAATTGTAGGTATCGTGGCCCTGCCGGTCTGCCGACGACGGGCGTCAAGCCGTCAAACTCCCAGCCTCCTTGGTTTTGGTTGTTTTGCCTCGAAGAGGACAAGGTGTCGAAGTCGCTGCAGGGGAGGGGGAGGGCATCCCGAACCCGTCGGCTGTCACCTCGTCGGCGCGTACCTCCCTTCCAAACAGGCGTGTGCATCGTTCGTAATTCCTTATGAAGAGTGAATGCGGCGGAGAAATAGGGATCGTGATGGAAATCACATCCTGGAGCTGCGGCGTCATTACGCGCCGGATCCAACTCGCGAGTCCCCTTGGGTGTTTCTGGCGAGCTCTGGATGGTGCGTCTGTGCATGGGCTCAACAGCTGGACGTGCCTGGCAGTTGAGCCACGCTTCCGGACTGGGCAATGCACTGGTAATGCGGATAGTGAATATTCATGGCTTCTGTCCAAGCATTGTGAAGAAGACTCTTTTCTATAGGCGAAGACGGCTGGTGCGGCTGACTGTTGGGAGGCGTACTCTGCTTGCGGCTCTTCATTCGTGGCGATCAACTCCAGCGGGGCGTGGGGAGATTTTGCAGTGACACCCATCGGGCTGACGAAATGCTCAAATGTTCAGATGAAATGGTATTTTCGTCATGATGGTGATCGTCCCGCTACACGCATCCATTCGTTGATGCGCATGCGCTTCCGTGTTCGTGCAGTGATATGCGCGGTACGCACCTGCCGCCATGGGCAGGCCCTGGGCGGGGAATGTTCGCCGCGAGTACGTGATGGCGCCCCGGGTGATGGAGGTGGGGTATATGCATGTATGCACACATATATGTGTATGTATGCAAGCATGCATGTGCTTCTCAGTAGCCCAGCATTTTTTTGTCGACAGTGCTGTATCTCGCCATCGCCGCTGTTGCCGCCGTTTCTCCCCACCTGGGCGCCTTTTCGCTGGCAGAACGATATCTGGCACTGGTCCCAAGTTCTTGTTCTATGAGATACAGGGTGAACTTGTCGCGATACTTTGAGGTTATTACCGGACTTTGGGGTTGTAAACGCTTGAGTGCGCGCGCTACGAGAAGAATTGGATAGGGCTTTGGCACACGCAGCCCGTACGGTGCCGCGGGCTGGAGCAGGCCGACGTGGCTGAAGGCGGCGGACCGCTTGCCTCCTGAGTCCCTTGGGGTATTGAGTGAGACAGTGTGCGGATGGGAGGGATCGCCGCCGTTATAGCCATTCCCACCAGGGCTTGAGAAGGGCGAAGGAGAAGCCGGGCGTCGAGACAGACGAGAAGTGAGGCGCTAAATATGGCAGGTTCGAGTGCCGCATGGGCGTGCATCGGCTGCCCGTTCCAGGATATAGCAAAAACATGTAGCCTGAGCTCAGGTCTTAGGTTAGGTAGGGTAGGATAGGATAGGATAGAGTAGGGTGCTGCATTGGCCGGCAGGACGGCCACCTGCCCGCATTTGGCACCAAACGCACAGCCCTTGGGCCATGCCGCAGGCGAAGGTGAGACGTCCGCCCGCGTACCGTACAGCAGCTGCGTGTGCACGCACGCACTCATGCTCGCTAAAGCCGGCCGGTTGTGTGTGGCTAACGCGTGTTGGTATGGTGGAGGAGCTGGAAGCCACGTGAACTGATAGGTCGATAGACGTGCGGTTCTGTGCCTAACTGTGCCTAAGGTTTGATGTGGCGTATATGATGTGTGTGCATTGACGAGTGGGATATTCCTATCCAAAGCTGCGTGTGGTGATAGTGAGGTGAAGATGTGGTTTTAATAACTGCGCATGAGAACGTGGCTCCTTACGGAAACTGAGGTAAGGCGGGGGGTTATACAGAGGGACCTGCAGGCGGCCACCAGGGAGCACAGAATGCGACCTTGAGCCTGCTTTGATGATGGTTTTACGCTGACTTGACGGTTGGACTGCGTGCGTCCGGTTTGGTGATTTCGATGACGGGGTATGTCATCGAAGCTAACGTGAGCGTTTTGCTTTCTGAGTGGGGCCCAGATCAGCTATGTGCAATAGTGTACCGAGTCGTAACTATGGGTTTACAAACCCCTCTACGTCAGGACCCTCAAGGGGGACGAACGCAGGGCATACAGTTTAGGCTATTTCTGTTTGTAGGCAGATACTGCAGATAGCAGCTGCCCGGGGCGCGTGGTTGGCCATTGTCGAAGTGTCAACGAAGGGGGCGGTGAGCTTTTGGCCGGCTTGGCAATGTTTGTACACTCGGTATTTTTATTATCGCTGTGCAGTGGTGGCCCCGTGCAGCTCTTTGATGATGCTTAGGTAAGGGGCCGCAGATTGGACTGCAACTCCTCGTCATACATCGTACGTGCAGGTTTGTTGCTGGTACTTTGCAAAGGATTCCTTCACATGTAAATGCTGGACATGGGGGTGATTGACTATACTTCTACGTGTGTAGTTGTGAGACTAAAGGAGGTCTCACATGCAGGTTGGGAGGTCAAGAGGAAGGAAAGACCTGGTGAAATTGCGGACTCGCACAAACATTTCATATGCATGCAGGAGAAGACCAACGTCACGAAAGGAGAAGAGAGGAATATGGCATGCTATGATGCTTAGCTACGCACCTGGGAGCCCGGAAGCCGGAACCCGGATCAACTATGTCATTCAGTTTATTTCGTTGAAGGTGCCGTGACAGTTCTTAATTCCAACCCAGCTCGTTATCCAATACTTGTTTTGCTACCAGAGTAATATGCAGGCTCGTCGTATTCAACGCGCTGTGCATAGCACCGCGTTTCGCACTGTCCATCCGCGTCTCTGCGCGCATGCCCATAGATGTTACTTCGGCCAGCCAGTGCGGAAGGTGCACATAAATGCAACTGCATCACCGGCTGCTTATGGGGAGCAGGCGGTCAAGCCCGAGCTGGATGTCCCCGGCATGACGAGTTTCCTGGACAGCCTAAAATGGGATAAGAACAGCCTCGTCGCAGTTATTGTTCAGGTATAATCCTAATGACCATCATACATATTGGCAACCTTACACCATGTACATCCGCCGCCACGCCTCGCAGCACATTGACACAGGCGAGGTGCTGATGCAAGCCTTCGCAGATAGGGCGGCCATAAATGAAACTATTCAGACTGGGTAAGCAGATTTTGAAGCATGTATGACATTCCGGTCACCTTGGGTTTTTGACGTACGGCTTCTCTCCTCTCTAGAGCAACGCCTTTCTCTTAGGCTGAGTCATGCATCTCGCTACTGCCTTGCTGTTCCTCCTTTGACATTTTCCACCTGTTTTCAACCTCATTCCCGCGCAGCCTAGCCACGTTCTACAGCCGCTCCAGGGGTGGCCGATGGTGCAAGGGCGAAACTAGCGGCCACTTCATTAATGTTCACAAAATATATACGGACTGCGACCGCGACTCCATTATCTACCTGTCGGATCCCATAGGGCCCGCCTGCCATACGGGCGCCAGGTGCGTTTGCCGCTCTGACTATCTTCTCATCTTAGACAACACGAGCGGCAGGTGCCCTTTACGGCGCCCTCTCCACCGCTCCGCCATCCCACTATCCTCCTCCCCACGTGCTATTGCCTTCCTCCCTGCCCCTAGGACCTGCTGGTTCAAGGAAGTCCAGCTTGTGGCTGCTCCGCAAGCAGCGTCGACCGCCGCCACCACCAGCAGCGGCTCCCTGGTTGCCCACCAGGGGAATCACGACCAGGGGGATCACGTGCCCCGTACGACATTGCTGGCTCTGGAGCAAACCATAGCTCAGCGCAGAGAAGCGTTGTCTCGGCCATTAGGTACGTGGGTGTTGGGTAGAGGGCATATGCGGGGGTTTAGGCGATGGGGTTTGCGGATAGCGGGGAGCCGTGGGAGAATTCAGAGGTTGGGGTGGGGCGGGAACTTAGTCTCCCGTGCCGTCCCCGAATTCAAGAAAAACACCTGCACGGCGCTACGGCGTCGACCCTGAATCCGGTCCCAGGTGCCGTACCCAAGCTGCCACCTGGTTGTGCCGCTGTCTTCGTTGCGTGCCTGCTGCGGCCTGTTGCGCCCCACCTGAGAGCCCTCCTCTCCCCCCCTGCCCGCCCGCGTGCCCTTTTTGGCAGCGACTCTCTTTCCCCACGTTCCCCCCACCCCACCCCGAACCCCAGACGGCAGCAAGCCTTCCTGGACCACCCGGCTGCTGAGCAACCCGGAGCTGCTGTGCAAGAAGGTGCGTGTGGGGAACGACGGCAAGTGACGTTTGTGTGTGATTTGTCATTGGGGTGCATTTGGGTCGAGTGCTGTCACCTGTTGTCGGTCCACACAGAGGAGTACTGGGGGGGGCCAATTGATTTGGGTTCGGATTGGGCGGGTATCAGATTCAAGGTTTGGAGACAGGCTGACTAACAAGCCAGCAAACCTGCCTGCGGTGTCTTGGGAAGATCTTCTTCCGGGGAGGTTGGGGGGGTGCATGTTGCGCCTCCTTCAACCGAGCCCGGCATGCGACTGAGGGGAATCCCCTACCGCCTTTGTGGATTTGGGCAGTGTATTTTGCATATCGATCACCATCCCTTTCTTTGACGTAGCATTCATAGTAATCGACTGGCTTGGCATTTTTTTTTGAGTTCCACTCTACATTCCGCTTCAGTCCAGTCCACTTCACGTCACGTGCTGGTGTTGGCGGGTTGACAATGAGATGAAGCCGTGTATGTATTGGGGGGGGGATTGCGGTTACCCCGGGGGTGTTGCAGATCCGCGAGGAGGCTGGTGAGTTGTGTCAGACGTTGGAGGCCGACGAAGGGCGGGAGAGGGCAGCCAATGAGATGGCTGACCTGCTGTACCACTCCATGGTGCTGCTGAACCTGCAGGTGGGTGGGTGGGGTGGGGGGTTTGGCCCTCATCGTGTTCCGTGCAGCTGGCTAGGGGCGTTGTGGGAGAGGGGAGGGGAGAGAGGCCAAGGGGGTTGGATACCCTCTTCTCTTTAGGTAAACTTTCGCTCCTATTCACACACCTGTCTACGCACTTAACCCCCCAACCCTATTAATTTCGGAGTATCCGTCTTTGGCATTTCCTTTTCGTCAATCGTCTCTGTGCTCGTCGATACCCCACCCCTATCTTGTTTTCCAGGCCAGACTCACTCTCGTTCTCTCATTTCCCCCTCCCTCCCTCCCGTCCCCTTCTGGTGTATCTCCCGGTAGGGTGTACCGATGGAGGAGGTGCTCCGGGTGCTGCGGAAGCGCTTCACACAATCGGGCATTGAGGAGAAGGCGTCCAGGGCCCCCAAGTCCCAATAAGTGCATATGAGCGAGCGAACGAGCGAGTGGAGGCAGCGGCACGGGGTGGGACCAGACGTCCTCCACTGGACAGCTGATACAGTCGGGTAACGTCCTGACCGTCCTCAATGAGTTCCCCTCCGGCCGAGCCATGATGCCGAGCCCTAAATTGTCTGTGGGGCTGGTGATCCGAGTGATTTGCTGGATTGGTCACGTTCGGTTGGGAACGACTGTTTTGCTTTCAGGCAGCGCATCCGGAAACTTTTTATGGGTCTGTCTCCTTTGGCTTTGGTTGGCTTCGGGATGATCACTAATTAGCAGGTAGGGGGCTTGCAGGACCCAAAATGGAGGCGAAACGAGGTAGCGTCCAATGGAAGAGAGTCTGATGGTTGGTGTTTTGTGAACGGTTGCTGCTGGGGTTTGAGGTGTTTAGGGTTTACGACGCGAGGCTAGAAGCACAATCTATGAAGGAAAGAGCTGGCTGAAGGATCGAGGGATGGATACCTGGGACCGTCAAGCGATTCTCCTTTCGCACGTGTCTGTGTTTAGTTCACCTTGGCGGAGTCAGGTGCTCGCTCTCGCGGACAGCGCAGGACAGGCCCACAGAACGTCCCAAGGGCCCCCGCACCCAAGCCCGGTCCGTGCGGCACTAAAAGAACAGGCGGTATTTGTGCTGTCCCGCACTCTCATGCGCCTTGCCGGAGGTCTCCACGCAAGTCTTACGTGGGCGCCGCCACAGCCATTCACATTGGACGCATTCGCCAGTCCGTCACGGCATATGGCATGGCAAGGGATTGTGCCCGGCCACAACTAAACACGCCACACGGAGAAAAAACGCGTCATGGTGGTAAAATTAGTTTATGTCAGTCGAGTTTAGCAGCGCCGTGCCAACCCAGCAAGGGTTTTAGGCTGTGACAGCGAAACAGCGACAACAATGAGAGTCGCGCTAGAAGGAACGGTTTAATTAAATATATGAACCGGGATTCGAGTAAAAAGTCCCGCCTTTCATCAAGTTCATTCCATTCACTTTGGCAAAAGAATACAACCATGATCCGCACTGATATCTCCGCTTCCTGTGACCCCCGGTACAGTTTTCCACTTACTTGCGCCCGTACTGCCCCAGTATCCTATCGAACATATATCTGAAAGAAGCGGCTCAAGTGAGCTGTGGTCCCGCTTGGTGCTACCTCTCCTCTCGTGGGGCCCTTTTCCTTCGCTCCCCTCTTCACCTCTCTTCTCCTCGAGGCCCTTTCAACGTACCCTGCTCCCTCATCTTCACCAAAACTGCTCATCATCACGCAATCCTTCTTTTAACCTGGATATGGTTCAGACTCCTCCTCTGCCCTCCTCCATCCTCATCCGTATCTCAGGACGCCTCCCCTACCACCTCCTCCTCCTCGTCGTTGTATTTCAAAAGCCGCCACGGAAGCCAACAAGGGCTGCCAAGGACTGGGGGCCCGGCAGGGGTTGGACGTGGAAGCCACCCTTTCCCTAATTCCAGGTCCTGAGACCCTTGCCCATCATTTGCCCCAGGCCCAACTCATCCACATCTCCAAGCGCACCCATGTACCTACGCTTACAGAAGCGCAGAGCCTTTGGAGACCTCCAGGGCAAGAAGGGCTGCGAGCGCCAGCATGGCCAGTCGCCCGTTCACCAGTTCAGCTTGGGGAGTCAGCGGCCCGAAGGCCTCCTTAAGATTGGCGCCACGCACGATGGGCGCCAATGTAGCGCCAGACAGCGCCAGCACCAGGGCCAGCACAGGCAGCGGCGTACCCGCAAATTGGGCCAGGACGCTCTTGCCCGTGGTAACCTCAGCACCCACGGCACCCACCACGCCCAACATAGCAAGCCTGGTGGTGGCATTTGGTACAGGGGCACATTGATGGTTGGCAGAATGCTTCCAACAAGTTTGGTTCTTACAGAGTCTGTTTCGGATGGGACCCAAGGGCTGGAGAGGGGGAAGTGCAGGAAGGGTTTGTAGGGCGAAAATGGGTCGGGATGGCCGGCGCGTAGGAGGGCGAGTTGGGAAAGGCGTGGTAAGGACCGCTGGTGCAGCGCGCTGGGAAGGCGTACCTGGCGTTGATCAGCTCTGGAGCTGGGCCCATAAACGTCATAGCTTCTGTAGTTAGAGAAAGGCCATGAGCATAGATCATTAGCGCGTTGGGACATCACGGGCCGCCAATCAACCTACTAGAAAAATGGGGCTAGGAAGCTACAATCCTTAAATCTTACGTTTTACAGTCATCGGCTTCAGTTCTGCTCCAGATGGCAGGACGATCGGGTTGCTCAACCGCTGGGAAACCCCCTCAGCACACACAATCGAAGACCGTAAACGGCGTGACCCACGCGCCGCAATCCCAACCCTGGAAGCCGACTTCGTAAGGGTGCAAAGGGTCATTTTGTATGCGTCTGATATGAGAAGATGTTTTGGATTTCAAATGCTTGTAGAAGCAGAAAGGTTTGCAATTATAGGAAAATGAAATGGTTAGCGAAAAAATATTGTCAAATGGTGTAGTCCCAATGCTTGACTCAAGAACTAAACCTGCTGTACGGTAGCATCCTGTTTGTGGCCGATGAAAGCCTCCGAAGGTCGCAGCAACAAGGCGGAGGAGAGTAAGCACGTCAAGTTGAATAACATACGCACTAACAACCATTAAAATCTAAAGATTACATGTGGTACTTACCAAGTTCCCATCTGGATTGAGGTTCACACAAACCTCTCGCGGTTGACCGTTGTCGTCAAGAAATGCAAGCCAATGCGAGCAATATCGGGCGAACTCACCAGCTCGCGGAGGGGATTGCAGCAAGATAACATTATTGCGGGACGCAAAGTTCAATCCCTTAATTCAATGAGGGAACAATGCCATAGCCCATGGACCAACCGCTGTTGACATCACACCAGAGCACGCAAGGCGACAGAACAATTTGCTTTGCGGGATCGATGCAGGGAACAGACGCAGGTCATCCCGCACGAATGAGCAGGAAGGAGGTTTGTGCTCGTCCAAGTACCGCCGCCAAACGGACCGTGCCTACCGCGCTCTACCCAGGACGCTTCTCCAGGCCGCCGGTTCTGTGACTACACCATCAAAAATACCGCGGCGGCAAGGCGCGCCTCTGGAACCTCTACAGTCTATTAAGTAGGCTGTACTCTTCACTTCAAGCTTGCTCCAACGCAGTTCCATCTCCACGGCCAACCTAGCACCTTCTTGTCCCTTTCGGTCCGTTCCCGAGGTCAACGGCCGAATCATACGTGCACACGCAGGGGGATCGGACAGGAGTTATTGAAGTACGGTAAGTCGTACATGCCCCTCCTGGAATCCATTTGCCCTATGCCGAAATTCATGCTGTGCCATATGGTACCTGCTCTTGTCCCTTCTGTGCCCCTCCTGCCCTGCCCGCCTCCCGATAATCGGATTCCGCTTTGTTCCCGTCAGTCATGGGAGATCTTTCCAAGCCCGCGCTGCGTTTCGTATGGTACCACACAGTTGTTACAGCTTGCGCAGCAGCTGGACAATTAAGTTCCATGGTATAAGCAAATCGTGCTGGGAGGCCATGATGGGCCTCTCTAATGGCGGGGATGGCCCGGTGGCCGGGTGGGTGCAGCAAGCGAAGGCGGGACGGACGAGGAACCCCACGGAGACGACTCTGCACGAAGGGACGTCGAGTCCGTGTTCAAAAATGGAAGAAGTGGTTATCCGAACCGTTATCGTTGCGCGACGCTTGGCGGAAATGTTCGTTGGGCCGTTTGGCAACATCATATTCCGGCCGTTCTCCCCTTTTCCGGCTGTTCAGCAGTACCATTGCGCGTCGAAAAGCAACTGATGGAGCTACCGTAATCATCATCGCATGCTCTTGTGACCAAACTTAAGGATTACTTAGCTGTAACCTATTCCTTGTCTAAGCCGTTGTCCCTTGTCCTATCCGCCCTTCTCGTTTCGCTAACAAGACGAGATTCCGTCTCCGTTGGCGGTCTTCGCAACCAGATTGACTGACTTAGGCAATACATAGGCGCACTACTACGCCCTTAGGGGTGCAGGCATCGGCGAGGAGCTGCCCGTGTCTGCTGCGCGCAAGCAAGGGGCAGTAATATGTTTGGACGAGAAGGATTGTCAGTTGCCAGCCCAGGACGGTGGACTCGTTGCCGGTTGTTTTTACCGGGCACAGTTGTCTGTCGTGCATGGTTAGGGGTCAGGTTGGTCAGGGACTAAGGGCATGGTCGTGGAAATGCGCAAGGCTAGGGGTCGCTGGGGGAAAGCAGAACGCGAAAGGGCCCAGATGCACTCTTCTTTAGGTCAAGGGGAATACCAGGATTACTTTATTGACAAAAGGCATAAACTATTTAGGGCAGCGATGGCCGCATTTCCTGCTAAGCCTTGTTCCTGCTAATGTGGGGACGCTGCTAGAAGGGTACCTGCAAACAGAGAGTCCCTTTGTGGGGGGGTTCAGTGGGGCCGCCGAGTTATGGCGTCCATCCACTGTGAAACGTGCGCCAAGGACCGAAGGGGGTTTGGTACTGCGTGGCACGGCGCTATCAGATTTGAAAAGGGGAGACCAAGAAGGAGCCTTTACCCTGTGAGGCGAGGTTCCGAAGCAAAATATGCCTCACAGTACGTCTCAAGATATGGTTTTCTGGAAGCCTAGTTACAACGCCTACGCTCTTTGCGTATTTGGCGGGCATGTTTACAGACGTGCTTTACGCTTTACGTTGTAAACGCTGCTAATCGCTGATTTACTCAAGCGCCAAAATTGCAGCAGTATTGCTCAGTGCTTCCGTATTATCCGCAACTGCGTCGTTAGCTTCTCCTCATTAGACGGACCGCGGCAGGAATGACCAAACTTTGCGGCTCCCATATGGATTCCGTATCATCATGACGTGCATTCACCCTGGCATGTACCTTTCGCGCATACTCAACTGATCCTTGCGCGCGCAATAAGTTAATATTGCTTAGAGAGGCGCTTGATTTGGTGGTAGCCAAGCGCTTGGCAGGTTTATGTCATTTGATATTTTAGCTCCTAAGGTCTAAAGGCTTGGCCTTTCTGTGAAGCTATCACTGTTATTATCTAGGGGACTGCCTCCCAGAACAACGCCGCATATTTGTATGTGGATGCGACGTCGTCAGCGATTTCCCGCCGGCACGCGACCCTTTAGCTATCGCGGCCCATAGATGGCCGATCATCCTGTTTTAGGTTTTTGGGTGTTAATCAGTCGACAGACGGTGGAGATTGGCAGCAGCAGGCAGCAGCTGCCCTGCAGGGCAGCTGGCCATGAGACTTGCATGCCATGCGTTGTGCGTTTTGCTGAGTTCCGTCACTATGCGTTTCGCACTTGAAAAGGAGCCGAGAAAATTTTCCTTTTCAAATATGATAATGGTCCATAAGCAGAAAACCGGCACCACAGCTTTGACGTGTACGGCTTCGGATCGGACTTCAGCGCTTCGACTAAAGAGCTGCTAAAGCAAGCAACCGAATACTGCCGCTGCTGACTGGCGTAAGAAGACTCAGCACCAAATACCTGAATTTAATATATATCAAGGCACGAATTTGAAGGGCAACTCACTGTGCCGCATCTGGTTTTGTGCTACAGTTCACGTTGCTGTATACACTTAAACCTGATGTCGTATGTCAAAGCGCGACGTTATGTAAGGACGAAGACAGATTTTCATCATAGAGGCATTTCATACAATGTTTCGGTAAACATGCAATATCATGAACCGGTCATTATGATACGTCCGGAGTTCTCCAGATGCCGCTTGCCTTTGACGAGCGGACGATACGGCGCGACAATGTCGGCCGAGCTGACTAACAATTTGAAAGTAAGGTTGACCGGGACACTGTTAAATGCAAAAAAGCTCGTGACTATATAAATTCCTAGCCTGAAGGAGTTACGCTATCTTGTGTGCGCGGCCATCGTATGCCCGTTATCGTAGGTCTGTCGGGATCCCTTGAGCTTTCACGACGCTAAGTTTAATAACCAGCTGTAAGCATGAGCTTGTGATTAGATTGCTGGCCGCAATCCGCATGCTATGAGCAATAGTTTCCCCGCTTTTCAAGTAAGATTGCGTAGGGAAACGTTTCCGCCGGAACGACAAGGTTAACACCGTATGCAATCATCTAAACATGCAGCGTAATGCAAGTCAGATTGCCGCACAAAACAAGTTACGATATGCGCGCAGGCATCCACGCAAGCCTGTAGTTACAAATGCTTGCCGGCTTGCCAGATCTCCAGGCTCACAGCTTTCTCACAGCTTTCTCAGATCAGTAGATAGGTCAATAATGAAAGCTCGAAGTTATTTGATGTCATGGTCGATTATAACTTTGCACGCTTTATGTCTTGGCTGTACGGTACAACATGTAAGGATCCCTTTGTGGACGGGTTGCGGAAATACTTTATAAAAATATATTGCGCTGGAATCCTCAGGAAAGTCCTTAGCAAGGGTCTGGAATGCCTTGAGGGTACATGCCGAGTAAGGAGATTCATGTGCTGGCTATTTCCTGACTGGTGCGAAAACGAAGGAATGCCGGCACGCAAGCTTTCTGTAAATCAGAAATGCTCTGTTGCTGTGTTCGCGGTGGCCGTTTCAGGTTGCGACCAGGGGGGTTGGGTTCCCAATGTAGCGGCCATCATAGCTGACATTGCGCGAGGGAATGCGCTTGCAGCTAGCAGCGACGACCGAGCCATGAAACACAGCTGGGACGCCATGGCCTTTCAGTTGACGGGTTCAGGAATCGATTGAACTCCAATATCGCCACCGTCTTGTACCTCAACCAAAGCACTACTAATAAGCACCAGTCCGACTTTCAGTTTTTTATGTCGGCTTATCTGCCGTGTCGAGCACATTCTTATGGATGAGGAGCTTTTCATGACAGATAAGGCAGTCCTCGTGCGAGGAAACCGCACTCACCAAAAGCCTGTTTAGCTCATGTACCGAAAACGCTGGTGGCAAGATGCCTGGACGGCTTGTTCGCAACTGTAATCCTAAAAACTCTACTGTCTCAACTTATTACTCACCTCTAGGCAACTCACGTACGGGAAAGCGGCCCCGAACCTGAAAACCTTAATTGGTTCGTAATCCGGTAATTGTCTATGACCGCATCGGTAAAGCCTGTCATACGATGGCCGCCTTCGCACTTAAGACGTATGGTATCATCAGTCGCATTTTTTAGGAGCCTTTCAGGATGGACATCTATTCGGCGTTGGGGCAACAATGTCCCAGGACGAATTGCAAACCAATTCCAAAAAAACATGTATGTTGTTCGCAATTATGCAAATGTAAAATTTGAATAATTCCTGGCGTATTGTCGTTCCACTTCACTTGTGTGAACTCGCAAGTCCGTTACTTTGGGTTCGGTGCTCCGGTCATAGCTGAGGACAGCTGCTGTGATTACCTAACGCAATACTTAATCTTTTTACCTTGTTTTTCTCTCAACTGTTAAAAATAACCCCCTGGTCAGAGTTGTACGTCCAATGATTACAACTGTTAACTCCACCTGACGTCCTCGAGAGACCGTAGTGTGTATCTTGCGGGCGACAGAAGTTATGCCGCAATCAACACAGCTCAGCGCCATAAGTCTGTATCCTTTTTTCCGTTCATCTAGTCTGCAGTATATCGGGAACTAATTCGTTCTTACTTGCGGCAGCTGAAGAGCAGTTTCTTCTTCGCAGCTTGCGGCGACCTTATTTACGTGCCATCAGTCCCCCAAAGCAATTTATTTTATCTTTTTGGGTGGCCAGGAAGGCATTTCGGCGTTCAGCGACGTTTACACACTTACCGCGGCGTCACGCTCAAAATAGGCTTCGGCCTCCCATGGGCGACGCTAGGTCGTGAATTTTGAGTGGTCGTCCACCTTTTTCAGAACCATGCAAATCTGAACCCATGTGGTCGGAAACTTGACAGCAGGAGTATTTGCAGGATTCGTTCAGGACCAGGAATTTACGGGCAAAGAATGCCTACGCTCAGACGTCATCGGGAGAGTCAACCATCAGCTGGTAGCCCGCTTGCCGTTGCGGGGTGCGACAACTACGGCAGTAGCTCTGACAATGGGCACCCCAGAACCCGGCCTACCATTGCACCGAGGAGTGACTCCACCTCAGGGTGCCACGCTTGGCCAATTCTAGACGCTCCACTTGCAAACGAACGTACAGGCGCTAGCAGCCCCTTCAGCAAGCGGCTTCCCGGCGATGCCTTCACGAATGCCGTGCATTATCCCGTGCTCAGCTCCGACTGCAATGAGCCCCGACCTCAGGAAGCCTTATCAATGAATGCAAATGACAGTCAGAACGATGGGCGCATCACTCAACCGCTTTCTTTCCTGCGAGACGAATGCTGTGCGCAATCCTCTTGGGCGGAAACTCTCAACCTCGACCTTACCACCGCCATTGAGGAAGACAGCGTCGTTATGTCGCAGGACGTTTACGAACGTACCAGCAGCGCTGGCGCGCAGCCCGCCCCAGCCGGCTCAGCTCGCTCTTCACAGGGCCCCCCCGGACGGCAGCGCACATCTGGCAGCGGCCTTCCCCCTCGTCCACCTCGACCCGCAGCTCCGCCACACGCCGCCATAGACCCCCTTGACGGCCTGAGCCCCTTCCTCAATCGCCCCGAGCCGCCCGGTCGCGATCCGACCCGGCCCGAGCCACTCGAGGGCGCCCGCGCCCAGTCCGCCTCCTGCTCGTCCTCATCAAACCAACCCAGTTTCCATGGCCGCCGAGCAACCGCTGCTGCAACGGCCGCTGCTACTGCTCCTACGGCAGGGACGGCGGCTGCAGGTGCGTCTGCGGTGCTGCACCCCGGTCGACACCAAAATGGAGATCCCGATAGCAGGCAGCCCGGATCTGCACCTGCGAACAACGACTGGGTGGCGGTTTTCAGACCGTCATTAGCTCCGGAGCCGCATTGCGCACAGCACCAGCCGGCGGCTCCTGCGCCTTTGCGGGCATCTTTAGCAACTTCAGTAGCATCTAGAGCTGGGGAGTCTGAAGCTTTGTCGCCGTTGGGCCGTTTTGTGGCAGCTACGGGTCACCCGGGCCGCGTAGTGCCTTCCGTAAGCATTACGTGTGCCAGCCGGCTCACCGCTACTGCCACCGCCACTACTACAGCCGCCAGCGGAATCTACTTAGGCCGCCCACCGTTGCCATCACCGTCAAAATTGCGAAATTGCTGGGGCTGCGGCAGTAGCGCCGCCACGGCGCGCGGTGGTGAACAACCTGAGATGCCGTACTTTGCTCAAATAGACGGTAGCATCGCAGCGGCGGCAGCTCGGTACAGTACGACGCTCCAGACGCCGTACTTGCGCCCCGAGAGCCCATTTGACTGGGGTCTTCAGCTGCCAGGATGGGAGGAAGGCCCCGGAGACCTCGTCACCCTTGGTACGGCACATTTCGAGCAGCGCATGGAAGACATGAACCAGGTGAGTACGGAAACGTACGGCTGTGGCACATCACGCAACGAGACTCTGCCAACCTACATTGCACCTACAGCATGACGCTTGTTCCATGATGGCGTACGTCATCATGACGTCATTGCAGCCGTACCCAACCGTCAAACAACTGGTGTAGAGTTTCAGGACAGCCACAACCAACATTATGATTATGACCCCAACTCCCTAACGATTCCTTTCAATGATTCCGGTTGGTCCCGGCCCCCACTTGCACTGCTTTCATAGTTCCCACACGACCCCTGCCTGATCGCCGCGCAGGAAGCTTGGATCCCAGGTTCCCCCCGATATGTGTTCAGACCAGCCTCGATGTTGGGTCGCTGGCTACCCGGCAATGGCGGCGCCGCGGCCGCCACCAGCGACACCGGGGGCCACATTGATAGTTTGGCAGCAGCAGCAGCAGCAGGCCGCGGCCCCGGCCATGTTGCAGCCAAGCTAGTAGCTGCGGCAGCTACTACTGCGTTAGCAGCAGCACCCCATGCAGCTACTGCTGCTGCAGTTGCAGATGGCCCACGGGTCGGCCATCCGTCATGGGTCCGCGCCGGCGTTGGACAGCTGCGTGGCATTGCCATGGCGGCCAGCGCCGGCACACCTTTCAGCGCCCATGCTGGCGGCAGCGCTGCAATGGCCGTCGGTGAAGCAGCTGCTGTAGCAGCTGCAGTCGCTGACGCCGACACTCCTGCAGGTGCGTCGGAACAGCCCGAGCAGGATTCTGCTCAGCTGCCGAACCGACATCTGCCTGCTACGGCGCTGCCACCGCCAACGAGCATGGCAGTCCCGACACAGCCATTTTCTTACCCTTTGTCGCCATCGGCCCTTGGTACTGGGGAGCCCGCCGGCGCTGCCTCCACCGCAGCTGGCGGAGGCTGTGGCAGCAGCAACGGCAAGGACGCAGCAGCGCAGTCCCGCAACGCTTTCGACCAAGTTGGACCATGCTATGAGCCGACATCATGTACGGCGGTTTCGGAGCTCGTGAGCTTGGATGGAATTTCGGGACCTACTACCGTAGGTGGCCTTTTAGCGACAGTTGCACGCCTGGCGGCGGAAGGGGCGCCCTGCAGTGACGACGGCGCCGCCGCTGCCGTTGCTAACGGCGCCGAAGTCTGCTTCCGACGCTCACCTCCGCTCAAGCGACGACTGGATGATGTGGCCCACTGTGATGAATCCCCGCCTTCGTCATATCCAGCCATTGGCATTCCGCTTCCCATCCGACGGCGGGAGCTGTTGCTGAGCGCTGTGGAGGCGCAACTGCGACTGAGGCCGCTGCCGCCACCGCAGCAGCAGCTGATGCAAGAGTGGTAGAAATGTCCGGTCAGTCACAGCTGACGTTAAAGCTGGAGGTTTTACGCAGTGCGTGCGTAGTCATGGCCATGGGCATAGGCATGGGCACATACCACGGAAAAGCGCCTGTAAGAAAACTTAGCACTGTGGTTAGGGCGGACCTCTAGGATACAGCCCCCGTTGTGGCGGCGGCCGTTAAGTTTTTAGGGGCCACGCGGGACGGGGGGCCGTACGACGCAAACGCAGACGCGAATCTGCGTGTTTTCCGGGCATCGACGTTGTTTGGAAAGAAGGGTAAGGTGGGAAAGAGCGAGGATGGGCGATCTGAGGTCTTGGGTTGGGCCAGCGGCTGTGTTAATGTCGCCAGAGTGGGTGTTATCGGTGTATTGGGGCCCGGCCTATGAGGGTGAGCGATGAGGTCTTCGCAGTCTTCTTCTTCTTCCTTCGCAGGCCGGCGGCTCAGAATGACGGCTGCATCAGAATGGAGAAGAAGGTCCTGAATTCATGGGAATTGATTTTCTGTATGCGCTCCATGGCTTTTTGTTATTGCTGTTGGTTTGGTTGCTGCTGCTGGCGGTGGTGGTGGTGGTGGTGGTAGAGGAGGTAGTAGTGAAGGTGGTAGGCGGATAATATTGATAATAGTATCAATAACAATAATAATAATAATAATAATAATAATAATAATATTGTGGCACATGGCTTGTTGTCGCTCCAATAGTTTCAGGGGGTGGTTGGCGTGTTACTGGGGGCAATAGCGGAAACTCTCTTGGGATTGAACGGTAGGAAGTTGGAAGTGAGGCGCGGTACTTTTCGAAAGGGCTACCCAGGAGAGGCAGCGCAGCAGGAAGTGTATTTAGAAAAGGGGATTAAGGTGGTGCAGGAGGAGGCAGGGAAGATGGGCGGAAATGAAAGAGACAACAGGGAGTGAAGAGTTTGCCGTGGGGCTGTCGAACCGCAAGGTTCCACCTTCAGGCCCTTGCGGCAGTTAGTTAGGGTTTCGCTTTTGGATTGGTTTGGTAGTTGGCGCTTGGCGGTTGGTTGCATGGCTTGGACGAAAGCTCGCGGTCAAGCATGCGGGTGGTCTGGTGCGTAGCTGTAGAATCGGGCGTAACGTAAACTGGGGAAGGAATCATGAAGTGGGCTTAGGCCTTCATCCCGTCGGCGCTTTCTGTTTTAATATCACACATGTGCATCGGCTGGCCTGTTTGATCCTTTTTTAAGGAACGGGGCTTCTCCGTAACATAACCAGGGGATATACAGCAGATGTTAGCCACGTTATGCCTGATCATTCCATCTTACGCTTTTAGGCACAAGGCAATCCATCAATACTGTTTGTCTTTCATGGTCCTTTTTTATCTGGCTGCGTCGGAACCTCGTCTTGGCCTGCGGAATGCCTCCTTCTCATCACAATCTCAAGACTAGTTTGAGGTCCTGAAGTGTGGCTCTGTGCAGTTTGCCCCAGCGTCGGTGCGCGGTGACCTGTTTGGCGTTGATGGGGTGTTACACTGTGGGCGGCTCGCCCGAGAAAGGGCGAGCACCGGGGGCCCTGACCGGGCCGAAACACAGCGCAGGGACGGGCGCGCGGCTCTACGTCCGTCTGTTCCTCCGCGCGCGCCTCATTCCCTCACTCACGCCAACCGGGACGCTCTCCCAGCCCCTGGTTAGGCAACACAGCGGCGCAGAAGACTGCGAACCGAACTAAGCGAGAGCCGCACGAGAGGCGCCACTTCGCCTGGCCTGCCTATTCGCGCGCTCTCGTCCCTCTTGACCGCCAAAACAAGAACAAAGAGAAAACACCACCGGGGGCAGGGGCTCTACTCAGGGGGCTCCACTACACACTCAAAAACCAAGGCGTTGCTTGCTCTGTTTTCGCTCCCCTTTCCGGCCCCACAATGCTGTTTTCGGTCCAAACACCGATCTTGGCATGTCGACTATTGTGGCGTGGAGGAGCAAATTTTACTGTTAACTGGATGGTTATAGAAAAACCAAGACTCTAAACTTTGTGGCCTGGCAGGGCCAACATAGGTTATCTTTTCACTGTATATCCTCCTTCGCTCGTTGGAAAATTCCGCCTATCCATTATCTCTCGTGGTGATGCTGCAACGGGCTGAGGTACCCAGAAGTTGCTTGCTGCCATCAGCTGCCATCGTTGCTGCGGCGAATAAATGAACAAAGGGAATAAAATATGGAAGAATTAGTAACAAACATGGATCAACATGGTAGAGTATTGATTCCATCAGAAAACTCCCAAGATTATAAAAGAAAGCAATTGTTTCAGCACCAATCATTGTGTTCACATAGCACAAATCTGGCAAATAATTTATAAGGGCATCCTAAAAATATGGCATAGTTCCTTTTTGCCACCATTCATCCGATTTAAATTGTGCCGGTTGCCCTAAATGCTAATTTTATTCACTATGGAGGAGTTGTTTTTTTCTCGTATGAGACGATTAGGCATATGCACCCGAACATCCCTAAAACATCATCGCTTGTAGTAATGGCCATTACAAATGAATATTTGACAGTTTGTCAGTCAAATTATGACAGGATTGACAGATTCGTCCTCCGAAAGTCGGCGGCGCGGACGGCGGCGGCGATGGTCTCCTGAAGCGAGGGGACGTATGGTTCGGTGACGGAGGTGGTGGGGACGGAGTCGACGATGGGGACGGTAGGGACGGGGTTGACCATAGGGGGGATGGGCGTGAGCGTCGTAAACGGAGACGCGTGGACGTTGCTCGGGAGTTCCGCGGACCGCGAACGGGATCGGTCGCGGTTGGCGTCCGTGGGAACGAGAGCCATCGGGGAAGATGAAGACAAAGACGAAGACGATGGCGCGATGGCGCGATGGCGCGACGACGCGACGACGACGAAGACGAAGAGCTCGGCGAGGAGGATCACCTAGGCTCTGATACCAATTGAAAGGGAACCAGGCCACACCTAACAACTGGGAAGCGTAAGCCGGCTTTACTTGCCGAAAAACTTGCGTAGGCACAGATGATCGGATTTCAAACTCAACTTAGACTTACAATGTTCATAATTTGGTCCGCTTAAATAGTCATATTAGCGCGCCATAACCTCACACGTTGTACACGCAAGTTCAAGCTCCACTAGCTCCGAAGATACGACATGGTTTCAGAAACGCGCGTTAACGAACTGCAAAGCATTACAGTCTTCCCGTGCGTTGTCGCGGATTCACCGCTGCATCATGGTAAGGGGCCCCCACAGGAAAACCTACAGAATTTGAATTTGCCTGTGCCCAATAGTTCTACTGTACGACACATTTATCCACTTAGGGTTTACAAATTTCCCTTAAAAGAGCGTTAAGGCGGACGTGTTTCTCTAACGTAAAGCGCGGTGTCGTACCGACCGGTATCGTACGTCCTAGTTAGGCGACAAGGACTATTGCACACGACTTGCGGAAGATGTGACAGTGCTCTAATAACAGCTCTACTATATTATCCAATGCAATGTGATGATGCAACGAAAAACATATCTCCACTCCTGCACTCTGGCTTGCGGCTAATAGTAACTCTCTTTTCAGCAATACTCTCTCTCTCTCTTACTTCACTTTTGGCAACTACTAGACCTGCATGCTTAGCGCCAGGTGGTCTTCCGCAAGCCCCTGTCTCAGGTACCAGAGCACTGCAGCTCACTGTAGCTCACACATACGACACATGACCATACACATAACCCACCCAACCATACACCATCCATCCATCCATCCATCCATCCATCCATCCATACATACATACATGTGCAGCACTTACACACAATCTGCAGTTACGTCGTCGCCTTTCCCTTCTCCTTCGTAATCGCCCCGGCGGTGGACTCTAAAACCTAAGAGCTGCAGAATCGCTGCAGAAAAAACAACAGAAAAGACCTCTCCCCGCCTTCCCTCCCCGCCGCGTTATCCATCCCCCCAACCACAACACCAAAGCGCCGACCCGCTTGCCCCGACCCTGGCCCGCACTAATACAACCGCCCTCTGGGGCCCCTGACCCACCCCGTACCCGACACGGCCCGACCCGACACGGCCCGACACGATACGACACGAACCTTACTCTCAGCCATCCAATGCGGCTCCCAGGGCACCCGGACGCATCCTCCGAGACCGCGGACCCCTCCCTTCCCTCCTCCCTCCCATATCGTATCTTCTAAATCTTGGCGCTACGGCCCCTCTCAGCTACCCCACAATTCTGGTTCTCATTCTGGTCCTTAATGCAGCCCGGGCTTCAGTCCCTTCCACACGGCCTCCAGCGCCGCCTCGTACCCCCCCTCCGGGAGCCCCGGTCGGCTGAAGAGCTCGAGGGTGATGTTGGCGGCTCCAGGGTGGGTGAGAGCCGAAACACACACGCTCGCCACGTCCGCGCGGTTGATGGATCCTGCTCCCGCAATGACGTCACCTTGACCTGACGTGAGGCGAGGGTTGAGGCGAGGGTTGAGGCGAGAGGTGAGGCGAGGGGTGAGTTACGAAATCCCATGTGATGACGTGGCGTTAGTGAGATACGTCATGTGATGCGCTGTGACGAGGTGTGATGACGTGGCGGTGATGATGCAAGCACGAGGATGAGTATGAACATGCAGTCGGTTTGAAGCTGCCTCCTCCTCCTCAACCCCCCTTATGGCTGCATCTGCAGCGCTCCCGAGCCCCCTAAACCCTAAAACAAACCCTCAACATAACACACACAGACCCACGCTTACCCGTCACGAAGGTGACATGGCCCCCGGGGCCGTTACCCAACCCCCCAGGGCGGATGATGGTGTACTCGACACCACTGGATCTAAGAGCGTCCTCGCCTGCCGGCGGCCAGGCAGGTCGAGTGGTGGGGGTTAAGGTGATGATGGTGGAGGTGATGGTGGAGGTGATGGTGGTGATGATGGTGGTGGTGGAGGTGAAATGATATGCGAGATGATGGTTTGCGTGTATGGCATGGTGGTGGTGCTGCGCCACCAGAGGGGCGGGTGTGCAGGTACGGATTAACTACTTTATCTGGGTAGTGCGTGTCTGTCTGCGGGGCCCGGGAGATACCGGGAGAGGATTCCGGTGCAGTAGCAGCAGTAGAAGTAGCAGTAGTAGCAGTAGTAGGCAGTAGCAGTACGGAGTGTAGCAGCAGGAGAGACCTCATAAACTGCCCCCAGGGAGACCCACCGCACTTTGCAACCCATGGGTCCCGCCGGCGCCGCCTCTTTGTACAGCAGCACACTCGCGCCATACACACACGTGCGCGCTTGGTTAACCCTACTCCACCATACGCACACCCCTCCGCCACACCTCATACCTGGCCCCAACCCAGCTTTTCCCCCAGGGCCCTCCCCCCCAGCCCAACCTACCGCGGAGCTTGTTGTCCATGAGACCATACCGAATATTGTTGAGGATGAGCCGAATAGGGTGCAACCTGGTGGCATTTGGGGGAAGGTGGTGAGACGGCTGAGGGGGGGGGCAGTAGCAGCGGCTGGCGGTAAGGGAACCCCCTCTCCCCCATATGCCGCTGGCATGGCAGCAATCGCGGCGCCTCCAGCCTGCACAGGAACTACATAGCCTCCGTATACCTCCCCTTTCCCGCCGGTGCCGCGACCGACCCGACTACCTGTTCCCTGGCAGGTTTTCTCTGGAGCCGTGCGTTCACAGGATGCTGCTGCTGAGTTCATGCCAAACCGCTACCTGATTGTGCAACATCGGCGACGTTGGCGGCTGGAAAGCTTAAGGACCAGATCAGCAGCGTTACGCGGCCCGTACGCACAGGAATCGGCGATATATCAACGAGCTGATCAACGAGCTCAAGCTGACCAGCTCGGCAATCCGGATGTGGTACTAGTAGTAACGCATGTCATCGTGGGCATCGCATCACGTTCATCTATGAGCGCACTGAAGCGGTGATAACTTCGCCGGTATCATCCTTAAATACCTCCAAAACTTAGAAAGTAATGATTGATAATGCACAGCGAAACACCGTCCCCTGCGATTTCAAACTTCATATTCGTCCTTCCCCTTCTCCTTCCCCTGCTCCATGCCCCTGCCCCCTTCTCCTTCCCCTGCTCCATGCCCCTGCCCCTGCCCCCTTCTCCTTTCCCTGCTCCATGCTCCATGCCCCTGCCCCGCAGACCGGCCCACCAGTGCTTCCTGGTGACCAGCATGGACGACACCAACACAACACGTCGGACACCCAACTCCTTGGACACGGCCGCGACCTTCTCAACGCCCTGTGATATGTTGCAGGGACGGGAGGAAGGGAAAGGGAATCTGAGAAGCTGATGAAGAGGTGGACTGTGGGTTGGATGTAGGAGGGCCGGGGCCGACGGAGGGACAAAAACACTCCAGGGGAGGTGTAGTCGAGCGGACACGAGGGCGCTGAAAAGGGAGGTAATAGTGGGGTCCTATTACACCGTGTCGTACGGGTGCCGTACCTTAAAGTCGACGTCGCTGGCCGACCAGTAACCCGTGCCGGCGGCAGCAAAGATGACCCCTCGGGCGTCTTTGAGGACCTCTCTCAGACTGGCCTCGTCTGTGACGTTGCCCTTGACGATCTGCAGCTTGCTGTTGGGCTCGAGGACGCCCGCAAGCTTGGTGGGGTCGCGCAGGACGGCGCGGGTCGGCAGATCTGAGACTGCTACCAGGCGCTTGACGCACTCCAGACCGGTGCGACCACCGGCGCCAAGCACGACGTTGACGCCCGCTAATGACTGTGATTCTGCCGCCATCTAGTTTTAACACGAAAGGAAAGAATATGGATGGTGTCCCCGAAACCAGGAGTTGGGAAGATGCTTGTTGTGCTGATTTCTGGAAGGCGATAGGCGTACAAAAGGCTTCTAAGGGAAATACCTAAGCTTATACCTAAGCTTATATGCGGTTAAGAATGTTTTCAGGTTAAAATAGTTTACCAAAGCAATGGTGTTAGTAACAAACCAGACTTTTGCCTGTGCATGTTGATTAAGTGCTCGTCCTGTAGTGTAGTACGGCAAGTGCGGCGCGGGAGGAGCAGACCGGAATTGGCCAGAGGACAGTGACTGATACGGTAGTGCGTTACAAAGATTAGCTGGGAACAAAGCGCTGAATCCAGACAACGCTAGTTCGCCAGTCAACCGTGCAAGCAAGCGCAAGTCAGAACGTCGTCTGTTGGGGATTTTGAATTGTTTAAATAGTGACTTACTTTGTATTCGGGACCCAGCTCAATAGTAAAGTAGATAAGGCGATTTGACGTTGCTGGCATATCGGTCGCCAGTAACAGCGAAGTGATGGCAGAGCGCGAGCAATCGCGCGGCGGAGGCCAAGAAGGCTTGGAGGACATCCTCCAACAGCGGGACGAAGGAGGACACCAGAATGGCGGAGCACCTAGTTACCCGGAGGGGGCCGATGCGGTGAGTAACAGACGCCAGCTATTGCTCCGCGCGGTCAGACTGTAGGCACAGCCAGCCGCCGCAAGTTCTGTTATATCAAAGGCATGGGAGAGACCGGACCCAGTTTTAAAATAGCGGGAAAGGGATGCGCCGCCGCTGTTGTTTGACCAGGCTGGATTAGAAGCTACGGGTCAGGCTTAGCTTATGAAGAACACGAATCTGTAGACCGCGAGTGGCCGACTCAGAGTATTAGTGCTCGTGAGGTTGGGTCCGTTTCCGGTGGATGGCGCCGCGGCAGAGGGGTAGTTGCTTTGAGTTGGCGCAGCGGGGTCTGTTATCCCAACGGGTCCCTGTCCTGAAAGCAGCCAAAAGCCCGCAATAGCGCCTAGGCAGGGGCACGCC